>NW_028227256.1:0-302500 GCF_978045245.1 Mus caroli
TCCTACAGTGTGAATTTCTCATTTTTCGACTTTTTCAGTGTTTCTCACCATATTCCAGGTCCTAAGATTTTTTCTCATTTTCCACATTTTTCAGGATTTCCCACCATATTCCAAGTTCTTCTGTGTGAGTTTTTCATTTTCGAAGTTTTTTTCAGGTTTTCTCACGATATTCCAGGTAGACTTGTGTGACTTATACATTTTTCGAACTTTTCAGGGTTTCTCACCATATTAGAGGGCTTACAGTGTGATTTTTTCATTTTCCCGTTTTTGATTATTTCTTGCCATATTCTGGGCCCTAATGTGTGATTTTCTCCTTTTCCACGTTTTTGAGAATTTCTAGCCATATTCCAGGTCCTTCAGTGTGAGTTTTTAATTTTCCATGTTTTTCAGGTTTTCACCCATATCCCACGTTCTACAGAGTTATTTTCTCCTTTTCCACTTTTTTCAGGATTTCTTGCCAAATTCCAGGTTCTTCACTGTGAGTTTTTAATTTTCCATGTTTTTTCAGGTTTTCTCACTATATTCCTGGTACTACAGTGTGATTTTCTCATTTTCCACGTTTTACTGGATTTCTTTCCATATTCCAGGTTCTTCTGTGTCTATTTTTATTTTCCAAGTTTTTCAGGATTTCTTGCCATATTCTGTGTCCTACAGTGTGATTTTTCTCTATTTCCATATTTTTAAGGATTTCTTGCCATATTCCAGGCCTTCATTGTCAGTTTTTAATTATCCAAGTTTTTCAGGGTTTCTCGCCATATTCCAGGTCCTTCAGTGTGAGTTTTAATATTCCACGTTTTTCAAGGTTTCTTGCCATATTCAGCGTCCTACAATGTGATTTTCTCATTTCCAGCTTTTTCTGGGTTTCGTCCATATTCCATGTCCTAAATTGTAATTTTCTCATTTTCCACATTTTTCAGGATTTCTCGCCATATTCCATGTCCTTTATTGTGTGTTATAATTATCCACGTTTTTAAGGGTTCCTCGCTTTTTTCCATGACTTCAGTGTTTATTTTTAATTTTCCATGTTTTTAAATTTTTTTTGCCATATTCCAGGCATTCCGATTGAGTTTTTAATTATCCACGTTTTTCAGGGTTTCTCGCCATATTCCAGGTCCTTCACTGTGTGTTTTAATTTTCCACGTTTTTCAAGGTTTCTTGCCATATTCAGTGTCCTACAATGTGATTTTCTCATTTCCAGCTTTTTCTGGTTTTCGGCCATATTCCATGTCCTAAATTGTGATTTTCTCATTTTCCACATTTTTCAGGACTTCTCGCCATATTCCATGTCCTTTATTGTGTGTTAAAATTTTCCACGTTTTTAAGGGTTCCTCGCTTTTTTCCCATGACTTCAGTGTTTGTTTTTAATTTTCCATGTTTTTCAGTGTTTTTTGCCATATTCCAGGCATTCAGATGGAGTTTTTAATTATCCACGTTTTTCAGGGTTTCTCGCCATATTCCAGGTCCTTCAGTGTGAGTTTTTAATTTTCCACGTTTTACAAGTTTTCTCGCCATATTCAGCATCCTACAATGTGATTTTCTCATTTTTCACCTTTTTCAGGTTTTCTCGCCATATTCCATGTAGTAAATTGTGATTAACTTTTTTCCACGTTTTTCAGGATTTCTTGCCATATTCCCGGTCCAATAGTGTGATATTCTCATTTTCCACTTATGTCAAGATTTTTCGCCATATTCCAGGTCCTACAGTGTTAATTTTTAATTTTCCAACTTTTCAGTGTTACTCGCCATAATCCAGGTCCTACAGTTTAAGTTTCTCATTTTTCACATTTTCATTTTTTCTCGACATATTCTAGGTCCTTCAGTGTGAGTGTTTTATTTTCTTCTTATTTTTCAGAATTTCTCACTTTCAGTGTGAGTTTTTAATTTTCTGCGTTTTTCAGGGTTTCTCACCATATTCCACATCCTAAATTGTGATTTTCTCATTTTCCAAGTTTTTTTAGAATTTCTTGCCATAAATCCAGTTCCACAGTGTTAGATTCTCATTTACCACGTATTTCAAGATTTTTCACCATATTCAGGGTCCTACAGTGTTAATTTTGAATTTTCCACGTATTTCAGGATTTCTTGCCATATTCCAGGTCCTACAATGTGATTTTCTCATATTTCGACTCTAGAGGGTTTGACACCATATTCCAGGTCCTACAGTGTGATTTTCTCATTTTTCGACTATACAGGGTTTCTCATCATATTCTAGGTCCTACAGTGTGATTTTCGCATTTTCCACATTTTTCAGGATTTCTCTCCATATTCCAGGTCCTTCAATGTGTGTTAATTTTCCACGTGTTTAAGGATTTCTCGCTTTTTTCCAGGCATTCAGTGTGAGTTTTTAATTTTCCACTTTTTCAGGATTTCTTTCTATATTCCAGGCCTTCAGTTGTGTTTTTCATTTTCCATGTTTTTAAGGATTTCTCTCCATATTCCAGGTCCTTCAGTGTGTGATTTTAATTTTCCATGTTGTTCAGTGTTTCTCGCCATATTCCAGGTCCTTCGTTGTGATTTTCTCATTTTTCGACTTTTTCAGGGTTTCTCACCATATTCCAGGTCCTACAGTGTGATTTTCTCCTTTTCCACGTTTTTCAGGATTTCTTGCCATAATCCAGGTCCTACAATATGATTTTCTCATTTTTCGACTATACAGGGTTTCTCTACATATTCCAGGTCCTACAGTGTGATTTTCTCATTCTTCGACTTTTTCACTGTTTCTCACCCTATTCCAGGTCTTTTAGTGTGTGTTTAAATTTTCCACTTTTTTAAGGATTTCTTGCTTTATTCCAGGCATTCAGTGTGAGTTTTTAATTTTCGACATTTTGCAGGGTTTATTGCCATATTCCAGGTAGTACAGAATTATTTTCTCATTTTTCGACTTTTTCAGTGTTGCTCACCATATTGCAGGTCCTACAGTGTTAGTTTCACATTTTTCGACTTTTTCCGTGTTTCTCACCATATTCCAGGTCCTACAGTGTGATTTTCTCATTTTCGACTCTAGAGGGTTTGACACCATATTCCAGGTCCTACAGTGTGATTTTCTCATTTTTCGACTATACAGGGTTTCTCATCATATTCTAGGTCCTACAGTGTGATTTTCGCATTTTCCACATTTTTCAGGATTTCTCTCCATATTCCAGGTCCTTCAGTGTGTGTTAATTTTCCACGTGTTTAAGGATTTCTCGCTTTTTTCCAGGCATTCAGTGTGAGTTTTTAATTTTCCTCTTTTTCAGGATTTTTTTCTATATTCCAGGCCTTCAGTGTGTGTTTTTAATTTTCCACGTTTTTAAGGATTTCTCTCCATATTCCAGGTCCTTCAGTGTGTGATTTTAATTTTCCATGTTCTTCAGGGTTTCTCGCCATATTCCAGGTCCTTCGTTTTAATTTTCTCATTTCTCGAATTTTCAGGGTTTCTCACCATATTCCAGGTCCTAAAGTGTGATTTTCTCATTTTCCACATATTTTAGGATTTCTTGCCATATTCCATGTCTTTCATTTTGTGTTATAATTTTCCACGTTTTTAAGGGTTTCTCGCTATATTCCATGACTTCGGTGTTTGTTTTTAATTTTCCATGTTTTTCAGTGTTTCTTGCCCTATCCCAGGTCCTTCTGTGTGTGTTTTTAATTTTAAACGTTTTTCAGGGTTCCTCACCATATTCCAGTTCCTAAAGTGTGAATTTCTAATTTTCCAGGGTTTTGGGGATTTCTCACCATATTCCAGACCTTCTGTGTGAGTTTTTAATTTTCAATGAATTTCAGGATTTCATGCAATATTCCAGGCACTACAGTGTTAAATGTTAATCTACAAGTTTTACTGAGTTTCTCGCCTTAATCCAGGTCCTACAGTGTGATTTTCCACTTTTTTCGACTTTTTCAGGTTTTCTCACCATATTCCAGGTCCTACAGTATGATTTTCTCATTTTTTGAATTTTTCAGGGTTTCACACCATATTTCAGGTCCTGCAGTGTGATTTTCTCATTTTCCACATATTTCAGGATTTCTCGTGATATTCCAGGTCCTTCATTGTATGTTATAATTTTCCATGTTTTTAAGGTTTTTTTCGCTTAATTCCATGCCTTCAATGTTTGTTTTTAATTTTCCACGTTTTTCAGTGTTTCTCGCCCTATCCCATGTCCTTATGTGTGAGTTTTTAATTTTAAACTTTTTTCAGGGTTCCTTGTCATATTCCAGTTCCTATAGTGTGAATTTCTCATTTTCCACGGTATTGGGGATTTCTCACCATATTCTAGACCTTCTGTGTGAGTTTTTAATTTTCAATGAATTTCAGGATTTCTTGCCATATTCCAGGCACTACAGTGTTAATTGTTAATCTACAAGTTTTTCCGGGTTTCTCGCCTTAATTCAGGTCCTACAGTGTGATTTTTTTTCCTTTTTTTCGACTTTTTCAGTGTTTCTCACCATATTCCAGGTCCTACAGTGTGATTTTCTCATTTTTCGACTTTTTCAGTGTTTCTCACCATATTCCTGGTCCTAAGGTGTTTTTCTCATTTTCCACATTTTTCAGGATTCCCCACCATATTCCAAGTTCTTCTGTGTGAGTTTTTAATTTTCGACGTTTTTTCAGGTTTTCTCACGATATTCCAGGTAGATCAGTGTAACTTAGTCATTTTTCGACCCGTTCAGGGCTTCTCACCATATTAGAGGTCTTACAGTGTGATTTTTTCATTTTCCCGTTTTTGATTATTTCTTGCCATATTCTGGGCCCTAATGTGTGATTTTCTCCTTTTCCACGTTTTTGAGAATTTCTAGCCATATTCCAGGTCCTTCAGTGTGAGTTTTTAATTTTCCATGTTTTTCAGGTTTTCTCCCATATTCCATGTTCTACAGAGTGATTTTCTCCTTTTCCACGTTTTTCAGGATTTCTTGCCAAATTCCTGGTTCTTCACTGTGAGTTTTTAATTTTCCACGTTTTTTCAGGTTTTCTCGCTATATTCCTGGTACTACAGTGTGATTTTCTCATTTTCCACGTTTTACTGGATTTCTTTCCATATTCCAGGTTCTTCTGTGTCTATTTATTTTTCCAAGTTTTTCAGGGTTTCTCGCCATATTCTGTGTCCTACAGTGTGATTTTTCTCTATTTCCATATTTTTAAGGATTTCTTGCCATATTCCAGGCCTTCATTGTCAGTTTTTTATTATCCACGTTTTTCAGGGTTTCTCACCATATTCCAGGTCCTTCAGTGTGAGTTTTTAATTTTCCACGTTTTTCAAGGTTTCTTGCCATATTCAGCGTCCTACAATGTGATTTTCTCATTTCCAGCTTTTTCTGGTTTTCGGCCATATTCCATGTCCTATATTGTGATTTTCTCATTTTCCACATTTTTCAGGATTTCTTGCCATATTCCCGGCCCAATTGTTTGAGATTCTCATTTTCCACTCATGTCAAGATTTTTTTTTGCCATATTCCACGTCCTACGGTGTTAATTTTTAATTTTCCAATTTTTCAGTGTTTCTAGCCATAATCCAGGTCCTACAGTTTAAGTTTCTCATTTTTCACATTTTCATTTTTTCTCGACATATTCCAGTTCCTTCAGTGTGAGTTTTTAATTTTCTGATTTTTTTTTCAGGATTCCTTGCCATATTCCAGGCCTTCAGTGTTAAATTTTAATTTTCCCCTTTTTCGGGTTTTCTTGTCATATTCCAGGTCCTTAAGTTTAATTTTTTCATTTTCCACGTTTTTCAGGTTTTCTCTCCATATTCCATGTTCTAAAGTGTGATTTTCTCAGTTTTTTACTTTTTCAGGATTTCTCACCATATTCCATGTCTTTCAGTGTGAGTTTTTAATTTTTCATATTTTTCAGGGTATCTCACCATAATCCAAGTCTTTCAGTGTGAGTTTTTAATTTTCGACTTTTTTCAGGGTTTCTCTCCATATTCCAGGTTCTTCAATTTGAGTTTTTAATTTTAGATGTTTTTCATTGTTTCTCGCAATATTCCAGGTCCTTCAGTGTGCATTTTTAATCATCCACGTTTTTAAGGGTTTCTCGCTGTATTCCAGGTCTTAAATTGTGATTTTCTCATTTTCCACATTTTTTCAGGATTTTTGCCATATTCTAGGCTTTCAGTGTGAGTTTTAAATTTTCCACGTTTTTCAGGGTTTCTCACCATATTCCACGTCCTTCAGTGTGAGTTTTTTAATTTTCCACGTATTTCAGGGTTTCTCACCATATTTCCGGTCTTTCAGTGTGATTTTCTCCTTTTCCAAGTTTGTCAGGATTTTAAGCCATCTTCCAGGTCCTGCAGTGTGAGTTTTAATTTTCCACGTTTTTCAGGGTTTCTTGCCATATTTCAGGTCCTTTGGTGTGAGTTTTTAATTTTCCGCGTTTTTCAGGATTTCTCGCCATATTCCAGGTCTTTCAGTGTGCGTTTTTAATTTTCCATATTTTTCAGGGTATCTCACCATAATCCAGGTCCTTCAGTGTGATTTTTTAATTTTCCACGTTCTTCAGGGTTTCTCAACATATTCCAGTTCCTACAGTGTGATTTTCTTATTTTTCTACTTTTTCAGTGTTTCTCACCATATTCCAGGTCCTACAGTGTGATTTTTCTCATTTTTCTACTTTTTCAGTATTTCTCACCATATTCCAGGATCTAGAGTGTGATTTTCTCACTCTTCAACTATAAAAAGTTTTTCATCATATTCCAGGTCCTACAGTGTGATTTTCTCATTTTCCTCATTTTTCAGGATTTCTACCATATTCTAGGCTTTCAGTGTGAGTTTTTAATTTTCCACGTTTTTCAGAGTTTCTCAAAATATTCCAAGTCCTTCAGTGTGAGTTTTTAATTTTCCACGTTTTTCAGGATTTCTCGCCATATTCAGTGTCCTACAATGTGATTTTCTCATTTTCCACCTTTTTCAGGTTTTCTAGACGTATTCCAGGCCTTCATTGTGAGTTTTTAATTTTCCGCGTATTTCAGGATTTCTCAGCATATTCCAGGTCCTTCAGTTTAAATTTTTAATTTTCGACATTTTTCAGGGTTTCTCACCATAATCCAGGTCCTGCAGTGTGAGTTTTTAATTTTCCACGTTTTTCAAGGTTTCTCGCCATATTCCATGTCCTAAATTGTGATTTTTTCTCATTTTCCACGTTTTTCAGGATTTCTTGCCATATTCCCAGTCCAATAGTGTGAGATTCTCATTTTCCACTCATGTCTAGATTTTTCGCCATATTCCAGGTCCTACAGTTTAAGTTTCTCATTTTTCACATTTTCATTTCTTCTCAACATATTCTAGCTCCTTCTGTGTGTGCTTTTAATTTTCGGCTTTTTTCAGGATTTCTCGCCAAATTCTAGGCATTCCATATGAGTTTTAAATTTTCCACGTTTTTCAGGGGTCTCGACATATTCCAGGTCCTTTTGTGTGTGTTGTTTAATTATCCACGTTTTTCAGGGATTCTCACCATATTCCAGGTCCTAAATTGTGATTTTCTCTTTTTCCAAGTTTTTCAGGATTTATTGCCCTATTTCCAGTCCTACAGTGTGAGATTCTCATTTTCCAGGTATTTCAAGATTTTTTATCATATTCAGGGTCCTACAATGTTAATTTTTAATTTTCGACGTTTTTCAGGGTTTCATGCAATATTTCAGGTCCGACAGTGTAATTTTCTAATTTTCCACATTTTTCAGGTTTCCTCGCCAAATTCTATGTCCTACAGTGTGATTTTTCATTTTCCATGTTTTTCAGAATTTCTCACCATATTCCAGTTCCTTCAGTGTGAGTTTTTAATTTTCCATGTTTTTCAGGGTATCTCACCATATTCCATGTCTTTCAGTTTGAGTTTTTAAATTTCTGGGTTTTTCAGGATTTCTCGCGATATTCCAGGTCCTTCAGTGTGAGTTTTTAATTTTCCACTTTTTTCAGGGTTTCTCTCCATATTCCAGGTCCTTCAGTTTGAGTTTTTAATTTTAGACGTTTTTCATTGTTTCTCGCCATATTCCAGGTCCTATAGTGTGATTTTCTCATTTTTCGACTTGTTCCGGGTTTCTCACCATATTCCGGGTCCTTTAGTGTGAGTTTTTAATTTTCCATGTTTTTCAAGGTATCTCACCGTATTCCAGGTCCTTCAGTGAGAGTTTTTAATTTTCCGCGTTTTTCAGGATTTCTCGCCATATTCCAGGTCCTTCAGTGTGAGTTTTTAATTTTCAAATTTTTTTCATTGTTTCTCTCCATATTCCAGGTCCTACAGTGTGATTTTCTCATTTTTTGTTTTTTTTTTTTTCAGGGTTTCTCACCATATTCTAGGTCCTACAGTGTGATTTTCTCCTTTCCACGTTTTTCAGGATTTCATGCCATATTCCAGGTCCTTCAGTGTGAGATTTTAATTTTCCACGTTTTTCGGGGTTTCTTGCCATATTATGGGTTCTACAGTGTAATTTTCTCCTTTTCCACATTTTTCAGGATTTCTCGCCACACTCCAGGCCTTCAGTGTAAGTTTTTAATTTTCCGCGTTTTTCAGGGTTTCTCGCCATATTCCAGGTCCTTAAGTGTGAGATTTTAATTTTCCACATTTTTCAGGGTTTCTTGCCATATTCTGGATTCTACAGTGTGATTTTCTCATTTTCCACATTTTTCAGGATTTCTTGCCATATTCCAGGCCTTCAGTGTGAGTTTTTAATTATCCACGTTTTCAGGGTTTCTCGCCATATTCCAGGTCCTTCAGTGTGAGTTTATAATTTTCCACGTTTTTCAGGGTTTCTTGCCATATTCTGGTTCCTACAGTGTGATTTTGTCATTTTCCATGTTTTTCAGGATTTCTTGCCATATTTCCGGTCCTACAATGTGAGATTCAAATTTTCCAGGTTTTTCTAGATTTTTTACCATATTCAGGGTCCTACAGTGTTATTTTTTAATTTTCCACGTTTTTCAGGTTTCTTGCCATATTCCAGGTCTGACAGTGTGATTTTCGACTGTTCTGTCACAGTTCTCCATTCTGGTGTTACAGTCCTCCACTGTGAATTCACTTGATCCATTATAATGTCATAATCCTCCAATGCTGTGTCATTGTGCTCCACAGTTACTTCACAGTGCTTCAATGTGCTGTCACAGTTCTCCACTGTGCTGTCACATGCTCCACTGTGCTGTCACAGTGATCAACTGTGGTGTCACAGTGTGCCACTGTGCTGTCAGAGTGCTCAACTGTGGTGTCTTAGTGCTCCACTCTGGAGTTTCATGTTCCCCCTGTGGTGACAGAGTGCCCCACTGTGGTGTCACAAGCTCCACAGTGGTGTACAATGCTCACTTCTGGGTCACAGTTCTCCAATGTGGTGTCACATGCTTCACTGTGCTGCCCCAGTGCTCAATTTGGTGTCACATTGCACCACTGTGCATACACAGTGCTCCAATGTGATGCCACAGTGCTCCATTGTGATGTCACAGTGCTCTACTGTGGTGTCACAGTGCTCCACTGTGATGTCACAGTGCTCTACTGTGATGTCACAGTGTTCGACTGTGATGTCGCAGTAGTTCACTGTCATGTCACAAGGCCCTATTGTGCTGTCACAGTGATTCACTGTGGTGTCACAGTGCTCCACTGTGGTGTCACAGTGCTCAAATATGGTGTCTCATGATCCACTGTGGTTACAGAGTGCCTCACTGTGGTGCCAATGTGCTCCACTGTGGTGTGACAATGCTCACTGCTGTGTCACAGGCTCCACTGTGGTGTCATATTGCACCACTGTGTTATCACGGTGCTCCACTGTGATGCTACTGTGCTCCATTGTGATGTCACAGTGCTCTACTATGGTGTCACAGTGCTCCACTGTGATGTCGCAGTGTTCATCTGTGGTGACACGGTGTTCAACTTTGGTGACACAGTGCTCCCATGTGGTGTCACAGTTTCCCAATGTGCTGTCACAGTGTTCCATTGTGATGTCACAGTACTCTACTGTGGTGTCACAGTGCTCCACTGTGATGTCACTGTGCTTCACTGTGGTGTCACAGCACTCGACTGTGGTGTCACAGTGCTCCACTCCGCTGTTACAGTGCTCACTGAGGTGTCACAGTGCTCCATTCTGATTTCACAGTGCTCCACTGTGATGCCGCAGTGCTCCATTGTGATATCACATTGCTCCCCAGGGTGTCACAGTGCTCAGTTCTGGTGTCACAGTGCTCAGATGTGGTTTCACAGTGCTCCACTGTGGTGTCACAGTGCTCCACTGTGATGTTACAGTGCTCAGCTGGGTTGTCAGAGTTCTCCACTGTGGTGTCACAGTGCTGCACTCTGATGTCACATTCTCCACTGTGGTGTTACAGTGCTCTACTGTGTTGACAAAGTGCTCCACTGTGTTTTCACAGTGCACCACTAGATGTCAAATTATCCACTGTGGTATCACAGTGCTCCACTGTGATTTCAGATTACTCCATTGTGATGTAACAAATGCTCAACTTGGTTGTAACAGTGCTCCAATGTGATTTCACATTACACCATTGTGATGTCACAGTGCTGCACTGTGGTGTCACAGTGCTCCACTGTAGGTTCACAGTGATCAATTGTGATGTCTCATGCTCCTCTGTGGTGACAGAGAGCCCTACTCTGGTGCCACAGTACTCCTCTGTGGTGTGACAGTGCTCAGTGCTGTGTCACAGTGCTCCACTGTCGTTTCACATTGGAATGCTGTGCTTTCACGGTGCTCCACTGTTTTGCCACAGTGCTCCATTGTGATGTCACAGTGCTCTACTGTGTTGTCACAGTGCTCCACTGTGATGTTACAGTGCTCAGCTGTGTTGTCAGAGTTCTCCACTGTGGTGTCACAGTGCTACACTGTGATTTCACAGTGCTCCACAGTGATGTCACAATGCTCTACTGAGATGTCACAGTGGTACACTGTGGTGCCAGAGTGCTCCATTGTACTGTCACAATGCTACACTATGGTGACACAGTGCTTCATTTTAGTGACCAGCACTCGACTGTGGTGTCAGTGTTCAATTTTGATGTCACAGTGCACTACAGTGGGGTTATACTCCATCATGCTGGCACAGTACTGCACTGTGGTTTCACAATGCTCCACTGTAGTCTCACAGTGTTCCACTGTTTTGTCACAGTGCTCCACTGTGGTGTCAGACTGCTCCAATGTGCTGTCACATTGCCTCACTGTGATGTCACAGTGCTAAATTTTGATTTCACAGTGCTCTACTGTGGTGTCACATGTCTGCACTGTTGTGTCACAGTGCTCCACTGTGTTGTCACAGTGATCCATTGTGCTGTCACATTGCTCCACTGTGATGACACAGTGTTGCATTTTGATGTCACAGTGCTCTACTGTGGTGTCACAGTGCTCTACTGTGGTGTCAAAGTGCTCCACTGTGATGTCACAGTGTTCTACTGTGGTGTCACAGTGTTCCTAATGCTGTCACAGTGCTTCACTGTGGTGTCACTGTGCTCCACTGTGCTGTCACATGCTCCACTGTCCTGTACCAGTACTCCACTGTGGTGTCACAGTGCTGCACTCTGCTCTCCAAATGCTCACTGTGGTGTCACATTACATCACTGAGATGTGACAGAGCTCCACTGTGGTATCACTGTGCTCCACTGTGTTGTAACAAGGCACCACTGTGATTTCACATTACTCCATTGTGAGGTCAACGTGCTCCACTGTGGTTGGACTCTGATCATCTATGTTGTCATGGTGCTCCACTCTGATTTCAAATTGCTCCACTGTGATATCACAATGCTGCACTGTGGTGTCACAGTGTTCCATTGTGGTGTCACAGTGCTCAACTGTGGAGACAGAGTGTTCCACTGTGATGTCAGAGTGCTCAGCTGTGGTGTCACAGTGCTCCACTGTGTACTCACAGTGCTCCACTCTGCTGGCACAGTGCGAACTGTGGTGTCACAGTGCTCCACTGTTGTGTCACAGTGCTCCACTGTGCTGTCACAATGCTCCACTGTGATGTCACAGTGCTCCACTCTGATTTCAAATTGCTCCATTGTGATATCACAGTGCTGCACTGTGGCGTCACAGTGATCCACTGTGGTGACAGAGTGCTCCACTGTGCTGCCACATTGCTCCACTGTGATGTCACAGTGCGCACGGTGTTGTCAGAGTGCTCAACTGTGCTGTCACAGTACTCCACTGTGCTGTCACAATGCTCCACTGTGATGTCACAGTGCTCTACTCTGCTGTCACAGTGTTCCACTCTGCTGTCACAGTGGTCCACTGTGGTGTCACAGTGCTCCATTTTGCTATCACAGTCCTTCACTGTGGTGTCACAGTGCTTCACTGTGTTGTCACATCACACGACTGTGTTGTCACAGTGCTCCACTCTGCTGTCATAGTGCACACTGTGGTGTCACATTGCTCCATTTTGATGTCAGAGTGCTTAATTTTGATGTCACAGTGCTCTACAGTGGTGTTGCACTCCACCATGGTGTCACAGTGCTGAATTTTGGTGTCACAATGCTCCACTGTAGTCTCACAGTGGACCACTGTTGTGTCACATTGCTCCTCTGTGATGTCACAGTACTCCATTTTGATGTCACAATGCTCTACTGTGGTGTCACAGTGCTCAACTGTGATGTCACAGTGCTCCACTCTGGTGTCACGGTGCTCCATTATGCTTTCACAATGCTTCACTGTGGTTTTACTGTGCTCCACTGTGCTGTCACATGCTCCAATGTGCTGTCACAGAGCTCCACTGTGGTGTCACAGTGCTCCACTCTTATCTCCACGTACTCACAGTGGTGTCATATTGCACCACTGTGATGTCACAGTGCTCCACTCTGGTGTCACTGTGCTCCATTATCCTTTCACAATGCTTCACTGTGGTTTTACTGTGCTCCACTGTGCTGTCACACGCTCCAATGTGCTGTCACAGAGCTCCACTGTGGTGTCACAGTGCTCCACTCTTATCTCCACGTACTCACAGTGGTGTCATATTGCACCACTGTGATGTCACAGTGTCCACTCTGGTGTCACAGTGCTCCATTATGCTTTCACAATGCTTCACTGTGGTTTTACTGTGCTCCACTGTGCTGTCACACGCTCCAATGTGCTGTCACAGAGCTCCACTGTGGTGTCACAGTGCTCCACTCTTATCTCCACGTACACACAGTGGTGTCATATTGCACCAGTGTGATGTCACAAATCTCCACTGTGTTGTCACAGTGATCCACTGTTTTGTCACAGTGCTCCACTGTGGTTTCACATGCTCCACTTTGGTGTCAGTGTGCTCTACTGTGGTGTCAAAGTGCTCAACTGTGGTGTCACAGTGCTCCACTTCGCTGTCACAGTGCTATACTTTGCTGTCACATTACTCCACTGTGCTGTTACTGTGTTCACTCTGATGCGACAGAACGCCACTGTGGTATCACATTGCTCCATTGTGATGTCACAGTGCTCAATTTTGATGTCACAGTGCTCTGCAGTAGTGTTACACTTTAACATGGTGTCACAGTAGTGCACTGTGGTGTCACCATTCTCCACTCTATTCTCACAGTGGTCAACTCTTGTGTCACAGTGCTCCACTGTGGTGTCATAGTGCTCCAATGTGCTGTCACATTACTCCACTGTGATGTTACAGTGCTCTACTGTGGTGTCACAGTGATTAACTAGATATCACAGTGCAACACTGTGGTGTCACAGTGCTCCATTATGCTGTCTCAATGCTTCACTGTGATGTCATTGTTCTCCACTGTGCTGTCACATGCTTCACTGTGCTGTCACAGTGCTACACTGTGGTGTCACAGTGCTACACTGTGCTGTCACATTATCAACTGTGATGTCACATGCTCCACTGTTCTGTCACCATTCACAACAGTGGTGTCACAGTGCTCCACTCTGTTCTCCAAGTGCTCACTGTGGTGTCACAATCTCCACTGTGGTCTCAGAGTGATCCACGGTGGTGTCAGAGTGATCCACTGTGGTGTCACAGTGCTTCACTGTGGTGTCACAGGCTCCACTGTGGAGATAGCTTGCTCCACTCTGCTGTTAGCATACACAACTGTGATGTTACATTCTCAACTGTGGTATCACAGTGCTCCACTGTGATGTCACAATGCTCAGCTATTGTGTCACAGTAGTCCACTGTAGTGTCACTGTGCTGCACTGTGTCATCACAGTGTTCCACTCTGATGTTACAGTGCTCGATCTTGATGTCAGAGTGCTCTACAGTGGTTACACTTCACCGTGTTGTCACAGTGTTGTAATGTGGTGTAATAGGGCTCCACTGTAGTTTCACAGTGCACCATTGTGGTGTCACATTGCTCCACTCTGCTGTCACATTACTCTATGGTCATGTCTCATGCTCCACAGTTCTTAAATAGTGCTGCCCTATAGTGACCCATTGCTACATTGTGATGTCACAGTGCTCTATTTTGATGACAAAATGTTCCACTGTGATGTTATACTCCAGCATTTTAACAGTGTTAAAATGCTGCACTGAGGGGTCGCAGGGCTCCACTGTTGTGTAACATTTCTCCACTGTGATGTCACAGTGCTCCATTTTGATGTCACAGTGCTCCATTATGCAGTCACAGTGCTACACTGTCATGTCACTGTGCTCCACTCTGCTCTACAATGGTCATTGTGGTGTCACATTGCTCCACTGTGATGTCACCGTGCTCCACTGTGGTGTCACAGTACTACACTGTGATGTCACAGTTCTCAACTGTGGTGTCACATGCTCTACTGTGGAGTCACAGCGCTCCACTATGCTGTCACAGTGCTATACTGTACTGTAACATTACTCCACTGTGCTGTCACTGTGTTAACTGTGGTTCCACAGTATTCCAATGTGGTGTCACAGTGCTCCACTATGATCTCACATTCTCCACTCTGGTGTCAGAGTGATAAACTGTGGTGTCACAGCGCCACACTGTGGTGTCACCGTGTTTCACTCTGGTATCACAGGCTCCACTGTGGAGATAGTATGCTCCAATGTTCGGTTACCATACACAACTGTGATGTTACATTCTCAACTGTGGTGTCACAATGCTGCACTGTGATTTCAGATTATTCCATTGTGATGTAACAGTGCTCCACTGGTTTGTAACAGTGCTACTCTGTGGTGTCACAGTGCTACACTCTGTTGTCACAGTGCTACACTGTGTTATCACAGGCTCCACAGTGGTGACAGCATGCTCCACTGTGCTGTTACTGTGCACCACCGTGATCTCACATTCTATACTGTGCTGTCACAGTGCTCCACTGTGTTTCCATTGTGCTCCACTGTGCTGTCACAGTGCTCCACTATATTATCACCATGCTCCACTCTTGTGTCACAGTTCTCCACTGTAGTGTCACAGTGCTCACTGTGTGTGCACTCTGTTCCACTATGTTGTTACAGTGTTGCACTTTGATTTCACATTGCTCCGTTGTGATATTACAGTTCAGCACTGTGGTGTCACAGTGATCCAATGTGGTGTTACAGTGCTCAACTGTGATGTCTCATGCTCCACTCTAGTGACAGAGTGCCCCACTGTGGTTCCACAGTGCTCCACTGTGGTATGACAGTGATCACTGATGTTTCACAGTGCTTCAATGTGGTGTCACATTGAACCACTGTGCTTTCACGGTGCTCCACTTTGATGCCACAGTGCTTCATTGTGATGTCACAGTGCTCTACTGTGGTGTCACAATGCTCCACTGTGATGTCATGGTGCTCAGCTCTGGTGTCACAATGCTCCACTGTGGTGTCACTGTGCTCCACTGTTCTATCATAGTGCTCCACTGTGCTGTCACAGTCCTCCACTGTGCTGTCACAGTGCTCTACTGTGAGGTCCCAGTGCTCCACTGTGGTGTCACAGTGTTGCATTGTGGTCTCACAGTGCTTCATTGTAGTGTCACAGTGCTTCACTATGGTGTCACAGTTTCAACTCTCCTATCACAGTGCTCACTGTGGTGTCACATTGCTCCATTGTGAGGTCAAAGTGCTCAATTTTGATATCACAGTGTTCTACAGTGGTGTTATACTCCACCATGCTGTCTCAGTTCTGCACTGTGGTGTCACAATGCTCCATTGTAGTCTCATAGTGCTCTACTGTTGTGTCACAGTTTTCCACTGTGGTGTCATAGGGTTCCAATGTGCTGTCACATTGCTCCATTGTGATGTCACAGTGCTCCATTTTGATGTCACAGTGCTCTACTGTGGTGCCACAGTAGTCCACTGTGGTGTCACAGCGCTCCACTCTGCTCTCCAAGTGCTCACTGAGGTGTCACATTCTCCACTGTGGTGTCAGGGTGATTCATTGTGGTGTCACAGTGCTCCACTGTGGTTTCACAGTGCTTCACTGTGGTGTCTCAGCCTCCACTGTGGAGATAGCATGCTCCACTGTGCTGTTACAGTGCAGCACTCTGATGTCACATTCTCCACTGTGGTGTCACTGTGCTCCAGTGTGATTTCAGATTGCTCCATTGTTATGTAACAGTGATCCACTGGGTTGTAACAGTGCTCCACTCTGATTTCTCATTAAATTAATTCATTGTGAAGTCACAGTGCTCCCCTGTGGTGTAAAATTGCACCACTGTGCTTTCACAGTGCTCCACTGTGATGCCACAGTGCTCCATTGTGATGTCACAGTGCTCTGCTGTGGTATCACAGTGCTCCACTGTGATGTCACAATGCTCAGCTATTGTGTCACAGTGCTCCACTGTAGTGTCACTGTGCTGCACTGTGCTGTCACAGTGTTCCACTGTGATGTTACAGTGCTCGATCTTGATGTCAGAGTGCTCTACAGTGGTTACACTTCACCATGTTGTCACAGTGTTGCATTGTGGTGTCATAGTGCTCCACTGTAGTCTCACAGTGCTCCATTGTGGTGTCACAGTGCACGATTTTGATGACACAAAGCTCCACTGTGGTGATAAACTCCATCTTGCTATCACAGTGGTGCACTGTGGTGTCACAGTGCTCCATGTGATGTCAGAGTGCTCCACTGTTTTGTCACAGTGCTCACTGTTTTGTCACTGTGCTACACTTTGGTGTCGCATGCTCCACACTGGTGTCACAGTGATTCACTGTCATTTCACATTACACCATTGTGATGACACATCCTGCACTGTGGTGTCACAGTGCTACACTGTGATTTCACATTACTAAATTGTGATGTCACTGTTCTCCTCTGTGTTGGAATATTCCATCACTGTGATATCCCATGACTTCATCGCAATGTCAACGTGCTCCACTGTGGTGTCACAGTGCTCACTGTGTTTGCACTCTGATCCACTATGTTGTCACAGTGCTCTACTCTGATTTCACATTGCTCCATTGTGATATGACAGTGCATTACTGTGGTGTCACAGTGCTCCACTGTGTTGTCACAGTGCTCACTGCTGGGTCACACTGCTCCAATGTGATGTCACAGTGCTCTACTGTGATGTTAAAGTGCTCCACTGTAGTGCTCCACTGTAGTGTCCACTCTGCTGTCTCATTGCTCAACAGTCATGTCTCATGCTCCACAGTTCTTAAATAGTGCTGCCCTATAGTTTCACATTGCTGCATTGTGATGTCACAGTGCTCGATTTTGATGACAAAATGCTCCACTGTGGTGTTATACTCCACCTTGCTGTCCCAGTGCTGCACTGTGGTGTCAAAATGCTGCATTGAGGTCTCCCAGGGCTCCACTGTTGTGTAATGTTTCTCCACTGTGATGTCACAGTGCTCCATTTTGATGTCTTAGTGTGCTGTCACAGTGCTCCACTCTGGTGTCACAGTGCTCCACTGTGGTCTCACATGCTCTACTGTGGAGTCACAGTGCTCCACTATGCTGTCACAGTGCTATACTGTACTGTCACATTACTCCACTCTGTTGTCACTGTGTTCACTGTGATGACACTGTACTCCAATATGGTGTCACAGTGCTCCACTATGATCTCACATTCTCCACTGTGGTGTCCCAGTACTCCACTCTGGTGTCAGAGTGATCAACTGTGGTGTCACAGTGCTACACTGTGGTGTCACCATGTTTCACTGTGGTGTCACAGGCTCCACTGTGGAGATAGCATGCTCCACTGTGCTGTTACCATGCACAACTGTGTTGTTACATTCTCAACTGTGGTGTCACAGTGCTCCACTGTGATTTCAGATTACTCCATTGTGATGTCACAGTGCTTCCCTGTGGTGTCTCAAGTTCCACTGACATGACACAATGTTCCACTGTGGTGTCACAGTGTTCCACTGTGAAGTCACAGTGCTCAGCTGTGGTGTTACAGTGCTCCACAGTGGTGTCACTGTGCTCCACTGTGCTGTCACAGTGCTCCACTGTGATGTCACAGCGCTCTACTGTGATGTTACAGTGCTCCACTGTAGTGTCAGAGTGCTCCACTCTGTGGTCTCGGTGCTCAACGGTGGTGTCTCTTGCTCCACGGTGATTACAGAGTACTCCTCTGTAGTGTCACATTGCTCCATTGTGATGTCACAGTGCTCGGTTTTGATGACAGAATTCTCCACTGTGGTGTTACACTCCACCCTGCTGTCACAGAGCTGCACTGTGGTGTCACAATGGTGCACTGACATCTCACAGTGCTCCACTCTTGTGTCATAGTGCTCCACTGTGGTGTCCCATTTCTCCACTGTGATGTCACAGTGCTCCCTTTTGATATCACAGTGCTCTACTGTGTTGTCCCATTTCTCCACTGTGATGTCACACTGCTCCATTTTTATATATCACAGTGCTCTCCTGTGGTGTCACAGTGCTCCTCTGTGCTGTCACAGTGCTCCACTGTGGTGTCACTGTCCTACACTGTGCTGTCACATGCTCCACTGTTCTATCACAGTGTTCCACTGTGGTGTCACAGTGCTCCACTCTGCTCTCCAAGTGCTCACTGTGGTGTCACATTGCTCTACTGTGATGTCATAGTGCTCCACTCTGGTGTCACAGTACTCCACTGTGATGTCACAGTGCTTCACTGTGGTGTTCCATGCTCTACAGTGGTGTCACAGTGCTCCATTCTGCTGTCACAGTGCTATACTGTGCTGTCATATTACTCCACTGTGCTGTCACTTTGTTCGCTCTGGTGCCAGAGTACTTCACTGTGGTGTCATAGTGCTCTACTCTGATGTCACATTCTCCAATGTGTTTTCACCATGCTCCACTGTGCTGTCACAGTGCTCCACTATGTTGTCACTGTGCTTCATGTTGTGTCAAAGTGCTCCAGAGTTGTGTTACATTTCTCTACTGTGTTGTTACTTTGCTCTACTGTTGTGTCACAGTGCTCCACTATGGTGTCACAGTGCTCCACATTGCTTTCAAAGTGCTAACTGTGATGTTACAGTGGTTCAATGTGCTTTCAGGGTGCTGCACTGTAGTGTCACAATGCTCCACTATGGAGACAGTGTTCCACTGTGTTTTAACATTGCTCAACTGTGCTGTCACTGTGCCCACTGTGGTGCCAGAGTACTCCACTGTGGGGTCACAGTTTTCCACTGTGATGTCACATTCTCCATTGTGGTGTCACATGCTCTATTGCGCTGTCACAGTGCAACACTGTGCTTTCATAGTGCTGCTCTGTAGTGTCACAATGCTCCATTAGAAGGTAACAGTGCTCTAATGTGGTGTTACAGGCTTCACTGTGGTGACAAATTGCTCAACTGTGATGTCAAATTGCACCACTGTGAGGTCATAATGCTCCAATGTGATCTCACAGTGCTCTGCTGCAGTGTCACAGTGCTCCACTCTGGTGTCACCGTGCTCCACTGTGGTGTTGCTGTGCTCCACTGTGGTGTCACAGTGCTCCACTGTGTTGTCAAAATGCTCCATTTTGATGTAACAGTGCTCCACTGTGGTGTTACAACTCCACTGTGCTGTCACAGTGCTGCACTGTAGAGTCACAGTGCTCCACTCTGTTATCACAGTGCTCTACTGTGGTGTCACAGTGCTCAGTGGTGGTGTCTCATGCACCATGGTTGTGACACAGTGTTCCACTATGGTGTCACAGTGATCCACTGTGCTGTCAGAATTAAGCACTTTAGTGTCAAATTCTCCCCTCTGGCGTGACAGTGTTCCATTGTGGCGTCATATTGCTCTACATTGCTGTCTCTCTGCTCACTGTGGTGCCACAGTGATCCACTGTGATGTCACAGTGCTCTGCTGAGGAGTCACAGTGCTCGACTGTAGTGTCACGGTGCTCCACTGTGGTGTCACATTGCTCACTGTATTGTCACTGTGCTACACTGTGATGTCACAGGCTCCACAGTGGTGTCACAGTGCTCCACTGTGATTTCACATTACTCTATTGTGATTTCACATTCACCACTATGGTGTCACAATGATGCTACACTGTGATTTCACATTACTCCATTGTGATATCACAGTGCTCCCCTGTGTTGTAACAGTGCACCATTGTGATTTCACATTACTCCATCGTGATCTTAATGTGCTCCCCTGTGGTGTCACAATGCTCCACTCTGCTGTCACAGTAATCACTGTGGTTTCACATTGCTCCATTGTGATGTCACAGTGCTCGATTTTGATGTGGTGCTCTACAGTGGTGTTACACTCCACCGTGCTGCCACAGTGCTGCACTGTGGTGTCACAATGCTCCACTGTTGTCTCACAGTGCTCCACTGTTGAGTCACAGTCCTCCACTGTGGTGTCACAGTACTCTAATTTGCTGTCACATTGCTCCACTGTGGTGTCACAGTGCTCCACTATGCTGTCACAGTGCTTCACTATGGTGTCACTGTGTTCCACTGTGCTGTCACATACTCCACTCTGCTGTCACCGTGCCCACTGTGGTGTCACTGTGCTCCACTCTGCTCTCCGAGTGCTCACTGTGATGTCACAGTGCTCCACAGTGGTGTCACTGTGCTCCATTGTTGTGTCACAGTGCTCACTGTGGTTTCACATGTTCTACTATGGTGTCAGTGTGCTCCACTGTGGTGTCACTGTGCTCCATTGTGCTGTCACAGTGCTTCACTGTCTTGTCATGGTGCTTCACTGTGGTGTCACAGTGCTCAACTGTGGTGTCACAGTGCTCCACTCTCCTGTCACAGTGCTCACTGTGGTGTCACATTGCTCCATTGTGATTTCAGAGTGCTAGATTTTGATGTCACAGTGCTCTACAGTAGTGTTACACTCCACCATGCTGTCACAGTGCTGCACTGTGGTGTCACAGTGCTCCACTGTTGTGTCACAGTGCTCCACTGTTGTGTCACAGTGCTCCACTGTAGTGTAACAGTGCTTAAATGTGCTGTCACATTACTCCACTGTGGTGTCACTGTGCTCCATTGGTCTGTCACATGCTCCACTGTGCTGTCACACTGCTACACTGTGGTGTCACAGTTCTCCACTCTGCTCTCCAAGAGCTCACTGTGGTGTCACATTGCTCCACTGTGATGTCACAATTCTCCACTGTGTTGTCACAGTGCTCCACTGTGGTTTCACATGCTCTACACTGTTGTCATTGTGCTCTACTGTGGCATCACAGTGCTCACTGTGGTGTCATTGTGCTCCACTCTGGTGTCACAGTGCTCCACTGTGATGTCACAATGCACGACTATGGTGTCACATGCTCTACTCTAGAGTCACAGTGCTCCACTGTGGGGTCAGATTGATCAACTGTGGTGTCACAGTGCTACACTGTGGTTTCACAGTGCTTCAATGTGGTGTCACAGGCTCCACTGTGGAGACAGCATGCTCCACTGTGATATTACCATGTGCCACTGTGATGTCACATTCTCAAATGTGGTGTCAGAGTGCTCCACTATGATTTCAGATTACTCCATTATGATGTAACTGTGCTTCACTGGGTTGTAACAGTGCTCTACTGTAGTGTCACAGTGCTCCACTGTGATGTCACAGTGCTCCCCTGTGGTGTCACAGTGCTCCAATATGCTGTCAGAGTGCTTCACTGTGGTGTCATTATGCTCCACTCTGCTTCACATGCTCCATTGTGCTGTCACAGTGCTCCACTGTGGTGTCACAATGCTCCACTTTTGTGTCAGAGTGATCAGCTGTGATGCCATAGTGCTCCACTGTGGTATCACAGTGTTTAACTGCGGTGTCACAGGCTCCACTGTGTAGATAGCATGCTTCACTGTGATGTCATAGGGCTGTACTGTGATGTTACAGTGCTCCACTGTGGTGTCACAGTGCTCCACTCTGATGTCACAGTGCTCAACAAAGGTGTCATTTGCTCCAGTGTTCTTAAACAGTGCTCCACAGTAGTGACACATTGCCCATTGTGATATCACTGTGCTCGATTTTGATGACAAATTGCTCCACTGTGGTGTTACATTCCACCTGGCTGTCACAGAGCTGCACTGTGGTCTCAAGATGATGCATGAGTTCTCAAAGTGCCCCACTGCGGTGTCCCTTTTCTCCACTGTGATGTCACACTTCTCTACTGTGGTGTCACAGTGCTCCACTGTGGTGTCACAGTGCTGCATTATGCTGTCACAGAGCTTCACTGTGATGTCACTGTACTCCACTATGATGTCATATACCCCATTGTGCTGTCACAGTGCTCCATTGTGCTGTCACAGTGCTCCACTGTGGTGTCACAGTGCTCGATTATGGTGTCATATCCTCTACTGTGGTGTTACAGTGCTCCAGTCTGGTGTAACAGAGCTCCACTGTGATGTCACTGTGCTCAGCTGTAGTGTCACAGTGTTCCACTGTGGTTTCACTGTATTCCAGTGTGCTGTCAGAGTGCTCAACTGTACTGACAGAATGCTCCACTGTGATATCGTAGTGCTCTACTGTGATGTTACAGTGCTCCACTATGGTGTCACAGTGCTTCACTGTGGTGTCACAGTGGTACACTGTGGTGTCACAGTGCTTCACTGTGGAGATAGCATGCTCCACTGTGCTGTTAAAATGCACAACTGTGATGTCACATTCTCAACTGTGGAGACACAATTCTCCACTATGATTTCAGATTACTTAATTGTGATGTCACAGTGCTCCACTGGGATTTAACAGTGCTCTACTGTGATTTCACATTACACCATTGTGATGTCACAGTGCTCCCCTGTGGTATTTCATGCTCCACTGTGGTGTCACAGTGCTCTACAGTGATGTCACAGTGCTCAGATGTGGTGTCACAGTGCTCCAATGTGGTGTCAGTGGGATCAACTGTGGTGTCACAGAGCTCCACTGAGGTCTCACAGTACTCCAATGTTGTGTCACAGTGATCCACTCTGGTGTCACAGTTCTTCATTATGCTGTCACAGTGCTCCACTGTGCTGTCACAGTGCTCGACTGAGCTGTCACAGTGCTCCACTGTGATGTCACAGTGCTCCACTGTGGTGTCACAGTGTTTCACTATGCTGTCACAGTGCTTCACTGTGTTGTCACTTTGCTCCACTGTGCTGTCAAATTCTCCACTGTGCTGTCTCAGGGCTCACTGTGGTGTCACAATGCTCCACTCTGATGTTACAGTGCTCCTCTGTGGTGTCACAGTACTCCACTGTGATGTCACAGTGCTCGATTGTGGTGTCACATGATCTATGTGGTGTCACAGTGCTCCACTCTGCTGTCACAGTGTTATACTCTGCTGTCACATTACTCCACTGTGCTGTCACTGTGTTCACTCTGGTGCCACAGTCCTCCACTGTGGTGTCAAGTGCTCCACTCTTATGTCACATTCTCCAATGTGCTGCCACAGTACTCCTCTGTGGTGTCACATGCTCTAATGTGGTGTCACAGTGCTCTACTCTGCTGTCAAAATGCTATAATGTACTGTGACATTACTTCACTGTGCTGTCACTTTGTTCACTCTGGTGCCACAGTACCCCACTTTGGTGTCACAGTGCTCCATTTTGATGTCACATTCTCCACTGTGGTGTCACAGTGCTCCACTCTGGTGTCAGAGTGATCAACTGTGTTGTCACAGTGCTACACTGTGGTGTCACAGTACCTCACTGTGGTGTCATAGGCTCCACTGTGGAGATAGCATGCTCCACTGCGCTGTTACCATGCACCACTGTGATGTCACATTCTCAACCCTTGTGTCACAGTGCTCCACTATGATTTCAGATTACTCCATTGTGATGTAACAGTGCTCCACTGTGTTGTAATAGTGCTCCACTGTGATTTCATACTACACCATTGTGATGTCACAGTAATCCCCTGTGGTGTCTCCACTGTCTTGACCCAGTGCTCCAATGTGGTCTCATAGTGCTCCACTGTGATGTCACAGTGCTCATCTGTGGTGTCACAGAGATCCACTGTGGTGTTACTGTGTTCCACTCCACTGTCCCATTGCTCCACTGAGCTGTCACAGTGCTCCACTGTGTTGTTACAGTGCTCTACTGTGATGTTACAGTGCTCTATTCTGGTGTCACAGAGCTCCACTTTGATGTCACTGTGCTCAGCTGTAGTGTCACAGCGTTCCACTGTGGTTTCACTGTATTCCAGTGTGCTGTCAGAGTGCTCAACTGTACTGACAGAATGCTCCACTGTGATGTCGTAGTGCTCTACTGTGATGTTACAGTGCTCCACTATGGTGTCACAGTGCTCCACTGTGGTGTCACAGTGCTTCACTGTGGAGATAGCATGCTCCACTGTGCTGTTAAAATGCACAACTGTGATGTCACATTCTCAACTGTGGAGACACAATGCTCCACTATGATTTAAGATTACTCAGTTGTGATGTCACAGTGCTCCACTGGGTTTTAACAGTGCTCTACTGTGATTTCACATTACACCATTGTGATGTCACAGTGCTCCCCTGTGGTATTTCATGCTCCACTGTCATGACCCAGTGCTCCACTGTGGTGTCACAGTGCTCCACAGTGATGTCACAGTGCTCAGCTGTGGTGTCACAGTGCTCCACTGTGGGGTCAGTGTGATCAACTGTGGTGTCACAGTGCTCCACTGAGGTCTAACAGTACTCCAATGTTGTGTCACAGTAATCCACTCTGGTGTCACAGTTCCTCATTATGCTGTCACAGTGCTCCACTGTGCTGTCACAGTGCTCAACTGAGCTGTCACAGTGCTCCACTGTGTTGTCACAGGGCTCCACTGTGGTGTCACAATGCTCCACTCTGATGTTACAGTGCTCCTCTGTGGTGTCACAGTACTCCAGTGTGATGTCACAGTGCTCGATTGTGGTGTCACATGATCTATGTGGTGTCACAGTGCTCCACTCTGCTGTCACAGTGTTATACTCTGCTGTCACATTACTCCACTGTGCTGTCACTGTGTTCACTCTGGTGCCACAGTCCTCCACTGTGGTGTCAAGTGCTCCACTCTTATGTCACATTCTCCAATGTGCTGTCACAGTACTCCTCTGTGGTGTCACATGCTCTAATGTGGTGTCACAGTGCTCTACTCTGCTGTCAAAATGCTATAATGTACTGTGACATTACTTCACTGTGCTGTCACTTTGTTCACTCTGGTGCCACAGTACCCCACTTTGGTGTCACAGTGCTCCATTTTGATGTCACATTCTCCACTGTGGTGTCACAGTGCTCCACTCTGGTGTCAGAGTGATCAACTGTGTTGTCACAGTGCTACACTGTGGTGTCACAGTACCTCACTGTGGTGTCATAGGCTCCACTGTGGAGATAGCATGCTCCACTGCGCTGTTACCATGCACCACTGTGATGTCACATTCTCAACCCTTGTGTCACAGTGCTCCACTATGATTTCAGATTACTCCATTGTGATGTAACAGTGCTCCACTGTGTTGTAATAGTGCTCCACTGTGATTTCATACTACACCATTGTGATGTCACAGTAATCCCCTGTGGTGTCTCATCCTCCACTGTCTTGACCCAGTGCTCCAATGTGGTCTCATAGTGCTCCACTGTGATGTCACAGTGCTCATCTGTGGTGTCACAGAGATCCACTGTGGTGTTACTGTGTTCCACTCCACTGTCCCATTGCTCCACTGTGCTGTCACAGTGCTACACTGTGATGTTATAGTGCTCTACTGTGATGTTACAGTGCTCCATTCTGGTGTCACAGAGTTCCACTGTGATGTCACTGTATTCCAGTGTGCTGTCAGAGTGCTCAACTGTGCTGACAGAGTGCTCAACTGTAATGTCATAGTGCACTCCTGTGATGTTATAGTGCTCCACTCTGGTGTCACAGTGCTCCACTCTGATGTCACAGTGCTCAACGGTGGTGTCTCATGCTCCACGTTTCTTACACAGTGCTCCACTGTAGTGTCACATTGCTCCATAGTGATGTCACTGTGCTCGATTTTGATGACAAATTCTCCACTGTGGTGTTACACTCCACATTGCTGTCACAGAGGTGCACTGTGGTGTCACAATGCTGCACTGAGGTCTCACAGTGCTCCACTGTTGAGTCACAGTGCTCCACTGTGATGTCCCATTTCTCCACTGTGATGTCACAGTGCTCCATTATGCTGTCAGAGTGCTTCACTGTGATGTCAATGTGCTCCACTGTGCTGTCACATCACACCATTATGCTGTCACAGTGCTTCACTGTGGTGTCACTGTGCTCCATTGTGCTGTCACATGCTCCACTGAGCTGTCATATTACTCCACTGTGCTGTCACAGTGCTCCACTGTGATGTCACAGTGCTTCACTGTGGTTTCACATGCTCTACTGTGCTGTCTGTGTGCTCTACTGTCTTGTCATTGTGCTCCACTGTGGTGTCACAGTGCTTCACTGTGGTGTCACAGGCTCCACTGTGGAGATAGCATGCTTTACCGTGCTGTTACCATGCACCACTGTGATGTCATATTCTCAACTGTGGTGTTACAGTGCTTCACTGTGGTGTCACAGTGCTCCACTGTGATGTCATAGTGCTCTACTGTGAAGTTACAGTGCTCCACTGTGGTGTCACAGTGCTCCACTGTGATGGTCCATTTCTCAACTGTGATGTCACAGTGCTCTATTATGATGTCACAGTGCTCTACTGTGGTGTCACAGTGCTCCACTTTGATGTCACAGTGTTCCACTGTGGTGACACTTTACTCCATTATGCTTTCACAGTGCTTCACTGTGGTGTCACTCTGCTCCACTGTGCTTTCCCAGTCTCCACTCTGCTGTCACAGTACCCCACTGTGCTGTCACAGTGCACCACTGTGATGTCACAGTGCTTCACTGTGGTTTCACATGCTCTACTGTGCTGTCTGTGTGCTCTAGTGTCCTGGCACTGTGCTCCACTCTGCTGTCACAGTGCTATACTGTACTGTCACATTACTCCACTCTGCTGTCACTGTGTTCACTCTGGTGCCACAGTACTCCAATGTGGTGTCACAGTGTTCCACTCTGATGTCACATTCTCCACTGTGGTGTTACAATGCTCCACTTGTTGTCAGAGTGATCAACTGTGTTGTCAGAGTGTTAGACTCTTGTGTCACAATGCTTCACTTTGTTGTCACAGGCTCCACTGTGGAAATGGATTGCTCCACTGTGCTGTTACCATGCACCACTGTGATGTCACATTCTCAAATGTGGTTTCACAGTGCTCCACTATGATTTCAGATTACTCCATTGTTCTGTCACAGTGCTCCACTGTGCTGTCACAGTGCTCCACTGTGATGTCATAGTGCTCTTTTGTGATGTTACTGTGCTCCACTGTGGTGTCACAGTGCTCCATTCTGGTGTCACCGTGCTCAATGGTGGTGTCTCATGCTCCATGGTTCTTAAACAGTGCTCCACTGTAATGTCACATTGCTCCATTGTGATATCACAGTGCCCGATTTTGATGACAAAATGCTTCACTGTGGTGTTACACTCCACCTTGCTAACACAGTGCTGCACTGTGTTGTCACAATGCTCCACGGTGCTGTCCGAGTGAAGCTCTACAGTGTCACTATGCTCCACAATTGTGACACAGTATTCTAGCGTGGTTTTACCACTCCACTGTGCTGTCACAATGCTGCACTGTAAAATCACTGTGCTCCACTGTGGTGTCACATTGCTCCACTGTGATATCAGAGTTCTTCACTGTGATTTAACTTTACTTCATTGTGATGTCACATTTTCGACTGTGGTGTCACAGTGCTACACTGTGATTTCACATTACTCCAATGTGATATCACTGTGATCCTCTGTGTGCACTGTGGTGTCACAGTGCCCCACTGTTGTGTCAGTGCTGCACTGTGGTGTCCCATTTCTCCACTGTGATGTCACAGTGCTCCATTTTGATGTCATAGGGCTCCATTTTGATGTCACAGTGCTCTACTGTGGTGTCACAGTGCTCCACTCTGGTGTGACAGTGCTCCATTATGCTGTCACAGTGCTCTATTGAAGTGTCACAGTGCTCCACTGTGGTGTCTCAGTGCTTCATTATGCTGTCACAGTGCTTCACTGTGGTGTCACTGTTCTCCACTGTGCTGTCACAGTGCTCCACTGTGCTGTCACAATGCTCCACTATTATGTCATAGTGGTCCACTGTCATGTTACAGTGCTCCACTGTGGTGTCACAGTGCTCCACTGTGGTGCCCATTTCTCCACTGTGATATCACAGTGCTCCATTTTGATGTCACAATGCTCTAATGTGGTGTCACAGTGCCCACTGTGATGTCACAGTGTTCCACTTGGTGTCACAGTGTTCGAATATGCTTTCACAGTGCTTTACTGTGGTGTCACTGTGTTCCACTGTGCTGTCACATGGTCCACTGTCCTGTCGCACTGCTCCACTGTCCTGTCGCACTGCTCCACTGTGCTGTCGCACTGCTCTACTGTGCTGTCACAGTGCTCCACTGTGATGTCACAGTGCTTCACTATGGTTTCACATGCTCTACTGTGGTGTCAGTGTGCCCTACTGTTGTGTCACAGTGCTCCACTCTGCTGTCAGAGTGCTATACTGTACTGTCACATTAATCCACTGTGCTGTCAGTGTGTTCACTCTGGTGCCAGAGTACTGCACTGCGGTGTCACAGTGCTCCACTCTGATGTCACATTCTCCACTGTGGTGTCACAGTCCTCCACTGTGATGTCACAGTGCTTCACTGTGTTGTCACATTCTCCACTGTGTTTTTACAGTGCTCAGTTTTGGTGTCACAGTGCTACACTGTGGTGACACAGTGCTTCACTGTGGTGTCACAGGCTCCACTGTGGAGATAGCATGCTCCACTGTGGTGTTACCATGCACCAATGTAATGTCACATTCTCAACTGTGTTGTCACAGTGGTCCACTATGATTTCAGATTACTCCATTGTGATGTAACAGTGCTCGACTGGGTTGTAACAGTGCTCCACTGTGATTACATATTACACCATTGTGATGTCACAGTGCTCCCATGTGGTATCTCATGCTCCACTGTTTTGATCCAGTGATCAAATGTGGTCTCACAGTGCTCCCCTTGATGTCATTGTGCTCAGCTGTGCTGTCACCATGCTCCACTGTGGTGTCAGTGTGTCAACTGTCGTGTCACAGTGCTCCACTGAGGTCTCAAAGTACTCCAATGTTGTATCACAGTGCTCCACTGAGGTGTCCCATTTCTCCACTGTGATGTCACAGTGCTCTACTGTGCAGGCACAGTGCTCCACTGTGATGTCACAGTGCTTCACTGTGGTTTCACATATCTATTGTGGTGTCAGTGTGCTCTACTGTGGTGTCACAGTGCTATACTCTGCTGTCACAGTGCTATACTGTACTGTCACATTACTCCACTGTGCTGTCACTGTGTTCACTCTGGTGCCTTAGCACTCCACTGTGTTGTCACAGTGCTCCACTCTGATGTCACATTCTCCACTGTGTTGTCACGGTGCTCTACTGTGGTTTCACATTGCTTCACTGCGTTGTCACATTTTCCACTGTGGTGTCACAGTGCTCAGGTCTGGTGTCACAGCGCTCCACTGTGGTGTCACTGTGTTCCACTGTCCTGTCACAGTGCTCCACTGTGATGTCATAGTGCTCTACTGTAGTGTTACAGTACTCCACTGTTGTGTCACAAAGCTCCACTCTGCTGTCTCATGCTCCACGATTCTTATATAGTACTCCACTGTAGTGTCACATTGCTCCATTGTGATGTCACAGAGCTCGATTTTGATGACAAAATGATCCACTGTGTTGTTACACTCCACCTTGCTGCCACAGAGTTGCACTGTGGTGTCACAATGCTCCACTGTGGTGTGACAGTACTCACTGTTGTGACACAGTGCTCCAATGTGCTGTCACAGTGCTACAATGAGGTGTCGCATGCTACAATGTGGTGACAGGGTGCTCCACCGTGGGGATATATTGCTCCACTATGGTGTCACAGTGCTCCATTCTGGTGTCACTGTGCTTAACTGTGGTGTCACAGTGCTCCACTTTGGTGTCACTGTGCTCCACTGTTATCTTCCAGTGCTTCATTGTGGTGTTCCTGTGGTCCATTGTTGTGTCACTGTGCTCCAATGTGCTGTCACATGCTCCTCTCTGCTGTCACTGTGCTGGACTGGGTCTCACAGTGATCCACTGTGATGTCACAGTGCATGATTTGATGACAATATGCTCCACTGTGGTGTTACACTCCACCTTGATGTCACAGTGATCTGCACTGTGGTGTCATAATGCACAAAGGTGGTGTCTCATGCACCACGGTTGTGACACAATGCTCCAATGTGTTGTCACAGTGCTCCATTTAGCTGTCAGAATGCAGAACTGTAGTGTCAGAATGCTCCACTCTGGCATCACAGTGTTCCACTATGGTGTCAAATTGTTTCACTGTGCTTTCTCTGTGCTCACAGTGTTGCCACAGTGCTCCACTGTGATGTCACATTGCTCCACCTTGATCTCACAATGATCCACTAAAGGTGTCACATTTCTCCACTGTGGTGTCACAGTGTTCCACTGTGATTTCAAATTGCTCCATTGTGATATCACAGTGCTGCACTGAGGTGTCACATTCTCCACTGTGGTGTCAGACTGACCAACTGTGGTGTTTTAGTGCTCCAATCTGGAGTTTCATGCTCCAATATGGTGATAGAGTGCCCCACTGTGCTGTCACAGTGCTCCACTGTGGTGTTACAGTGATCACTGCTGTGTCTGAGTGCTCCACTGTGGTGTCAAATGCTCCACAGTGCTGTCACAATGCTCACTGTGGTGTCACATTGCACCACTGTGCATTCACAGTGCTCCATTGTGATGTCACAGTGCTCCAATGTGGTGTCACAGTGCTCCGCTGTGATGTCACAGTGCTCCACTCAGGTGTCACAGTGCTCCATTGTGCTGTCACAGTGCTTCAATGTGGTGTCACTTTGCCCCATTGTAATGTCACAGTGCTCGATTTTGATGTCACACCGCTCTACAGTGGTGTTACACTCCACCGTGCTGTCACAGTGCTCCACTTTGCTGTCACAGTGCTTCACTGTGCTATCACAGTGCTCAATGGCGGTGTCTCATTCTCCAGCGTTCTTTCACAGTGCTCCACTGTAGTGTCCCAATGCTCCACTGTGGTGTGACAGTGCTCATTGTTGTGTCACAGTGCTCCACTGTGGTGTCGCAGTGCTCGACGTTGTTGTCTCATGCTCCAGGGTTCTTTCACAGTGCTCCACTGTAGTGTCCCAGTGCTCCATTCTAGTGTCACTGTGCTCCACTCTGGTGTCACAGTCATCCACTGTGAATTCACATTGAACAATTGTGATGTCATAGTGCTCCACTGTTGTGTCACTATGCTCCACTGTTCTGTCACAGTGCTCCACTGTGGTGTCACAGTGCTCCACTGTGGTGTCACAGTGCTCAACTGTGGTGTCACAGTGATCCACGTTGCTGTCAGAGTACAACACTGTATTGTCACAATGCTGCACTCTGGATTCACAGTGCTCCTGTGATGTCACATTGCTCCACTGTGAAGTCAAAGTGCTCTGCTGAGGTGTAACAGTGCTCCACTGTGGTGTCACAGTGCTCCACTGTGGTCTCACAGTGCTCACTGCATTGTGACAGTGCTACACCTTGATGTCACAGTCTCCACAGTGTTGTCACAGTGCTCCACTGTGATTTCGCATTACTCCGTTGTGATGTCACTTTCTCCACTGTGGTGTCACAGAGCTACACTATGATTTCACATTACTCCATTCTGAGGTCAACGTGTTCCACTGTAGCGTCACAGTGCTCACTGTGGTTGCACTCTGATCATCTATGTGGTAACAGTGCTGCACTGTGATTTCACTTTGCGTCATTGTGATATCACGCACGGTGCTGCACTGTTGTGTCACAGTGCTCCACTGTGGTATTACAGTGCTCAACTGGGGTGTCTCAGTGCTCCACTGTGGAGTTTAATGCTCCACAGTCGTGACAGAGTGCAACACTGTGGTGTCATAGTGCTCCACTGTGGTGTCACAGTGCCGACTGTGGTGTCACAGGGCTACACAGTACTGTCACAGTGCACATTGTGGTGTCACATTGCACCACTGTGCTTTCACAGTGCTCCACTGTGATGCCACAGTGCTCCATTGTGATGTCACAGTATTCTACTATGATGTCACAGTGCTCAGCTGTGGAATCACAGTGCTCCACTGTAATTTCACAGTGCTACACTTTGGTGTCACAGTGCTCCAATGTGTTGTCACTTTGCTCCACTGTGGTGTCACAGTGCTACACTATGATTTCACATTACTCCATTGTGAGGTCAACGTGCTCCACTGTGGTGTCACAGTGCTCACTGTGGTTGCACTCTGATCGTCTATGTTGTCACAGTGCTGCACTGTAATTTCACATTGCTCCATTGTGATATCACGGTGCTGCACTGTCGTGTCAATGTGCTCCACTGTGGTATCACAGTGCTCAACTGTGGTGTCTCAGTGCTCCACTGTGGAGTTTGCTCCACAGTGGTGACAGAGTGCAACACTGTGGTGTCATAGTGCTCCACTGTGGTGTGAATTTCTCACTGCTGTGTCACAGTGCTCCACTGTGGTGTCACAGTGCCGACTGTGGTGTCACAGGGCTACACAGTACTGTCATAGTGCTCATTGTGGTGTCACATTGCACCACTGTTCTTTCACAGTGCTCCACTGTGATGCCACAGTGCTCCATTGTGTTGTCACAGTGCTCTACTGCGATGTCACAGTGCTCAGCTGTGGAGTCAAAGTGCTCCACTGTGGTGTCACCATGCTCCATTGTGGTGTCATAGTGCTCCACTGCAGTGTCCCAGTACTGCACAGTGATGTGACTGTGCTCCACTGTGGTATCACCGTATTCCAGTGTGGATAACATGCTCTACTGTTGTTTTACTCTGCTTAAGTGTGGTATAAATGATCCAATGTGGTGTCACATTGTTCAAATGTGGTGTCAAGTTTTCACTGTGGATTCACAGTGTTGTACTGTGGTGTCACAGTGCTCCACTCTATTGTGATCCCATGTTGTGTTACATGCTCCAATGTGATGACAGAGAACTCCACTGTTTTGTCATAGTCCTCCACTGTGGTGTCACAGTGTTAAATATGTTGTCACATGCTCCACTGTAGTGTCACAGAGCTCAACGGTGGTGTCTCATGCTCCACGGTTGTGACACAATGCTCCACTGTGGTGTCACAGTGCTCTTCTGTGGTGTCACAGTGCTCAAAGGTGGTGTCTCATGCACCACGGTTGTGACACAATGCTCCAATGTGGTATCATCGTGCTCCATTTAGCTGTCAGAATGCAGAACTGTAGTGTCACAATGCTCCACTCTGGCATCACAGTGGTCCACTATGGTGTCAAATTGTTTCACTGTGCTTTCTCTATGATGACAGTGTTGCCACAGTGCTCCACTGTGATGTCACATTACTCCACTGTGATCTCACAATGATCCGCTAAAGGTGTCACATTTCTCCACTTGGTGTCACAGTGCTCACTGTGATTTCAATATGCTCATGTTTTCAATATGATCCAATAAGTTGTCACAGTGCTCCACTGTGATTTCAAATTGCTCCATTGTGATATCACAGTGCTGCACTGAGGTGTCACATTCTCAACTGTGGTGTCAGACTGCTCAATGTGGTGTTTTAGTGCCCCAATCTGGAGTTTCATGCTCCAATATGGTGACAGAGTGCCCCACTGTGCTGTCACAGTGCTCCACTGTGGTGTTACAGTGATCACTGCTGTGTCAGAGTGCTCCACTGTGGTGTCAAATGCTCCACAGTGCTGTCACAATGCTCACTGTGGTGTCACATTGCACCACTGTTCATTCACAGTGCTCCATTGCAGTGTCACAGTGCTCTACTGTGGTGTCACAGTGCTCCACTGTGATGTCACAGTGCTCTACTGTGGTGTCACAGTGCTCCATTTTGCTGTCACAGTGCTTCAATGTGGTGTCACTTTTCCCCATTGTGATGTCACAGTGCTCGATTTTGCTGTCATACCGCTCTACAGTCGTGTTACACTCCACCGTGCTGTCACAGTGCTCCACTTGCTGTCACAGTGCTTCACTGTGCTGTCACAGTGCTCAATAGTGGTGTCTCATGTTCCAGCGTTCTTTCAAGTGCTCCACTGTAATGTCAAAATGCTCCACTGTGGTGTGACAGAGCTCATTGTTGTGTCACAGTACTCCACTGTGGTTTCACAGTGCTCAACGTTGTTGTCTCATGCTCCAGGGTTCTTTCACAGTGTTCCACTGTAGTGTCCCAGTGCTCCATTCTAGTGTCACTGTGCTCCACTCTGGTGTCACAGTCCTCTAATGTGAATTCACATTGAACAATTGTGATGTCATAGTGCTCCACTGTTGTGTCACTGTGCTCCACTGTTCTGTCACAGTGCTCCACTGTGATGTCACAGTGCTCTACTGTGGTGTCACAGTGCTCCATTTTGCTGTCACAGTGCTTCAATGTGGTGTCACTTTTCCCCATTGTGATGTCACAGTGCTCGATTTTGCTGTCATACCGCTCTACAGTCGTGTTACACTCCACCGTGCTGTCACAGTGCTCCACTTTGCTGCCACAGTGCTTCACTGTGCTGTCACAGTGCTCAATAGTGGTGTCTCATGTTCCAGCGTTCTTTCAAGTGCTCCACTGTAATGTCAAAATGCTCCACTGTGGTGTGACAGAGCTCATTGTTGTGTCACAGTACTACACTGTGGTTTCACAGTGCTCAACGTTGTTGTCTCATGCTCCAGGGTTCTTTCACAGTGCTCCACTGTAGTGTCCCAGTGCTCCATTCTAGTGTCACTGTGCTCCACTCTGGTGTCACAGTCATCTACTGTGAATTCACATTGAACAATTGTGATGTCATAGTGCTCCACTGTTGTGTCACTGTGCTCCACTGTTCTGTCACAGTGCTCCACTGTGATGTCCCAGTGCTCTACTGTGGTGTCACAGTGCTCCATTTTGCTGTCACAGTGCTTCAATGTGGTGTCACTTTTCCCCATTGTGATGGTCACAGTGCTCGATTTTGCTGTCATACCGCTCTACAGTCGTGTTACACTCCACTGTGCTGTCACAGTGCTCCACTTTGCTGCCACAGTGCTTCACTGTGCTGTCACAGTGCTCAATAGTGGTGTCTCATTCTCCAGCGTTCTTTCAAGTGCTCCACTGTAGTGTCACAATGCTCCACTGTGGTGTGACAGAGCTCATTGTTGTGTCACAGTACTCCACTGTGGTTTCACAGTGCTCAATGTTGTTGTCTCATGCTCCAGGGTTCTTTCACAGTGCTCCACTGTAGTGTCCCAGTGCTCCATTCTAGTGTCACTGTGCTCCACTCTGGTGTCACAGTCATCTACTGTGAATTCACATTGAACAATTGTGATGTCATAGTGCTCCACTGTTGTGTCACTGTGCTCCACTGTTCTGTCACAGTGCTCCACTGTGGTGTCACAGTGCTCAACTGTGGTGTCACAGTGATCCACGTTGCTGTCAGAGTACAGCACTCTAATGTCACAATGCTGCACTCTGGCTTCACAGTGCTCACTGTATTGTGACTGTACTACACCTTGATGGCACAGTCTCCACAGTGTTGTCACAGTGCTCCACTGTGATTTCACATTTCTCTGTTGTGATGTCACTTTCTCCACTGTGGTATCACAGTGCTACACTATGATTTTACATTACTCCATTGTGAGGTCAACGTGCTCCACTGTGGTGTCACAGTGCTCACTGTGGTTGCACTCTGATCGTCTATGTTTCACAGTGCTGCACTGTGATTTCACATTGCTCCATTGTGGTATCATGGTGCAGCACAGTGGTGACACAGTGCTCCACAGTGGTATCACAGTGCTCAACTGTGATGTCTCAGTGCTCCACTGTGGAGTTTAATGCTCTACGGTGGTGACAGAGTGCAACACTGTGGTGTCACAGTGCCGACTGTGGTGTGACACGGCTACACAGTACTCTTACAGTGCTCATTGTGGTGTCACATTTCACAACTGTGCTTTCACAGTGCTCCACTGTGATGCCACAGTGCTCCATTGTGATGTCACTGTATTCTACTGTGGTGTCACAGTGCTCAGCTGTGGAGTCACAGTGCTCCACTGTGATTTCACAGTGCTACACTTTGGTTTCACAGTGCTCCAATGTGTTGTCACTTTGCTCCACTGTGATGTCACAGTGCTCCATTTTTCATGTCACTGTCCTCTACTGTGCGGTCACAGTGCTCCCGTGTTGTGTCACAGTGCCCCATTATGCTGTCACAGTGCTTCAGTGTTGTTTACTGTGCTCAACTGTGCTGTCACATGCTCCACTGTGTTGTCACAGTGCTAAACCATGGTGTCACAGTTCTCCATTCTGCTTTCCAAGTGCTCAATGTGGTGTCACATTGATCAACTGTGATGTCACAGTTATCCACTGTGGTGTCACAGTGCTTCACTGTGCTGTCACAGTGTTCCACTGTGGTGTCACAGTGCTCCACTGTGGTGTCACAGAGAACAATGGTGGTGACTCATGCTTAACTGTGGTGACTCAGTCCACCTCTGTGGCGTCACATGCTACACTGTGGTGACAGAGTGCTCCCCTGTGGTTTCAAAGTGCTCCACTCTTGCGTCACAGTGCTCCACTGTGGTGTCACCATGCTCCACTGTGGTGTCGCAGTGCTCTACTCTGCTGTCCAAGTGCTCACTGTTGTGTCACATTGCTCCATTGTGATATCACAGTGCTCGATTTTGATGTTATGATGCTCCACTGTGGTGTTCCAGTCCACCTTGATGTCAATTGCGGCACTGAAGTGCCACAGTGCTCAACTGTAGTGTCACAGTGCTCCAATGTAATTTCACAGTGCTCGACTGTGTTGTTACAGTTCTTCATTCTGGTGTCACAGTACTCCACTGTGGTGTCACCGTGCTCAACTGTACTGTCTCATGCTCCACTGTGGTGACAGAGTGTTCTAGAGTGGTGTTACAATGCTCCACTGTGGTGTGTCAGTGCTCAGTCTTGTGTCACAGTGCTCCAATGTTTTGTCACAGTGCTCCACTGGGGTGTCACCGTGCTCCATTGGGGTGTCATAGTGCTCCACAGTGGTGTCCCAGTACTCCAAAGTAATGTCACTGTGCTCCACTGTGGTGTCACAGTGATCTAGTGTGGTTTAACATGCTCTACTGTGGTGTCACAGTGATCCAGTGTGGTTTAACATGCTCTACTGTGGTATTACACTGCTTAAGTGTGGTGTCAATGATCCAATGTGGTGTCACAGTGTTCAAAAGTGGTGTCAAGTTTTCACAGTGGAGTCACCGTGTTGCACTGTGGTGCACAGTGCTCCACTCTATTGTGATCCCATGTTGTGGTACATGCTCCAATGTGATCACAGATTGCTCCACAGTTTTGTCATAGTACTCCACTGTAGTGTCACAGTGGTAAATATGTTGGCAATGCTCCACTGTGGTGTCACAGACACCAATGTCGTGACAGCATACTCCAATGTGTTCTCAGAGTGTACCACTGTGGTGTTACAGTGTTCCAATGTGGTGTCACAGTTTTAACTGTGTAGTAACAGTGCTGCACTGCGGTGTCATAGTGCTCCACTCTATTGTCACTGTGGTCCCTGTGGTGTCAGAGTGCTCCAATGTGTTGTCACTTTGCTCCACTGTGATGTCACAGTGCTCCATTTTTAATGTCACAGTGCTCTACTATGGGGTCACAGTGCTCCCCTGTGGTGTCACAGTGCTCCATTTTGCTGTCACAGTGCTTCACTGTGGTGTCACTGTGCTCAACTGTGCTGTCACATGCTCCACTGTGCTGTCACAGTGCTCCACCATGGTGTCACAGTGCTCCATTCTGCTTTCCAAGTGCTCAAGGTGGTGTCACAGTGCTCAATTGTGCTGTCACAGTGCTCCACTGTGGTGTCACATGCTCCACTGTGGTGACAGAGTGCTCCCCTGGGGTTTCAAAGTGCTCCACTCTGGCGTCACAGTATTCCACTGTGGTGTAACAGTGCTTCACTGTGGTTTCAATGGGCTCCATCGTGGTGTCACAATGCCTACTGTGATGGCACAGTGCTCCACTGTGGTGTCACCTTGCTCCACTGTGGTGTCGCAGTGCTCCACTCTGCTGTCCAAGTGCTCAATGTTGTGTCACATTGCTCCATTGTGATGTCACAGTGCTCGATTTTGATGTCACAGTGCTCCACTGTGGTGTTCCACTCCACCTTGCTGTCAAATGTGGCACTGAAGTGCCACAGTGCTCAACTGTAGTGTCACAATGCTCCAATGTGGTTTCACAGTGCTCCACTGTGGTGTTACAGTTCTTCATTGTGGTGTAACAGTGCTCCACTGTGGTGTCACCGTGCTCAACTGTACTGTCTCATGCTCCACTATGGTGATAGAGTGTTCTACAGTAGTGTTACAATGCTCCACTGTGGTGTGTCAGTGCTCACTCTTGTGTCACAGTCCTCCACTGTGCTGTCACAGTGCTCCAATGTGGTGTCACAGTGCTCCAATATGATGTCACAATGCTCCACTGTTGTGTCAGAGTGCTCCACTGTGATGTCACCGTGCTCCATTGTGGTGTCACAATGCTCCACTCTGATGTCACTAAATTGTAGTGATAAAATAGTGCTCCAAGTTGCTGACACACTGCACCACTGTGCTGTCACAGTGTTCCAATGTGGTGTCACAGTGATCCAGTGTGGTTTAACATGCTCTACTGTGGTTTTACACTGCTTAAGTGTGGTGTCAATGATCCAATGTGGCGTCACAGTGCTCAAATGTGTTGTCAAGCTTTCACTGTGGAGTCACAGTGTTGCACTGTGGTGACACAGTGCTCCACTATATTGTGATCCCATGCTGTGGTACATGCTCCAATGTAATGACAGAGTGCTCCACTGTTCTGTCATAGTACTCCTCTGTGGTGTCACAGTGGTAAATATGTTGTCAATACTCCACTGTGGTGTCACAGACACCAATGTCATGACAGCATACTCCAGTGTGTTCTCAGAGTGTACCACTGTGGTGTCACAATGCTCCACTGTGATGTCACTAAATTATAGTGATAAAACAGTGCTCCAAGTTGCTGACACACTGCTCCACTGTGCTGTCACAGTGTTCCAATGTGGTGTCACAGTTTTCACTGTGGAGTCACAGTGCTGCACTGCGGTGTCACAGTGCTCCACTCTATTGTCACTGTGCTCCACTGTGGTGTCACAGTGCTCCAATATGTTGTCACTTTGCTCCACTGTGATGTCACAATGCTCCATTTTTCATGTCACTGTTCTCTACTGTGGTGTCACAGTGCTCCATTCTGGTGTCACATTGCTCCACTGTGTTGTCTCATTCTTCACTGTGGTGACATAGTGCTCCACTGTGGTGTCACATTTCTCCACTGTGGTGTGACAGTTCTCACTGTTGTGTCACAGTGATCCACTGTGGTGTCACATGCTCCATGAGGTGTCTCACACTACACTATGGTGACACAGTGCTCCACTGTAGTATCACAGTGTTCCACAGTGGTGTCACAGTGCTCCATTGTTGTGTCACAGTGAGCCACTGTGGTGTCAGAGTGCTCTATTGTGATGTCACAGACACAATCCTGTTGACAGCATGCTCCAATATGCTGTCACAATGCACCACTGTGATATCACAATGTTCCACTGTGAAGTCACTGTACCACTGTGGTATAACGGTCCTCCACTTGGTGACACATTGCTCCACTATGGTGTCTCATGCTTCATTGTGGTGACAAAGTGCTCCGCTGTGGTGTCACAAGACTCCACTGCTGTATGACAGTGCTCACTCTTGGATCACAGTGCTCCACTGTGATATCACTGTGCTCCACTGAAGTGGCTCATGCTACACTGTGGTGACTGTGCTCCACTCTGGTGACAGAGTGCTCCTTTAGGGTGCCACACGGCTCCACTCCGGTGTGACTGTACTCCACTGTGATGTCACAGTGCACTACAGTTGTGGCAAAGTTCCCTACTGTGTTTTCACTGTGCTCCACACTGGTGTCGCAGTGCTCCACTCTGCTTTCACAGTGTCTCTGTTGTGTCACATTGCTCCGTTGTGATGTCACAGTGCTCGATTTTGATGTCACAATGCTCCACTGTGGTGTTACACTCCACCTTGCTGTCAAGTGCTGCACTGTGGTGTCAAAGTGCAGCACTTGTGGAGCACTGTAGTGTCAAAGTGGGTGTGGTGTCACAGAGCTCCACTGTCATTTCACAGTCCTCCACATTGGTGTCACAGTACTCAACTGTAGTGTTACAGTTCTCCACTGTGGTTCCACAGTGCTCCACTCTGGTGTCACCGTGCTCCTTTGTGCATGCTCCAATGTGGTGACAGAGTGTTCTAATATGGTGTTACAGTGCCCCACTGTGGTGTGTTAGTGCATACTGTAGTTTCACACTACTCCATTGTGGTGTCTCTGTGCTCCACTGTGGTGACAGTGTGCTCCACTGTGGGGTCACAGTGCTCCACTCTGATTTCACATTGCTCCATTTTGATTTCACGGTGCTCCACTGTGTTGTCACTGTGCTTCAATGTGATGACACAGTGCTCCAATGTGATGTCACAGTGCTCCACTGTGCTGTCACCACACTCCACACTGATTGCACAATAATCCATGGTTATGTCACAGTGCTCAACACTTGTGGCACAGTACTCCACTGTGGTGTCAATGTGCTACACTGTGGTTTCTGGGTGCTCCACTGTAGTGTCACAGTGCTCCAATGTGGTGTCACAATGCTCAAAGGTGGTGTCTCTGCTCCACGGCGGTCACACAGTGTTCCACTTTAGTGTCACAGTGCTCCATTGTGGTGTCACAGTGCTCCACCGTTGTGTGACAGTGCTCACTATTGTGTCACAGTGTTCCACTGTGTTGCCACAGTGCTCCAGGGAGGTGTCTCATGCTACAATGTGGTGACAGAGTGCTCCATTATGGTTTCACACTGCTCCACTCTGGTGTCACTGTTCTCCACTTTGGTGTCACAGTGCTCCACTGAGGAATCTCATGCTCCACTCTGCTGTCATAGTGCTCCAAAGTGAACTCACAGTGCACGAATGTAATGTCACAGTGCTCCACTGTTGTGTCACCGTGCTCCACTCTGATGACACTGTGATCCATTGTGGTGTCACAGTGCTCCACTGTGGTGTCACAGTGCTCCACACTGGAGTCACTGTGCTTCACTGTGGTTTCACAGTGATCCACTCTGGTGTCACATGATGTACTCTGGTTTTACAGTGCTACAGTGTGGTGTCATATGCTCCACTGTGGTATCCCAGTGTTCAAATGTGGTGTCACAGTTTTCACTGAGGAGTCACAGTGCTGCACTGCAGTGTCACAGTGCTCCACTCTATTGTCACTGAGCTCCAATGTGGTATCACAGTTCTCCACTGTGCTGTCACAGTGCTCCTCTCTGATTGCACAAGGTTCCCCTGTTATTTTACAGTGCTCTATAGTTGTGGCACAGTGCTCCACTGTGGTGTCACACTGCTCAATGGTGGTGTCACAGTGCTCCACTGAGGAATCTCATGCACCACTGTGCTGACACAGTGCTCCACTGTGGTGTCACAGTGCTCCTCAGTGGTGTCACTGTGCTCCATTGTGGTGTCACAGTTTTCATTGTGGAGTCACAGTTCTGCACTTTGGTGTCAGAGTGCTGCACTGTTTTTACACAGTGCTCAATGTGGTATCAGAGTGCTCCACTGTGGTGTCACCGTACTCCATTGTGTTGTCAAAGTTTTCACTGTGGAGACACTGTGCTGCACTCTGGTGTCACAGTGCTCCACTGTGGTAACACAGACTCCACCCTGGTGATAGCATGGTACAATGTGCTGTCACAGTGCACCATTGTGAAGGCACAATGCTCCACTGTGATGTCACTGTAATACTGTGGGCTAACAGTGCTTTTGCTGTGCTGTCAGAGTGCTGCACTGTGATGTCACAGTGCTCCAATGTGCTGTCACACGGTGCACTGAGGCGTCATATGCTCCACTGTGGTGACAGAGTCCTCCCTGTTGGTGTCACAGTGACCCACTCTGGTGTCTCCGTGCTCTACTGTGGTGTCACAGTGCTTCACTGTAGTGTCACAGTGCTCCTCAGTGGTGTCACTGTGCTCCACTGTGGCTTCACAGTTATCCACTCTGGTGTCACATGCTCCACTCTGATTTTACAGTGCTACAGTGTGGTGTCACATGCTCCACTGTGGTGTCCAGTGTTCCAATGTGGTGTCACAGTTTTCACTGTGGAGTCACTGTGCTGCACTGTGGTGTCATAGTACTCCATTATATTGTGATCCACTGTTGTGTTACATGCTCCACTGTGATGACACAGTGCTCCAATGTTTTGGCATTGTCCTCCACTCTGGTGTCACAGTGATGAATATGTTGTCACATGCTCCACTGTGGTGTCACAGACTACAATGTCATGACAACATGCTCCAATGTTTTCTAACAGTGTACCACTGTAGTGTCACAATGCTCAACTGTGATGTCACTATATTATTTTGATAAAACAGTGCTCCAATGTACTGCCACACTGCTCCACTGTGCTATCACAGTGCTCCACTTTGGTGTCACAGTGTTCCAATGTAGTGTCACAGTTTTCAATGTGAAGTCACAGTGCTCCACTCTATTGTCACTGTGCACCACTGTGGTATCACAGTGCTCAACTGTGCTGTCACAGTGCTTCACTCTGATTGCACAAGGCTCCACTGTGATGTCACAGTGCTCTACCTTTGTGGCCCAGTGCTACACTGTGGTGTCACTGTGCTCCACTTTGGAGTCCATGTGAAACTCTGTGATTCCACAGCATTCAACTGTAGTGTTACAGTGCTCCACTGTAGTGTCACAGTGCTCAACGGTGGTGTTACAGTTCTCCACTGTGGTGTCACAGTGCTCCACTGTGGTGCCTCATACTCCTATGTGGTAACAGAGTGTTCAACAGTGGTGTTACAGTGCTCCACTGTGGTGTGTCAGTGCTCTCTATTGTATCACAGTGCTCCACTGTGGTGTCACAGTGCTCCACTGAGGAGTCTCATGCTCCACTGTTCTGAGAGAGTGCTCCACTGTGGTGTCACAGTGTTCCACTCTGATTTCACATTGCTCCATTGTGATTTCACAGTGCTCCACTCTGTAGTCACAGTGCTCCAATGTGAACTCACAGTGCTCCAATGTAATGTCACAGTGCTCCACTGTTGTGTCACAGTGCTCCATTGTGGAGTCACAGTGCTCCACAGTGGTGTCACTGTGCTTCATTGTGGTTTCACAGTGTTCCACTCTGGTGTCATATGGTCTACTGTGGTTTTTCAGTGCTACAGTGTGGTGTCACATGCTCCACTGTGGTGTCCAGTGTTCAAATGTGGTGTCACAGTTTTCACTGTGCAGTCACAGTGCTGCATTCCGTTGTCACTGTGCTCCACTCTATTGTCACAGTGCTCCACTGTGCTGTCACAGTGCTCCACTCTTAATGCACAAGGCTCCACTCTGATGTCACAGTGCTCTACCTTTGTGTCACAGTGCTCAACGGTGGTGTCTCATGCTCCACGGTGGTGACACTGTGCTCAACTGTAGTGTCACACTGCTCCAATATGGTGTCACAGTGCTCCACGGTGGTGTTACAGTTCCCACTGTGGTGACACAGTGCTCCAGTGTAGTGTCTCATGATCCAATGTTGTGACAGTGTTAAACAGTGGTGTTACAGTGCTCCACTGTGGTGTGTCAGTGCTCTCTCTTTTGTCACAATGCACCACTGTGGTGTCAGAGTGCTCCACTGTGGTGTCACAGTGCTCCACTCTGATTTCACATTACTCCATTGTCATTTCAAAGTGCTTTACTGTGCTGTCACAGTGCTCAATGTGAACTCACAGTGCTCGAATGTGATGTCACAGTGCTCCACTGTTATGTCACAGTGCTCAAGAGTGGTGTCTCATGCTCCATGGTGGTGACATAGTGCTCAACTATAGTGTCACAGTGCTCTGTGTTGTCACAGTGCTCCACTGTGGTATTACAGTTCTCCACTGTGGTATCAGAGTGGTCCACTGTGGTGTCACCGTGCTCCACTGTGCTGTCTCATACTCCTATGTAGTGACAGAGTGTTCTACGGTGGTGTTACAGTGTTCCACTGTGGTGTGTCAGTGTTCTCTGTTGTTTCTGAGACCTCCACTGTGTGTCACAGTGCTCCACTGAGGAGTCTCATGCTCCACTGAGTGGACAGAGGACTCCACTATGGTGTCTATTATCACATTGCTCCATTGTGATTTCACAGTGCTACAATGTGCTCTCACAGTGCTACAATGTGAAGTTACAGTGCTCGAATGTGATGTCACTGTGCTCCACTTTGGTGTCAACCTGCTACTCTATGACTTCACAGCACTCCACTGTAGTGTCACTGTGGTGTCACAGTGCTCTACAGTTGTTGCACAGTGCTCCACTGTGGTGTCACTGTGCTCCACTTTGGTTTCAATGTGCTACTCTGTGATTTCAGAGCACTCAACTGTAGTGGCACAGTGCTCCACTCTGGTGTCACTGTGCTCCAATGTGATATCACAGTACTCTACAGTATGGCACAGTGCTCCACTGTGGTGTCACTGTGCTACACTGTGGTGTCAAAGTGCTCCACTGTGATGTCACAATGCTCCAATATGATGTCACTGTACCACTGTGGGATAAAAGTGCTTCGCTTTGCTGTGAGAGTGCACCACTGTGATGTCACAGTGCTCCAATGTGCTGACACATGGTGCACTGTGGCGTCATATGCTCCACTGTGGTGACAGAGTCCACCCCTTTGATTTCACAGTGCTCCACTATGGTGTCACTGTGATACACTGTGGTGACACAGTGCTTCATATGGTGTCCATGTGCTCCAATGTGTTGTCACTTTGTGCCACTGTGGTGTCACATACTCCATTGTGATGTCACAGTGGTCCTCTGTGGTATCACTCTTCTCCATTGTGGTGTAACTGTACTCACTGTGGTGGCAAAGTGCTGCACTGTGGTGACAGTGTGCTGCACTGTAGTGTCACAGTGATCCACTGTTGTGTGACATTGCTCAATGTAATGTCACACTGCTCCACTGTGGTGTCACAGGCTCCACCGTTTTGACAGCACGCTCCACTGTGCTGTCATAGTGCAGCACTGTGATGTCACAGTGCTCCACTGTGGTGTCACTGTACTCCACTGTGGTGTCAAGGTGCTCCACTGTCTTGTCAATGTGCTCCACTGTGGTGTAACAGTGCTCATTGTTGTTTAACAGGGCTCCACTGAGGTGTCTCATCCTCCACGGTGGTGATACAGTGCTCCAATGTAGGGTCACAATGCTCCACTGTGGTGACAGAGTGCTCCACTATGGTGTCACAGTGATCCACGCCTGTGTCTCTTTGCTCCATTGTGGTGTCACTGTGCTCCACTGGGATTTTACATTGCTCCACTGTAATGTCACAGTGCTCAACTGTGGTGTCACAGTACTCCACTGTGGTGTCACAGTGCTCCACTATGGTGTCACTGTGATACACTGTGGTGACACAGTGCTTCATATGGTGTCCATGTGCTCCAATGTGTTGTCACTTTGTGCCACTGTGGTGTCACATACTCCATTGTGATGTCACAGTGGTCCTCTGTGGTATCACTCTTCTCCATTGTGGTGTAACTGTACTCACTGTGGTGGCAAAGTGCTGCACTGTGGTGACAGTGTGCTGCACTGTAGTGTCACAGTGATCCACTGTTGTGTGACATTGCTCAATGTAATGTCACACTGCTCCACTGTGGTGTCACAGGCTCCACCGTTTTGACAGCACGCTCCACTGTGCTGTCATAGTGCAGCACTGTGATGTCACAGTGCTCCACTGTGGTGTCACTGTACTCCACTGTGGTGTCAAGGTGCTCCACTGTCTTGTCAATGTGCTCCACTGTGGTGTAACAGTGCTCATTGTTGTTTAACAGGGCTCCACTGAGGTGTCTCATCCTCCACGGTGGTGATACAGTGCTCCAATGTAGGGTCACAATGCTCCACTGTGGTGACAGAGTGCTCCACTATGGTGTCACAGTGATCCACGCCTGTGTCTCTGTGCTCCATTGTGGTGTCACTGTGCTCCACTGGGATTTTACATTGCTCCACTGTAATGTCACAGTGCTCAACTGTGGTGTCACAGTACTCCACTGTGGTGTCACAGTGATCCACTGTGGTGTCACAGTGATCCACTGTTGTGTTACATGCTCCACTGTGATGACAGAGTGCTCCACTCTTTTGTCATAGTCCTCCACTGTGGTGTCACAGTGATAAATATGTTTTCACATGCTCCACTGTGGTGTCACAGACACCAATGTCGTGAGAGCATGCTCCAATGTGTTCTCACAGTGTACAACTCTGGTGTCACAATGCTCCACTGTGATGCCACTATATTACTGTGGTAAAACAGTGCTCCAAGTTGCTGCCACACTGTTCCACTGTACTCTCACAGTGCTCCACTGTGCTGTCACAGTGCTCCACTATGATTGCACAATGCTCCACTGTGATGTCACAGTGCTATAGAGTTGTGGCACATTCCTCCACTGTGGTGTCACTGTGTTCCACTTAGGTATCAATGTGCTACAGTCTGGTTTCACAGTGCTCCACTGTAGTGTCAGAGTGCTCCACTGTGTTGTCACAGTGCTCTACTCTGATTGCACAATGCTCCACTGTGATGTCACAGTGCTCTAGAGTTGTGGCACAGTGCTCCACTGTGGTGTCACTGTGTTCCAATTTGGTATCAAGGTCCTACAGTCTGGTTTCACAGTGCTCCACTGTAGCGTCAGAGTGCTCCACAGTGGTGTCACAGTGCTCCTCTGTGGTGTCACATTGCTCCACTCTGGTGTCCAATGCTCCACTGTGGTTACAAAATGCACCACTCTGTTGTCACAGTGCTCCACTGTGCTGTTACAGTTCTCCATTGTGGTGTCACAGTGCTCCACTGTGCTGTCTCGTGCTACAATGTGGTTTCAGAGTGTTCTAATGTGGTGATACAGTGCCCCACTGTGGTGTGTCAGTGCTCACTGTGGTTTCACACTGCTCCATTGTGTCACAGTGCTCCACTCTGTTGACAGAGTGCTCCACTGTTGGGTCACAGTGCTCCACTCTGTAATCAAATTGCTCCATTGTGATTTCACAGTGCTCCACTCTGCTGTCACAGTGCTCCAATGTGATGTCACAGTGCTCCAATGTGATGTCAAAGAGCTCCACTGTGCTGTCACTGTGCTCCACACTGCACAATGATCCACTATGATGTCGCAGTGCTCGACACTTGTGGCACAGTGCTCCACTGTGGTGTCACTGTGCTCCACATTTGTTTCACAGTGCTCCACTGTGGTGACAGCCTGCTCCATTTTTGTGTCACAGTGGTCCACTCTGGTTCCACATTGCTCCGTTGAGGTGCCTCATGCTACAATGTGGTGACAGAGTGCTTCATTATGGTGTCACACTGCTCCACTCTGGTGTCACTGTTCTCCACTTTGGTGTCAATGTGCACCACAGTAGTGTCACAGTGTTCCATTGTGGTGTCTCAGTGTTTCACTTGGTGTCACAGTGATCCCTGTAGTGTCACATTGATCACTGTGGTGTCACAGTGCACCACGGTGGTGTCACAGACTCCACCGTTGTGACAGCATGCTCCAATTTGTTATCACTGTGCATGACAATGATGTCACAATTCTATACATTGATGTCAGAATACCACTGTGGTAAAACTGTGCTTAGCTCTGCTGTCAGAGTACTCCACTGTGATGTCACCATGCTCCACTTGTCTGTCACATGCTCCACTGTGGTGACAGAGTGCTCCCCTGGGGTATCACAGTGCTCCACTCTGGTGTCACAGTGCTCCACTGTGGTGTCACAATGTTTCAGTGTGGTGTCAATGGGCTTCACCCTGGAGTCACAGTGCCTACTGTGGTGTCACCATGCTCTACTTTGGTTTCAAAGCGCTCCACTCTGCTGTCAGAGTGATCTCTGTTTTGTCACATTGCTCCATAGTGATGTCACAGTGCTCGATTTTGATGTCACAATGTTCCACTGTGGTGTTAGAGTCCACCTTGATGTCAAGTGCTGAACTGATGTGCCACAGTGCTCAACTGTAGTGTCGCAGTGCTCCAATGTGGTGTCACAGTGCTCCACTGTGATGTTACATTTCTCCACTGTGGTGTCACAGTGCTCCACTGTGCTGTCACCGTCCTCCACTGTGGTGTCTCATACACCACTGTGGTGACAGAGTGCTCCATTGTTGTGTCACGGTGCTCCACTCTGGTGTCACTGTTCTCCACTTTGATGTCAATGTGCACCACTGTAGTGCTACAGTGCTCCACTGTGGTGTCTCAGTGCTTCACCTGGTGTCACAGTGATCACTGTAGTGTCACAGTGATCACTGTGGTGTCACAGCGCACCACTGTGGTGTCACAATTCTCAACTGGGATGTCAAAATACCACTGTGGTAAAACAGTGCTTATCTTTGCTGTCAGAGTGCTCCACTGCGATGTCACAATGCTCCACTTGTCTGTCACATGCTCCACTGTGGTGACAGAGTGCTCCCCTGGGTTGTCACAGTGCTCCACTGTGGTGTCACAATGCTTCACTGTGGTGTCAATCAGCTCCATCGTGGTGTCACGGTGTCTACTGTGGTGTCACTGTGCTCCACTGTGGTGTCGCAGTGCTCCACTCTACTGTCAGACTGCTCACTGTTGTGTCACATTGTTTCATTGTGATGTCACAGTGCTCGATTTTGATATCACAATGTTGCACTGTGATGTTACAGTACACCTTGATATATAGTGCTTCACTGAAGTGCCACAGTGCTCAACTGTATTGTCACATTGCTGCAATGTGGTGTCACAGTGCTCTACTGCGGTGTTACAGTTCTCCACTGTGGTGTCACCATGCTCCACTGTGCCCTTTCATGATCCTATGTGGTGACAAAGTCTTCTACAGTTGTGTTACAGTGCTCCACTGTGGTGTGTCAGTGCTCACTGTTGTGTCACAGTGCTCCATTGTGGTGTCACAGTGCTCCACTGAGGAGTCTCATTCCCCACTGTCCTGACAGAGTGCTGGACTGTGGTGTCACACTGCTCCACTCTGATTTCACATTGCTCCATTGTGATTTCACAGTTCTCCACTGTGCTGTCAGAGTGCTCTACTGTGAAGCCACAGTGCTCGAATGTGATGTCACAGTGCTCCACTATTGTGTCACAGTGCTCCACTGTGGTTTCACAGTGCTCCATTTTGGTGTCAGAGTGCTCCACTGTGGTGTCACAGTGCTCCAGAGTGGTGTCAATGTGCACCACTGTGGAGTCACCTGCTGTACTGTGGTGTCACAGTGCTCCAATGTATTGTCACTGTGGTAACACAGTGCTCCAATCTGATCGCACTAGGCTCCACTGTGATGTCACAGTGCTCTACATTTGAGGCACAGTGCTCCACTGTGGTTTCACTGTGCTCAACATTGTTGTCATTGTCCTACTCTGTGATTTCACAGTACACCACTTTAGTGTCACAGTGCTCAACGGTGGTGTCTCATGCTCCACGGTGGTGACACAGTTCTCAATTCTAGTGTCACAGTGCTCCAATGTGGTGTCACAGTGCTCCACTGTGGTGTCACTGTGCTCCACTGTGCTCTCTCGTGCTCCAATGTGGTGACAGAGTGTTCTACAGTGGTGTTACATTGCTCCACTGTTTTGTTTCAGTGCTCACTGTTGTGTCACAGTGCTCAACTGTGGTGTCAAAGTGCTCCACTGAGGAATCTCATGCTCCACTGTGCTGACAGAGTGCTCCATCGTTTTGTCATAGTCCTCCACTGTGGTGTCACAGACTCCAATGTCGTGAGAGCATGCTCCAATGTGTTCTCACAATGTACAACTCTGTTGTCACAATGCTCCACTGTGATGCCACTATATTACTGTAGTAAAACAGTGCTCCAAGTTGCTGCCACACTGTTCCACTGTACTCTCACAGTGCTCCACTGTGCTGTCACATTGTTCCAATGTTGTGTCACTGTTTTCACTGTCACATTGTTCCAATGTGGTGTCAGAGTGCTCTACTTTGGTGCCACAGTGCTCCACTGTGGTGTCACAGTGCTTCACTCTGGTGTCTCTCTGCTTCGCTCTGGTGACACTGCGCTTCACTGTGCTGTCACATGCTCCACTGTGGGGTCACAGTGCTCCACAGTGGTGTCACCGTGCTCTATTGTGGTGTCACAGTACTCACTGTTGTGTTACAGTGCTCCACTCTGGGGTCACATGTTCCACTGTGGTGACAGCATATTCCACTGTGCCGTCACAGTGCATCATTATGATGTCACAGTGCTCCATTGTGGTGTCACAGTGCTCTACTGTGATGTCACTGTGCCCCACTGTGGTGTCACAGTGCTCCACTGTGCTGTCTCATGCTCCAGTGTGGTGTCATATGCTCCAGTGTGGTGACAGAGTGCTCACCTGGGGTGTAACTGTGCTCCACTTTGGTTTCACTGTGCTCCACTGTGGTTTCACAGTGCTTCACTGTGGTATTACCATGACCTCTGTTGTGTCACATGCTCCACTTTGGTGTCATATGCTCCACTGTGATTTCACAATCCTCCACTGTGGTGTCACAGTGTTTCTTTGTGGTAAAACAGTGCTCAACTGTGCTGTCAGAGTGCTCCACTGTGATGTCACAGTAATCCACTCTGCTGTCACATGCTTTACTGTGGTTTCACATGTTTCCCTGTAGTGACAATGCTCCAATGTGGTGTCACAGTGCTCCACTCTGGAGTCACCATGCCCCGGTGTGGTGTCACATTGCTCCACTCTGCTGTCACAGTGCTCCAATGTGATGTCCCAGTGCTCCAATATAATGTCACCTTACTTCACTATGTTGACACAGTGCTTCACTGTGGTGTCATATGCTCCTCTTTGGTGTCAAAGTGCTCCACTCTGGTGTCAGAGCGCTTCTCTGTTGTGTCACCATGACCCACTGTTTTGTGACATGCTCCAATGTGGTGATAGAGTGCTCCAATGTGATGTCACTGTACCACTCTGGTAAAACAGTGCTCAACTGTGCTGTCAGAGTGCTCCACTGTGATGTCACAGTGCTCCACTGTGCTGTCACATGCTCCAATGTCACATCACATGTTCCACTGCGGTGACAGAGTGCTCTCCTGTGGTGCCACACTGCTCCAATGTGATATCACAGTGCTCCATTGTGATGTCACTGTACTCCACTGTTGTGTCACAGTGTTCCATTGTGGTGTCACAGTACACACAGTGGTGTCGAGTGCTCCACTGTGGTGACACAGTGCTCTACTCTGATGTCACAATGCTCCACTGTGATCTCACAGTGATCTAGAGTTGTGGCATAGTTATCCACTGTGATGTCACTGTGCTCCACTCTGGTGTCAATGTGCTCCACTGTGGTTTCACAGTGCTCCACTGTTGTGTCACAGTGCTTCACTGTGGTGTCACCATGCTCCACTGTGAAGTCACAGTGCTCAACTGTAGTGACTCATACTCCACGGTGGTGATGCAGTGCTCCAATGTAGTATCACTGTGCTCCACTGTGATTTCACAGTGCTCCACTGTGGTGTCACAGTGCTCCACTGTGGTTTCACAGTGCTTCACTGTGGTGTCACTGTGCTCCACAGTGGTGACACTTTGCTCCACTGTGTTGTCACAGTGCTCCACTGTGATTTTACATGGCTCTATTTTGATTTCACAGTGCTCCATTGTGTTGTCACTGTGTTCCAGTGTAATTTTACATTGCTCAAATGTTGTGATATCACAGTGCTCCTCTGTGGTGTCACAGACTCCACTGTGGTGACTGCATGGTCCACTGTGCTTCATAATGCACCACTGTGATGTCACAGTAGTCCACTGTGGTGTCACAGTGCTCCACTGTGGTGTCACAGTGCTCCACTGTGGTGTCACAGTGCCCCACTCTGGTGTCACAGTACTACACTGTGATGACACATTGATTCAACTTGATATCACAGTGCTCCACACTGGTGTCATAGTGCTTCACTCAGGTGTCACTGTGATCCACTCTTGTGTTGCATGCTCCACTGTGGTGACAGAGTGCTCCACTGTGGAGACAGAGTGCTGCACAACGGTGTCACAGTGCTCCACTGTGGAGGCACAGTACTTACTGTAGTGTGAGAGTGCTCCTCTCTTGTGTCACAGGCTCCACTTTGGTGACAGCATGATCCACTCTGTTGTCACAGTGCACCACTGTGATGTCACAGTGCTCAACTGTAATTTTACATTGCTCAAATGTTGTGATATCACAGTGCTCCTCTGTGGTGTCACAGACTCCACTGTGGTGACTGCATGGTCCACTGTGCTTCATAGTGCACCACTGTGATGTCACAGTAGTCCACTGTGGTGTCACAGTGCTCCACTGTGGTGTCACAGTGCCCCACTCTGGTGTCACAGTACTACACTGTGATGACACATTGATTCAACTTGATATCACAGTGCTCCACACTGGTGTCATAGTGCTTCACTCAGGTGTCACTGTGATCCACTCTTGTGTTGCATGCTCCACTGTGGTGACAGAGTGCTCCACTGTGGAGACAGAGTGCTGCACAACGGTGTCACAGTGCTCCACTGTGGAGGCACAGTACTTACTGTAGTGTGAGAGTGCTCCTCTCTTGTGTCACAGGCTCCACTTTGGTGACAGCATGATCCACTCTGTTGTCACAGTGCACCACTGTGATGTCACAGTGCTCAACTGTAATTTTACATTGCTCAAATGTTGTGATATCACAGTGCTCCTCTGTGGTGTCACAGACTCCACTGTGGTGACTGCATGGTCCACTGTGCTTCATAGTGCACCACTGTGATGTCACAGTAGTCCACTGTGGTGTCACAGTGCTCCACTGTGGTGTCACAGTGCCCCACTCTGGTGTCACAGTACTACACTGTGATGACACATTGATTCAACTTGATATCACAGTGCTCCACACTGGTGTCATAGTGCTTCACTCAGGTGTCACTGTGATCCACTCTTGTGTTGCATGCTCCACTGTGGTGACAGAGTGCTCCACTGTGGAGACAGAGTGCTGCACAACGGTGTCACAGTGCTCCACTGTGGAGGCACAGTACTTACTGTAGTGTGAGAGTGCTCCTCTCTTGTGTCACAGGCTCCACTTTGGTGATAGCATGATCCACTCTGTTGTCACAGTGCACCACTGTGATGTCACAGTGCTCAACTGTGCTGTCAGAGTGCTCCACTGTGATGTCACAGTGCTCCTCTGTGCTGTCACATGCTCCATTGTGGTGTCACATGTTCCACTGTGGTGACAAAGTGCTCTCCTGGGGTTTCACAGTGTTCCACATTGGTGTCACAGTCCCCCACTGTGGTGTCACAGTACTCCACTGTGCTGTCACAGTGGTCCAGTGTAATATGACAGTACTCCATTGTGATGTCATTGTGCTCCACTGTGATGACACATTAATCCACCTTGGTGTCACAGTGCTCCAATGTGGTGTCACAGTTCTTCACCATTGGATCACTGGGACACACTGTTGTGTGACATGCTCCACTGTGGTGACCGATTGATCCACTGTTGTGTCACAGTTCTCCACTCTGGTGTCACAGTGCTCCACTGTGTTGTCACAGTGCTCCACTGTGGTCTGACAGTTCTCAGTGTTTTGTCACAGTGCTCCACTGTGGGTGTCACAGTGGTCCACCTAAGTGTCTCATGCTACACTGTGCTGACAGAGTGCACCACTGTGGTGACAGAATGCTCCCTTGGGATTACACAGTGCTCCAATTAGGTGTCACAGTGCTCCACACTGGTTTCACGATGCTTCACAATGGTGGCACTGTGGTCCACTCTGGTGACAAGTGCACCACTGTGGTGTCACAGTGTTCCACTGAGGTGTCTGATGCTACACTGTGGTGACAGAGTGCTCCACTGTGGTGACAGAGTGCTCCGCTCCACTGTGTTCTCCCATTGCAATACTGTGATTTTACATTGCTCTATTTTGATGTCACAGTGCCCCACTGTGTTGCCACAGGGCTTCACTGTGGTGTAACAGTGATCTACTGTTTGCCACATGCTCCACTATGGTGACATAGTGCTCCTCTGTTGTGTCATAGTGCTCCACTCTGTTGTCCAGTGATCACTGTGATCTTTCAGTGCTACACTGTGGTGTCACAGTGCTGCACTGTGATATCACAGACTCCAATCTGGTGTCAGTATGCTCCAATGTGCTGACAGAGAGCACCACTGTGATATCACAATGTTCCACTGACATGTCACTGTACCACTTTGGAAACCAGTGCTCCAATGTGATCTCAGAATGCTCTAAAGTGATGTCACAGTATTCCATTGTGATATCACATTGATCAACCTTGGTGTCACAGTGCTTAACTGATGTGTCACCATGACACACTCTTGTGTCACATGTTCCACTGTAGTGACAGAGTGCTCCACTGTGGTGTAACAGTGCTCCACTGTGGTGTCACAGTGATCACTGTGGTGTCACAGTGCTCGACTGTGTTGTCACAGGCTCCACTCTGGTGACAAAATGCTCCACTGTGTTGTCATAGTTCACTACTGTGATGTCAAAGTACCACTGTGGTAAAACAGTGCTCAACTGTGTTGTCAAAATGCTCCTCTGTGCTGTCACATGCTCTACTGTGGAATCACATGTTCCACTGTTGTGATAGAGTGCTCTCATGGGGTGTCACAGTGCTCCACGGTGGTGTCTCTGTGCCCCACTGTGGTGTCACAGTGCTCCATTGTGCTGTCACAGTGCTCCAATGTGATTTCAGAGTGCTCCAATGTGATGCCATAGGGCTCCACTATGCTGTCACAGTGCTTCACAGTGGTGTCATTGTGCTCCACTGTGGTGTCACATGCTCCACCTTGTCGTAACAGTGTTCCATTGTAGTCTCAAAGTGCTTCACTGTTGTGTCACTGTGACCCACTGTTTTGTCATATGCTCCACTGTGGTATCAGAGTGCTCCTCTGTGGTGTCATAGTGCTCCACTGTGGTGTAACAATGATCAGTGTGGAGTCACAGTTCTCCACTGTGGTGTCAAAGTCTCCAATGTGGTGACAGCATGCTCCACTCTGCTTTTTCACTGCACCACTGTGATGTCACAATGTTCCACTGTGAAGTCACTGTACCACTGTTTTAAAACAGTAGTCCAATGTGCAGTCAGAGAGCTCCACTGTGATCTCACAGTGCTCCGCTGTGCTGTCTCATGCTCCAATGTGGCATCATATGCTCCAATATTGTGACAGAGTGCTCCCCTGGGGTGTCACAATGCTCCACTTTCGTGTCACAGTGCTCCATTGTGGTTTGACAATGCTTCACTGTGGTGTCACTGTGCTCCACTGTGGTGTCACGGAGCTCCACTGAGGTGTCACATTGTTCCATTTGGTTTCACAGTACTCACTGTGGTATCACAGTGCTCCACTATGGTGTCAAATTACTCACTATGTTGTCACAGTGCTCCACTGTGGTGTCACAGTATCTAATGTGGTGAAAGCATGATCCACTGTGCTGTCAGAGTTCTCCACTGTGACGTCACATGTTACACTGTGGTGACAGAGTGCTCCCCTGGGGTTTCACAGTGCTCCATTCAGGTGTCACAGTGCTTCACTCTGGTGACACTGTGCTCCACTGTGGTGACACTGTGCTCCACTGTGGTGTCACACATTTCACTGTGTTGTCACCGTGCTCCACTGTGTTGTCACCATGCTCCACTGTGGTGTCACATTCCTCCATTTTGGTGTCAGAGTGCACCACTGTGGTGTCACAGGCTCCAGAGTGGTGACAGCATACTCAACTGTGCTGTCACAGTGCAACAGTGTGATGTCACAGTGCTCCACTGTGGTGTCACAGTGATCCACTGTGGTGTCACAGTGCTCCACTGTGCTGTCATAGTGCTCAAATGTGATATCACAGTGCTTCAATGTTTTGTCACTCTGCTCAACTATGGTGTCACAGTGCTTCACAGTGGTGTCATTGTGTTCCACTGTGGTGTCACCTGCTCCAATTTGGTGTCGCATGCTCTACTGTGGTGACAGAGTACTAAAGTGTGGTGTCACATTCTCCACTGTGGTGTCTCAGTGCTGCAATGTGGTATCAAAGTTTTCACTCGGCAGTCACAGTGATACACTGTGTTGTCAATGTGCTCCATTGTGTTGTCACTGTGCTCCACTGTGGTATTACAGTGCTCCACTGTGCTGTCACAGTGCTCCACTCTTATGTTACAATGCTCCCCTGTTATCTCACAATGCTCTACAGTTGTGCCACAGTTCTCAACTGTGGTGTCACTTTGCTCCACTCTGGTGTCAATGTGCTCCACTGTGGTTTCACAGTGCTCCACTGTAGTGTCACAGTACTCCTATGTGGTGTCACAGTGCTCCAATGTGATGTCACATACTCCACTGTGGTGTCACATGCTCTACTGTGGTGTCACACTGCTAAAGTGTGGTGTCACATGCTCCACTGTGGTGTCACAGAGATCCACTGTGGTGTCACAGTGCTCCACTGTGGTATCACAGTGCTTCACTGTGGTGTGACAGTGCTCACTGTTTTGTCACAGTGCTCCACTGTCATGTCACAGTGCTCCACTGGGGTGTCTCATGCTACACTGTGGTGACAGAGTGCTCCACTGTGATGACAGACTGCTCCACTATGGTGTCACATTGATCCACTCTGGTGTCACTGTGCTCCACTATTTTGTCACAGTACTCCACTGTGATTTTACATAGCTCCATTGTGATGTCACCGTGCTCCACTGTGGTGCCACAGTGCTTCATTGTGGTGTCACAATGATCCACTGTTGTGCCACATACTCCCCTGGGTTGACAGAGTGCTCCTTTGTTGTGTCATAGTGCTCCACTGTGGTGTGACACTGATCACTATGGTGTCAGAGTGCTCCACTGTGGTGTCAAAGACTCCAACCTGGTGACAGAATGCTCCAATGTGCGGTCACAAAGCACCACTGTGATGTCACAATATTCCAATGTGATGTCAATGTACCACTGTGGAAAACAGTTCTCCAATGTGCTGTAACAGTGCTCCAATGTGATGCCACACTGCTCCATTGCGATGTTACTGTTGTCCACTGTGATGCCATATTTTCCCATCTTGGTGACACAGTGCTCCACTGTGTTGTCACAGTGCTTCTCAGTGGTGTCACTGTGACCCACTGTTGTGTCAGATGCTCTACTGTCCTGACAGAGTGCTCCAATGTATTCTCACAGTGCTCCACTGTGGTGTCACAGGCTCAGCTGTGGTGACAGCATGCTCCACTGTGCTGTCACAGTGCACAACTGTGAAGTCACAGTGCTCCACTTTGGTGTTACAGTGCTCCACTCTGGTGTCACAGTTATCACTTTGATGTCACAGTGTACCACTAGGGTGTCACAGACTCTACTGTGGTGACAGCATGATCCACTGTGCTGTCAGTGTGCACCACTGTGATGTCACAATGGTCCACTTTGATGTCACTGTATAATTGAGGTAAAAGAGTGCTCCACTGGGGTGACAGAGTGCTCACCTGAGGTGTCACAGTGCTCCACTTTAGCGTCACAGTGCTCCACTGTGGTGTCACAGTAATTCACTCTGGTGTCACTGTGCTCCACTGTGGTGATTCATACTCCACAGTGGTGATAGAGTTCTCCACTGTAGTGTCACAGTGCTCCACTGTGGTGTCACAGAGTCTATTGTGGTGACAGCATGATACACCGTGTTGTCAGAGTGCACCACTGTGATATCACAATGCTCCACTTTGATGTCACTGTACCACTGTGGTAAAAGTGTGTTCCACTGTAGTGTCACAGTGCTCCACTGTTGTGTCACAGACTCCAACCTGCTGACAGCTTCCTCCAATGTGCTGTCACAGAGCACCACTGTGATGTCACAATGTTCCATTGTGATTTCAATGTACCACTTTGTAAAACAGTGCTCCAATGTGCTGTCTCAGTGCTCCAATGTGCTGTCACAGTGCTCCATTGTGATGTCACTGTTCTCAACAGTGATATCACATTTATCCACATTGGTGTCACAGTGCTACAATATGGTGTCACAGTACTTCACTGTGGTGTCACCGTGACACTCTGGGGTAACTTAGTGCTCCACTGTGGTGACAGAGTGCTCCACCGTGGTGTCACAGTACTCCACTGTGGTGTCACAGTGATCACTGTGGTGTCACAGTGCTATACTGTGCTGTCAGAGAGCTCCATTTGATATCACAGTGCTCCACTGAGCTGCCACGTGCTCCAATGTGGCGTCATATGCTCCACTGTGGTGACAGAGTGCTCCACTGTGATGTCACAGTGCTCCACTGTTGTTTCACAGACTCTGCCCTGGTGACAGCATGCTCCAATGTGCTTTCACAGAGCACCACTGTGATGTTACAATGTTACATTGTGATTTCAATGTACCACTTTGGAAAACAGTGCTCCAATGTGCTGTCTCAGTGCTCCAATGTGATGTCACAGTGCTCCATTGTGATGTCACTGTTCTCCACAGTGATGACTCATTGATCCACATAGGTGTCACAGTGCTCCAATGTGGTGTCTCAGTGCTTCACTGTGGTGTCATATTGAACCCCTGTGGTAACAGAGTTCTCCACTGTGGTGACAGAGTGCTCCACCGTGGTGTCAAAGTACTCCACTGTGGTGTCACAGTGATCCCTGTGATGTCACAGTGATCTACTGTGATGTCACAGGCTCATCTGTGGTGACAACATGCTCCTCCTTGCTGTCACATGGCACCACTGTGATGTCACAATGATCCACTGTGATGTCACTGTTCCACTGTGGTAAAACAGTGGTCCAATGTGCTGTCACAGTACCTAATGTGATGACACAGTGGTCCACTGTGGTATCACTGTGCTTCACAGTGGTTTCAGATTGCTGGACTGTGGTGTCTGCTCTACTGTGGTGTCACAGTACTAAATTGTGGTGTCACATGCTCTAATGTGGTGTCATAGTGCGCCAATATGGTGTCACAGTTTTAACTGTGTAGTCACAGTGGTGGACTCTGGTGTCAATGTCCTCCTCTGTGTTGTCACTATGCTCGACGGTGGTATTACAGAGCTCCACTGTCCTATCACAGTACTCCACTCTGATGTCAGAATGCCCCACTTTGATCTCACAGTGCTCCACATTGTGGCACAATTCTCCACTGTGGTGTCACCGTTATCCACTCCGGTGTCACTGTGCTCCACTGTGGTGCCACAGTGCTCCGTTCTGGTGTAATGTTGCTCAACTGTGGTGACTCATACTCCACGGTGGTGACACAGTGCTCCACTGTAGTGTCACAGTCCTCAACTGTGGTTTCACAGAGCTCTACTTTGGTGTCACAGTACTCCACTGTGGTGTCACTGTGCTCCACTGTGTTTTCACAGTGCTCCACTGTGATTTTACATTGCTGCATTGTGATGTAACCGTGCTCCACTGTGTTGCCACAGTGCTTCACTGTGGTGTCACAATGATACACTATTGTGCCACATGCTCCTCTGTGTTGACAGAGTGCTCCTCTGTTGTGTCATAGTGCTCCATTGTGGTGTCAGAGTGCTTCACAATGGTGTCACTGTGCTCCACTGTGGTGTCACATGCTCCACCTTGTTTTAACAGTGCTCCACTGTAGTCTCACAGTGCTTCACTTTTGTGTCACGGTGGCCCACTGTTTTGTCACATGCTCCACTGTGGTATCAGAGTGCTCCTCTGTGGTGTCATAGTGCTCCACTTTGGTGTAACAGTGATCACTGTGGTGTCACAGTTCTCCACTGTGGTGTCAAAATCTCCACTGTGGTGACAGCATGCTCCACTCTGCTTTTACAGCGCACCACTGTGATGTCACAATGTTCCACTGTGAAGTCACTGTACCACTGTTTTAAAACAGTAGTCCAATGTGTAGTCAGAGAGCTCCACTCTAATGTCACAGTGCTCCACTGTACTGTCTCATGCTCCAGTGTGGCATCATATGCTCCAATAATGTGACAGAGTGCTCCCCTGTGGTGTCACAATGCTCCACTTTCGTGTCACAGTGCTCCATTGTGGTTTGACAATGCTTCACTGTGGTGTCACTGTGCTTCACTGTGGTGTCACGGAGCTCCACTGAGGTGTCACATTGTTCCATTTTGGTTTCACAGTACTCACTGTAGTGTCACAGTGCTCCACTATGGTGTCACATTACTCATTATGTTGTCACAGAGCTCCACTTTGGTGTCACAGGCTCCACTGTGGTGACAGCATTCTACACTGTGCTGTCACAGTGCACCACTGTGAAATCAAACTGCTCCACTGTGGTGTCACAGTGATCACTGTGGTGTCACAGGCTCTAATGTGGTGAAAGCATGATCCACTCTGTTGTCAGATTGCACCACTGTGATTTCACAATGCTCCACTGTGATGTCACTGTACCACTGTGGTAAAACAGTGCTCCACTCTGCTGTCAGAGTGCTCCACTGTGACGTCACATGTTACAGTTTGGGACAGAGTGCTCCCCTGGGGTTTCACAGTGCTCCACTGTGGTGTCACAGTGCTTCACTCTGGTGACACTGTGCTCCACTGTGGTGACACTGTGCTCCACTGTGCTCTCACATGATTCACTCTGTTGCCACCGTGCTCCACTGTGTTGTCACCATGCTCCACTGTGGTGTCACATTCCTCCATTTTGGTGTCAGAGTGCACCACTGTGGTGTCACAGGCTCCAGAGTGGTGACAGCATACTGAACTGTGTTGTCACAGTCCAACAGTGTAATGTCACACTGCTCCACTGTGGTGTCACAGTTCTCCACTTTGATATTTCAATGTTCCACTGTGATGCCACAGTGCTCCAATGTTGTGTCACATTTCTCCATTGTGGTGTCACAGTGTTCGACTATGGTTTCACCTGGTTTACTGTGGTGTCACATTACTCCATTCTGGTGTCACAGTGCTCACTTGGAGTCAAAATGGTGAACTGTGGTTTCACAGTGCTCCACTGTGATGTCACCGTGCTCCACTATGGTGTCAGTGCGCCACTGTGGTGTCACAGTGCCCCATGTGGTGGTACATTGCTCCACTGTGTTGACTCATGCTACATTTTGGTGACACAGTGCTCCAATGTTTTGAAACATTGCTCCACTGTGATGACTTAATGTTCCTGTGTGGTGTCACAGTGCTACATTGTCATTTCAAAGTGCTCAAGTTTGCCATCACATTGCTCTGATTGCGATCAGAGTGCAAGACTATGGTGTCAATGTGCTGCACTGTGGGGTAACAGTGATCTACTGTGGAGTCACAGTCTTCCACTCTGCTGTCACAGTGCTCAATGTGATTTCACCGTCCTCAACTGTGCATAGAGATCTCCACTGTAGTGTCAATGCTCCATTGTGGTTTCACAGTGCTCCTCTGTTGTGTCACAGTGCTCCACTGTTGTGTCACAGTGCTTAACTGTTGTGTCACCATGACCAACTATTGTGTCACATGCCCCACTGTGGTGACAGAGTGCTCCACTGTGGTGACCGAATGCTCCACTGTGGTGTCAGAGTGATCACTGTGGTGTCACTGTGTTCCACTGTGGTGTCACAGGCTCCACTGTGGTGACAGCATGCTCCACTGGGCTGTCACAGTTCACCACTCTGATGCCACTTTACCACTGTGTTAAAAGAGTGCTCAACTGTGCTGTCAGAGTGCTCTACTGTGATGTCACAGTGCTCCTCTGTGCTGTCACATGCTCCATTGTGGTGTCACATGCTCCAATGTGGTGACAGTGTTCTCCTTTGAGGTGTATAGTGCTCCACTCTGGTGTCACAGTGCTCCAATGTGGTGTCACAGTACTCCACTGTGGTGTCACAGTGCTTCACTGTGGTGTCACTGTGTTCCACTGTGGTGTCACAGTGCTGCACTGTGCTGTCACAATGCTCCACTGTAATATCTCAGTGTTCCTCTGTGGTGTAACATTCTCTACTTTGTTGACAGAGTACACCACGTTGGTGTCACAGTGCTCCACTTTGGGGTAACAGTGCTCACTGTGGTGTCAAAATGGTCCACTCTGGTGTCACAGGCTCCACTGTGATATCACATTGTTCCTCTGTGGTGTCACATTCTCTAATTTGTTGACAGAGTATATCACGTTCATTTCACAGTGCTCCACTGTGGTGTTATAATTCCACAGTGGTGTCACACTACAGGACTGTAGTTTCACAGTGCTGCATTGTATTGTCACAGTGGTCAATTCTGCAATCACTGTGCTCCACAGTGTTGGCACAGGCACTCAATTGGTGTCAAAGGCTCGACTGTGGTATAATGCTTCACTGAGCAGTCACAGTGCTCCTCTGTGATGTCACAGTGCTACACTCTTAAGTCACAGTGGTCCACTGTGGTGACACCATCCTCCACAGTGGTGTCACAGTGCTCCACTGTGGTGTTGTAATGCTCCATTGTGGTGTCAATGTGCTCCACTGTGGTGTCACAAGATCCATTGGGTATGACAGTGCTCCATGCTGCTGTCACAGTGCTCAACTGTGATGTCACAGTTCTACATTGTGATGTTACAGTGTTCCACGGTGGTGTCACAGTGCTCCGTTGTGGTGTCAATGTGCTCCTCTGTAGTGTCACAAGGCTCCACTGTGGTGTCACAGTGCTACACAATGGTGTCAAAGTGCTCAAGTGTGCCATCGGAGTGCTCTAATGTGCAGTTAGAGTGCTCCACTATGGTGTCATAGTACTGCACTGTGGGTCACTGTGCTCCAGTGTGGTGTCACAGTGCTCCATTGTAGTGTCACATGCTCCATTGTGGTGTCATAGTGCTCCATTCTGGTGTAACAGTGCTCCACTGTGGTGTCAACGTGCTCCTCTCTGCTGACATGGTGCTCATTGTGATTTCACAGTCCTCCACTGTGCATAGAGTGATCCACTGTAGTGTCACATGCTACATTGTGGTGACACTGTGCTCCACTATGGTGTCACAGTGCTTCACTCTGTTGTCACAGTGCACCACTGTGGTGTCACTTGCTCCATTGTTTTGTCACTCTGTTCCACTATGGTGTCTGTTCCACTCTGTTCCACTATGGTTCCACTCTGCTCAACTATGGTGTCACAGTGCTCCACTTTGGTGTCACAGTGCTCCCCTCTGTTGTCAATGTGATCACTGTGGAGTCACAGTGCTTCCCAGGTGTGTCACAGTGCTCCATTGTGGTGACACCGTGCTTCACTGGGTGTCACAGTGCTCCACTATGATGTCACAGTGCTCCACTGTGGTGTCAATGTGCTCCACTGTGATGTCACAGTTTTCAACTGTGATGTTACAGTGCTCCATTGTGGTGTCCCAGGGCTCCATTGTGGTGTCAATGTGCTCCTCTGTGGTGTCAAAAAGCTCCACTGTGGTGTCACAGTGCACCACCGTGGTGTCAAAGTGCTCAAGTGTGCCATCAGTGTGCTCTAATGTGCGGTCAGAGTGCTCTACTATGGTTTCATAGTGCTGCACTGTGGGTCACTGTGCTCCAATGTGGTGTCACAATGCTCCACCATAGTGTCAAATGCTCCATTGTGGTGTCACAGTGCTCCATTCTGGTGTAACAGTGCTCCACTGTGGTGTAACAGTGTTCCACTCTGCTGTCACAGTGCTCGCTGTGATGTCACAGTCCTACACTTTGCATAGAGTGCTACTCTATAGTGTCAAATGCTACATTGTGGTGTCACTGTTCTCCCCCATGGTGTCACCGTGCTCCACTTTGGTGTCACAGTGCTCCACTGTGGTGTCACATGCAACTCTGTTGTGTCACTCTGTTCTGCTGTGGTGTCACATGCTCAACTGTGATATCCTAGTGCTCCACTATAGTGTCACAGTGCTACTCTCTGGTATAAAAGTGATCACTGTGGAGTCACATTGCTGTCCTGTGGTGTCACAGTACTCCACTCTGGTGTCACAGTGCTCCACTGCGGTGTCAGAGTGCTCCACTGTTGTATCACAGTGCTCCTCATTGATAACACTGGGCTCCACTGTGGTATCACAGGACTCCAATGTATTTCAGATTGCGCCACTGTGATGTGTCAGTTCTCCACTATGATGTGACTGTTCTCCACTTCTTGTCACAGTGTTCTACTGTGGTGTCACAAAGATCCACTGTGGTGTCACATGCTCCATTTTGTTTACAGAGGACACAATGTGGTGTCACAGTGTTTATTCTGTTGTCAAAGTGGGATTCTTTGGTCTCACAGTCTCCACTGTGGTGACAGCATGCTCCACTGTGGTGTCACTGTGCTCCACTGTGTTGTCAAGTACTTCACTGTGGTGTCACTGTGCTCCACTGTGGTGACACCATGCTCCACTTTGGGGTCACAGTGCTTCACGTTGGTGTCACTGTTCTCAACTGTGGTGTCTCAGTGCTCCACTGTGATGTCACAGGGCTCCATTTTGGTGACAGTGTGCTCCACTTTGGTGTCACAGTGCTCCTTGTTGATAACACTGGGCTCCACTGTGGTTTCAAAGGACTCCCATGTATTTCACATTGCTCTACTATGATGTCACAGTGCTCCACTATTGGTGACAGTGCTCGACTAGGTGTCACAGTGCTCCATTGTGGTGTCAATATGCTCCTCTGTGGTTTCAAAATGCTCGACTGTGGTGTCATAGTGCTCCAACGTGTTGTCAAAGTGCTCAAGTGTGCCATCACAGTGCTCTAATGTGCAGTCAGAGTGCTGCACTATGGTGTCATAGTGCTGCACTCTGGGTCACTGTGCTCCAGTGTGGTGTCACAGTGCTCCACTGTAGTGTTACATACTCCATTGTGGTGTTACAGTGATCCATTCTTATTTAACAGTGCTTCACTCTGGTGTCACAGTGCTCCACTCTGCTGTCTAAGTGCTCACTGTGTTGTCGCAGTCCTCAACTGTGCATAGAGTGCTCCAATGTAGTGTCACAGTTCACCATTGTGGTGACACCGTGCTCCACTTGGTGTCACAGTGATCCACTGTGGTGTAACAGTGCTCCACTGTGGTGTCACTTGCTCCACTCTGTTGTCTCTCTGTTCCACTGTGGTGTCACATGCTCTACTGTGGTGTCACAGTGTTCCACCTTGGTGTCACAGTGCCCCACTGTGATGTCAATGTGCTCAACTGTGGTGTCACAGTGCTCACTGTGATGTCACAGTCCTTCACTGTGCATAGAGTGCTACACTGTAGTATCACATGCTATATTGTGGTGTCACTGTTCTCCCCTATGGTATAACAGTGTTCCACTGTGGTGTCACATGCTGCACTGTGGTGTCACTGTGTTCTACTGTGGTGTCACATGCTCCAGTGTGGTGACACTGTGCTCCACGGTGGTGTCACATGCTCCACTGTGGTTTCACTGTGTTCAACTGTGGTGTCACATGATCCACTGTGTTGACACTGTGCTCCACTGTGATGTCACAGTGCTCTAATCTGATACCACAGTGCTCCACTGCGTTATCAGAGTGCTCCACTGTGATATCATAGTGCTCCTTTGTGGTGACACCGTGCTCCATTGGGTGTCACAGTGCTCCACTGTGATGTCACAGTGCTCCACTGTGATGTCACAGTGCTCCACTGTGGTGTCATTGTAATCCACTGTAGTGTCACATGCTCTACTATGGTGTCACACTGCTCCATCTTGGTGTCACAGTGCCCCACTGTGGTGTCAATGTGCTCCACTGTGGTGTCACACTGCTCCAATGTGATTTTACATTGCTCCACTGTGATGTCTCAGTGCTCCACTCTGCTGTCACAGTGCTCCAATGTGATGTCACAGTTCTCCACTGTGATGTTAAAGTACTCAAATGTGGTGTCACAGTGCTCCATTTTGGTGTCAGTGTGCTCCTATGTTGTGTCACTATGCTCCACTGTGGTGTCACAGTGCTCAACCGTGGTGTCAAAGTGCTCAAGTGTGCCATCGGTGTGCTCTAATGTGTGGTCAGAGTGCTCCACTATGGTGTCATAGTGCTGCACTGTGGGTCATTGTGCTCCAATGTGATTTTACATTGTTCCACTCTGATATCTCAGTGCTCCACTCTGCTGTTACAGTGCTCCACTGTGATTTCACAGTTCTCCACTGTGATATTACGGTGCTCCACTGTGCTGTCACAGTGCTCCATTGTGGTGTCATTGTGCTCCTCTGTGGTGTCACAGTGCTCCACCGTGGTATCAAAGTGCTCAAGTGTGCACCATCAGTGTGCTCTAATGTGCGGTCAGAGTGCTCCACTATGGTGTCTTAGTGCTGCATTGTGGGTCACTGTGCTCCAGTGTTGTGTCACAATGCTCCACCTAGTGTCACATGCTCCATTGTGGTGTCACAGTGCTCCTTTCTAGTGTAACAGTAAATCACTGTGGTGTCACAGTGCTCCACTCTGCTGTCACAGTGCTCACTGTGATGTCACAGTCCTCCACTGTGCATAGAGTGCTACACAGTAGTGTCACAGTGCACCATCGTGGTGACACTGTGCTCCACTTGGTGTCACAGTGCTCCACTGTGGTGTCACAGTGCTCCACTGTGGTGCCACGTGCTCCCCTGTGGTGACACTGTTTTCTACTGTGGTGTCACATGCACAACTGTGATTTCAGTGCTACACTCTGGTGTCAAAGTTCTACTCTCTGGTGTAAACGTGATCACTGTGGAGTCACAATGCTGTCCAGTGGTGTCAAAGTGCTACACTGTGGTGTCACAATCTCCACTGTGGTGTGACTGTGCTCTACTGTGGTGTCACAGTGCTCCAACATGATTTTTACATTGCTCCACTGTGGTGTCACAGTGTTCCACTCTGTTGCCACAGTGGTCCACTGCGTTGTCAGAGTGCTCCACTGTGATGTCACATTGCTCCATTGTGGTGACACTGTGCTCCACTGGGTGTCACAGTGCTCCACTGTCGTGACAATGTGCTCCATTGTAGTGTCACAGTGCTCCACTGTGGTGTCAATGTGCTCCACTAGGTGTCACTGTGCTCCACTATGGTGTCACATGCTCTACTGTGGTATCACACTGCTCCACCTTTGTGTCACAGTGCCGCACTGTGGTGTCAATGTGCTAAACTCTGGTGTTACAGTGCTCCACTGTGGTGATAATGTGCTCCTCTGTGGTGTCACAATGCTCCCCTGTGGTGTCACAGTGCTCCATCGTGGTGTCAAAGTGCTCAAGTGCGCCATCAGTGTGCTCTAATGTGTGTTCAGAGTGCTCTACTATGGTGTCATAGTGTTGTACTGTGGGTCACTGTGCTCCAGTGTGGTGTCACAATGCTCCACTGTAGTGTCACATACTCGATTGTCGTGTCACAGTGCTCCATTCTGGTGTAACAGTGCTCCACTCTGCTGTCACAGTGCTCACTGTCATGTCACAGTTCTCCACTGTGCATAGAGTGCTCCACTGTAGTGTCTCATGGTACATTGTGTTTTCACAGTGCTCCACTGTTATGTTACAGTGCTCCACTGTGGTGTCACAGTGCTTCCTTGTGATTTTATATTGCTCCAATGTGATGTCACAGTGCTCCACTCTGGTGTCAAAATGCTCCATTACGGGGTCAGAGTGCTCCAATATGGTGTCACAGTGCTCCTCGGTGATAACACTGGGCTCAACTGTGGTGTCACAGGACTCCAATGTATTTACCATTCTTTACTGTGAGGTGTCAGTGCTCCACTATGGTTGTCAATGCTTGACTTGGTGTCATAGTGTTCCACTGTGGTGTCATAAAGTTACACTGTTCTGTTACATGTTCACAGAGGACATGATGTGGTTACACAGTGTTTATTGTATTGTCAAAGTGGGCTTCTTTGGTGTCACAGGCTTCACTGTGGTGACAGCATGCTCCACTGTGGTGTCACCATGCTCCACTGTGTTGTCAAGTACTTCACTGTGGTGTCACCGTGCTCCACTGTGGTGTCACCAAACTCCACCTTGGGGTCACAGTACTCCACGTTTGTGTCACTGTTCTCCACAGTGGTGTCACTGTGCACCACTGTCATTTCTCATCCTCTATTGTGGTGTGACAGACCTCCACTCTGGTGTCAGAGTACTCCACTGTGGTGTCACAGTGCTCCACTGTTTTGTCACAGTGCTCCAGTGTGGTGAAACCATGCTACACTGTGGTGTCACAGTGCCCCACTGTGACGTCACTGTGCTCCATTGTGGTGACAATGTGCTCCACTGTAATGTCACAGTGCAGTACTGTGGTGTCAATGTGCTCCACTATGGTGTCACAGTGCTCCACTGTAGTGTCAAATGCTTCATTGCGGGGTCACAGTGTTCCATTCTGGTGTAACAGTGCTCCACTCTACTGGCACAGTGCTCCTCTCTGCTGTCACAGTGCTCACTGTGGTGTCACTGTGTTCTAATGTGGTGTCACATGCTTAACTGTGATATCATAGTGCTCCACTCTGCTATCACAGTGCTCACTGTGATGTCACAGTCCTCCACTGTAGTGTCACATGCTACATTGTGGTGTCACTGTGCTCCACTAGGTGTCACAGTGCTCCATTGTGGTGTCACTGTGTTCCAATGTGGTGTCACATGCTCAACTTTGATATCACACTGCTCCACTGTGGTGTCACAGTGCTCCAATGTGATTTTATATTGCTCCACTGTGATGTCACAGTGCTCCACTCTGGTGTCACTGTGCTCCACTGCAGTGTCAGATTGTTCCACTGTGGTGTCACAGTGCGCCTCAATGAAAAAACTGTGCTCCACTATGCTCTCACAGGACTACAATATATTTCACATTGCTCCACTGTGATGTGTCAGTGCTCCACGATGGTGTGACAATGCTCAATGTGGTGTCACCGTGTTCCACTGTGGTGTCATAAAGCTGCACAGTGGTGTCACATGATCCACTTTGTTTACAGAGGAATCAATGTGGTTTCACAGTGTTTATTGCATTGTCAAAGTGGGCTTCTTTGGTCTCACATGCTCCACTGTGGTTTCACCATGCTCCACTGTGTTGTCAAGTACTTCACTGTGGTGTCACCGTGCTCCACTGTGGTGTCACCATGCTCCACTTTGGGGTCACAGTGATCAATTCTGGTGTAACAGTGCTCCACTCTACTGGTACAGTGCTCCACTCTGCTGTCACAGTGCTCACTGTGATGTCACAGCCCTGCACTGTGCATAGAGTGCTCCACTGTACTGTCACATGCTACATTGTGGTGTCACTGAGTTCCACTATGGTGTCACAGTGCTCCACTGTGGTATCACTGTGTTCTAAAGTGGTGTCACATGATTAACTGTGATATCACAGTGCTCCACTCTGCTGTCACAGTGCTCACTGTGATGTCACAGCCCTGCACTGTGCATAGAGTGCTCCACTGTAGTGTCACAGGCTACATTGTGGTGTCACTGTGCTCCACTAGGTGTCACAGTGCTCCATTGTGGTGTCACTGTGTTCCAATGTGGTGTCACATGCTCAACTTTGATATCACACTGCTCTACTGTGGTGTCACGGTGCTCCACTCTGGTGTCACAATGCTCCACTACGGGTCAGAGGGCTCCACTGTGGTGTCACAGTGTTCCTCGGTGATAACACTGCTCCACTGTGGTGTCAAAGAACTCACAGTGGTGCTCCACTCTTATGTCATAGTGCTCCACTGTGGAGACACAGTGCCCCACTGCAATGTCACAACGCTCAACTGTGATGTAACAGTGCTCCACTGTTGTGTCACAGTGCTCCACTTTGGTGTATCCATGCTCCACTGTGGTGTCACAGTGCTCCATTGTGGTGTCCATGTACTCCACTGTGGTGTCACATGCTCTACGATGGTATCTGGGTGCTCCCCTGTGGTGTCACATTGCTCCACTATGATGACACATTGCACCAGTGTGATGAAATAATGCTCCACTGTGATGATAAAATGTTCCACTGTGATGAAACAGTGCTCTAGTCTGGGGTCACATTGTTCCATTGTGGTTTCACAGTTCTCCACTATGGTGTCACAGTGCTCCACTGTGTTGGTACAGTGCTCCAATGTGATTTTACATTGCTCCACTGTGATGGCACAGTGCTATACTCTGGTGTCACAGTGATCCACTGTGTTGTCAGAGTGCTCCACTGTTGTGTCACAGTGCTCCTCGTTGATAACACTGGGCTCCACTGTGTTGTCACAGGACTCCAATGTATTTCACATTGCTCCACTCTGATGTGACAGTGCTCCACTATGGGTGACAGTGCTCATTTGGTGTCACAGTGTTCCACTGTGGTGTCACATGCTCCACTTTGTTTACAGAGGACACAATGTGGTGTTACAGTGTTTATTCTGTTGTCAAAGTGGCCTTCTTTGGTCTCACAGGCTCCACTGTGGTGAGAGCATGCTCCATTGTGGTATTACCATGTGCCACTGTGTTGTCAAAGTACTTCACAGTGGTGTCACCATGCTCCAATTTGGGGTCAGAGTGAAACACGCTGGTGTCACTGTTCTCCACTGTGGTGTCACAGTGCTCCACTGTCATGTTTCATCCTCTAATGTAGTGTGACAGGGCTCCGCTCTGGTGTCAGAGTACTCCACTGTGGTGTCACTTTGCTCCAATGTGGTGTCGCATAGCCCAATGTGCTTTCACAATGCTTCACTGTGATATCACAGTGCTCCACTGTGGTATCACAGCGATCCACTATGCTGTCACAGTGTTCCACTGTGATGTCACAGTGTTCCACTTTGGTGACACCGTGCTCCACTGTGGTGTCACAGTGCTCAACTGTGATGTCACAGTTCTCCACTGTGATGTCAATGTGCTCCACTGTTGTGTCACTGTGCTCCAGTGTAGTGTCACATTCTCTACTGTGGTGTCACACTGCTCCAACTTGGTGTCACAGTGCTCCTCTGTGATGCTATAATTTTCCACTGTGGTGTCACAGTGCTCCTCTCTGGTGTCACTGTGCTCAATTGTGCCATCACAGTGCTTTTATGTGCGGTCACAGTGCTCCACTCTGGTGTCACAATGGTGACACAATGTGATCCCTCAGTGCTCCAGTGTGCTGTCAGAATGCTCCTCTGTAGTGTCACATGCTCCATTGTGGTGTCTCAGTGCTCAACTGTGCTGTCAAAGTGCTCCACTGGGATATCACAATGCTATACTGAGATGTCACAGTGCTCCATTTTGGTGACATCGTGCTCCACTGTGTTGTCATAGTGCCTAATGTGGGGAAAGAGTGCTCCACTGTGGTGTCACATTGCTCCATTATGGTGTCACATCTTCTACTGTGGTGTCACAGTGATCCACTGTGATGTCACAGTGCTTTACTGTGTAGGCACAGTGCTCCATTCTGCTGTCACAATTCTCACTAGCATGTCACAGTGCTCCACTGTGCTGTCCAAGTGCTGCAGTGTAGTCTCACAATGCTCAACAATGGCGTCACAGTGTTCCACTGTGGTGTCACATTGAGATACTGTGCTGTCACTGTGCTCACTGTAGTGTCTCAGTGCTCTACTGTGCTGTCACAATGCTCCACTCTTTTGTCACAGTGCTACACTGTATTGTCAGTGTTCTCCACTGTGCAGTCACAGATCTCACTGTGGTGTCACAGTGCTCCACTCTTATGTCATAGTGCTCCACTGTGGTGACACAGTGCTAAACTGTAGTGTCACAGTGCTCCACTGTGGTGTCACAGGACTCCAATGTATTTCACATTACTCCACTGTGCTGTCACAGTGCTCCCCTATGGTGTGACAGTGCTCGACTGTAGTGTCACAGTGTTTCACTGTGGTGTCACATGCTCCACTTTGTTTACAGAGTACACAATGTGGTATCACATTGTTTTCTGTGTTGTCAAAGTGGACTTCTTGGGGTTCACAGGCTCCACTGTAGTGACAGCATGCTCTACACTACTGTCATACTGCTCCACTGTGAGGTCACAGTTCTCCACTTGATGATACAGTACTCCACTTTGGTGTCACAGTGTTCCACTGTGGTGTCACAATGCTCCACTGTGATGTCACAATGCTCAACTATGAAGTCAAAGAGCTCCACTGTGGTGTCACATTGCTCCACTGTGCTGTTACCATGCTCCACTGTGGTGTAACAGTGCTCCAGTCTGGTGTCACATGCTCTACTATGGTGTCTGAGTACTCCACTGTGATGTCACCGTGCTTTACTGTGTTGTCACAGTGCTCCATTTTGCTTTCATAATGCTCAGTGGGATGTCACAGTGCTCCTCTGTGCTGTCATAGTGCTGCACTGTATTGTCACAATGCTCCACAATGGCGTCACAGTGTTCCACTGTGGTGTCTCATTCCTATGCTATGCTGTCACTGTGCTCACTGTGGTTTCATAGTGTCCCACTGTGAGGTCACAGTGCTCCTCTGTGGTGTCACAGTGCTGCACTCTCGCGACACCTTCCCACTGTGGTGTCTCAGGGCTCCACTGTACAGTCACAGTGCTCCACTCTTTTGTCACAGTGCTCCACTGTATTGTCACTGTGCTCCACTGTGCAGTCACAGATCTCACTGTGCTGTCACAGTGCTTCACTGTTTTGTCACAGTGCTCCACTGTTGTGACACAGTGGTCCACTGTGGTGTCACAATGCTCCACAATGGCTTCACAGTGTACCACTTTGTTTTCACAGTGCTCCACTCTCGCGACATATGCTCCACTGTGGTGTCCCAGTGCTCAACTGTGTTGTCACAGTGCTCCACTCTTTTGTCACAGTGCTACACTGTATTGTCACTGTGCTCCACTGTGCAGTCACAGAACTCACTGTGGTGTCACAGTGCTAAACTGTTATGTTACAGTGCACCACTGTGGTGTCACATTGCTCCACTGTGGTGTCAAAGTGCTCCACCGTGATGACACATTGCTCCACTGTGATGAAATAATGCTCAACTGTGATGTCATAATCCTCCATTGTGATGAAATAGTGCTCTAGCCTGGTGTCACATTGTTCCATTGTGGTTTCACAGTTCTCCAATCTGGTGTTACAGTTCTCCACTGTGGTGTCACAGTGCTCCACTATGGTGCTACAGTGCTTCACCGTGGTGACAAAGTGCTCCACTATGGTGTCACAGTGCTCCACTGTGATGTCACAATGCTCCACTGTGATTTAACAGTGCTCCACTGTTTTGTCACAGTGCTCCACTGTGGTGACACAGTACTCCACGCTGGTGTCACTGTTCTACACTGTGGTGTCAGAGTCCTCCACTATCGTGTCTCATCCTCTACTGTTGAGTGACAGTGATCCACTCTGGTGTCAGAGTACTCCACTGTGGTGTCACAGTGCTCCTCTGTGATGTTATAATGCTTCACTGTGATGTCATAGTGCTCCACTGTGGTGTCACAGGATCCAAGGTAGTGTCACAGGCTTCACTGTGGTATCACAGTGCTCCACTCTGCTGTCACAGTGTTCCACTGTGCTGTCACAGTGCTCCACTCTGGTGTCACAGTGCTCAACTCTGATGTCACAATGCTCCATTGTGGGAACAGAGTGCTCCTCTGAGGTGTCATAGTGTTCCACTGTGATGTAACATTGCTCCATTATGGTGTCACATCCTCTATTGTGGTGTCACAGTGCTCCACTGTGGTGTCACTGTGCTTTATTCTGTTTTCACAGTGCTCCATTCTGCTGTCACAATGCTCATTGGGATGTCACAGTGCTCCACTGTGTTGTTTCATTGCTCTACTGTGCTGTCACTCTGCTCACTGTGGTGACATAGTGCTCCACTGTGATGTCACAGGCTGCACTGTGGTATCACAGCGTTCTAGTCTGCTAGCAGAGTTTTCCACTGTTATGTCACAGTACTCCTCTTTGAAGACACTGTGCTCCACTGTGGTGACACCGTGCTCTACTGTGGTGTCACAGAGCTCCACTGTGGTGTCTCACACTTGAGCTCCACACAGTGCCCAAGTGTGCCATCACAGTGCTCTTATGTGCCTTCACAGTGCTACACTATGGAGTCTCAGTGCTGCACTGTGCTGTCACATGCTCCACTGTGGTGACAGTGTGCTCCAATGGGATGTTACAGTGCTCCACTCTGGTGTCACAGTGCCCCAATGTGATCCTACTATTCTCCACTGTGCTATCAGAGTGCTCCACCGGGATGTCACAATGCTACACTGAGATGTCACAGTGATCCACTGTGGGGTCACAGTGCTCAACAGTGATGTCACAGTGCTCCACACTGATGTCACAGTGCTTCACTGTGGTGACACAGTGCTCCACTATTGTGTCACAGTGCTCCACTGTGGTGTCACAGTGCTCCACTGTGATGTCACAATGCTCCATTGTGATATAAAAGTGCTCCACTGTTGTGACACTGTGCTCAACTGTCGTGTCACTATGCTCCACTGTGGTGTCACAGTGATCCATTGTTGTGTCCATGTGCTCCACTGTAGTGTCACAGTGCTCTACTCTGGTGTCTCATGCTCTACTATGGTGTCTCAGTCCTCCACTGTGCTGTCACAGTACTCCACGCTGGTGTCACTGTTCTCAACTGTCCTGTCAGAGTGCTCCACTGTAGTGTCTCTTCCTCTACAGTGGTGTGACAGTGCTCTACTCTGGTGGTAGAGTACTCCACTGTGGTGTCACAGTGCTCCTCTGTGATGTTACAATGCTTCATTGTGATGTCATAGTGCTCCACTGTGGTGGCACAAGATCCAAGGTGGTCTCACAGGATTCACTGTGGTATCCCAGCGCTCCACTCTGCTGTCAAAGTTTTCCACTGTGATGTCACAGTGATCCATTGTGATGTCACAGTGCTCCACTGTGTCAACACTGTGCTCCACTGTGGTGACACTGTGCTCCACTGTGGTGACACCTTGCTCCACTGTGATGTCACAATGCTCCACTCTGGGGACAAAGTGCTCGACTGAGTGCTACGCCCCGGTCGAGTCAACTGGACAAGCGGAGAGGCTTAAAAGTCACTCATGAGGCAAAAGAATTTCAAAGAAGCTCTCCTCCTGGAGTCTAGCGTTCCCTACTCATACAGTAATTTTTTATTGCCGAGTTCCATTCCCGAGTTAGTCTAGTGTATGGATCCACGTGCTCTCTTTCAATATTTTCCTATCATAAGTGCCTTTTAAGATTGAATTCTGACATAGCTAAACCAGTATTCCAACAGTCCTAGTTCGTCCTTAGCAAGACCTTGGGCTTGGATTTCAGTACTGCCCCTGGTATTACACTATCTCTTTGAGTAAAAGTTAGGTCCCTGCCCTTCACAGGAATCTACCATCACCTAGGAAGAAAGAAGTTTCTGACCGTAGGGGAAACCAGAATAGATGCTTAGTATTATAGCTGAGTTACACCTATTTACAGGAATTTACTATGGTTTAGGAAGAAGATCGGGCTGTGATTTTAGAGTATTTTATTATTCATGAGATGGTTAGTTAGAACGGAACTCCATAGTTAGAACCATGACTTGGGTGTGAAAGCCCTTGCCCTAGGAGTGAAAAGTTCTCACACCTGGCTTCTAAGACTATAGCTGACCTTAGATAGAGCTGACTTTGTCTCAATAATTTTACTGCCCAATTCCTTCCGATCTTTGTGTTTTCATTCCTCTGTTCTGTGTAAGAATCATTAAGCATCCGGTTACCTCATTTGTACCTTGCGGGTATGTCACCCAACTTCCTTATTGTCTTCTGTATAAAAAGTCTGATGCTCGAGTTGTAAAATTACATTCAGATTCTACACGCGAACTCTCCTGTGTGTGTCTGTTTGTCACTTGCTCATCCATGCTTTGCCCACCCGCGACGAGAGACCCGTTCCACGCAGACACAGGGACCCAGAGGGTCTGCGGCAACTGAGGTGTCATAGTGCTCCACTGTGGTGTCACATTGCTCCATTATGGTGTCCCATCCTCTACTGTGGTGTCACAGTGCTCCACTGTAGTGTCACACTCCTTTACTGTGTTGGCACAGTACTCCATTTTGCTGTCACAATGCTCAATGCGATGTCACAGGGCTCCACTGTGATGTCACAATTCTCCACTGTGATGTAGCAGTGCTCCACTGTTGTGTCACAGTGCTCCACTGTGCTGTCACCATGCTCAACTGTGGTGTCTCAGTGCTCCACTGTGGTGTCCCCATGCTTTACTGTTTTGTCACAGTGCTCCATTCTGCAGTCACAATGCTCACTGGGATGTCACAGTGCTCCACTGTGCTGTCAGAGTGCTTCATGGTAGTGTCACAATGCTCCACAATGGTGTCACAGTGTTCCTGTAGGGTGTCTCATTGCTCTACTGTGCTGTCACTGTGCTCCCTGTGGTGACATAGTAAATCCACTGTGATGTCACAGGCTCCACTGTGGTATCACAGCACTCTAGTCTGCTGTCACAGTGTTCCACTGTGATGTCACAGTACTCCACTTTGAAGTCACTGTGCTCCAATGTGGTGACACCATGCTCCACTGTGATGTCACAGTGCTCCACTGTGTTGTCAATGTGCTACACTGTGGTATCAAAGTGCTGCACTCTGGTGTCACATGTTCTATTGTGGTGTCACACTGCTCCACCTAGGTGTCACAGTTCTCCACTGTGGTGTCATAATGCTCCACTAACCACTCGGGTGTCACAGAGCTCCACTGTGGTGTCACAGTGCTCAAGTGTGCCATCACAGTGCTCTTATGTGCAGTCACAGTGCATCACTATGGTGTCATAGTGCTGCACTCTGGTGTCACATTCTCCAATGTGGTGACAGTGTGCTCCAATGGGGTTTTACAATGCTCCACTCTGATGTCACAGTGCTCTAATGTGATCCCACAGTGCTCCACGGTGCGGTCAAAGTGCTCCACCGGGATGTCCCAATGCTACACTGATATGTCACAGTGCTCCACTATGGTGTCACAGTGCTCCACTGTGGTGTCACAGTGCTCCAGGATGATATCACAATGATCCACTATGATGCCACAGAGTTCCACTGTGGTGACACAGTGCACCACTCTACTGTCAGAGTGCTCCCCTGAAATGTCACGTGCTCCATTGTGGTGTATCCATGCTCAACTGTGCTGTCACAATGCTCCACCGGGATGTCACAATGCTACACTGAGATGACAGAGTGCTGTACTGTGGTGTCACAGTGCTCAACTGTAGAGTCACAGAACTCCACTGTGATGTCACAGTGTTCCACTGTGGTGACAAAGTGCTCCACTGTGGTGTCACAGTGCTCCACTGTGGTATCAGAGTGCTCCACTGTGATATCACAATGCTCCACTGTGATGTAACAGTGCTCCAATGTTCTGTCATAGTGCTCCACTGTGGGGTCACTATGCTCCATTGTGCTGTTACAGTGCTCCATTTTGGTGTCAATGTGCTCCAAAGCAGTGTCATAGTGCTCCACTCTGGTGTCACATGCTCTACTATGGTGTCTGAGTGCTCCACTATGGTGTAACCATGCTTTACTGTGTTGTCACATGCTACATTCTGCTATCACAGTGCTCACTGGGAAGTCCCAGTGTTCCACTGTGCTTTCAGAGTGCTGCACTGTAGTGTCACAATGATCCACAATGGCATCATAGTGTTCCACTGTGGTGTCACATTGCCCTACTGTCATGTCACTGTGCTCACTGTGGTGACATAATGCTCCACTGTGATGTCAAAATGCTCCACTGTGCTATCACAGTGCTCCACTCTTTTGTCACAGTGCTAAACTCTATTGTCACTGTGCTCCATTGTGCAGTCACAGAACTCAATGTGCAGTCACAGTGCTCCACTGTTGTGTCACAGTGTTCCACATTGGTGTCACCTTGCTCCACTGTCGTGTCACCCTGCTCCATTGTGGTGTCAATGTGCTCCACTATGATGTCACAGTGCTCCACTGTGGTGACACAATTCTCCACTATGGTGTCACAGTGCTCCACTGTGGTGTCACTGTGCTCCACTGTGATGTCACAGTGCTCCACTGTTGTGTCAGAGTGCCCCACTGTGGTGTCACAATGCTTCATTGTGATGTCATAGTGCTCCATCGTGGTGTCAATGTGCTCCACTCTGGTGTCACAGTGCTCCACTCTGGCGTCACATGCTTTAATATGATGTCTGAGTGCTCTTCTGTGGTGCCACTGTGCTTTACTGTATGGTCACAGTGCTCCAGTCTGCTGTCACAATGCTCACTGGCATGTCACAGTGCTCCACTGTGCTGTCCGAGTGCTACAGTGTAGTGTCACAATGCTCCACAATGGCATCACAGTGTTCCAATATGGTGTCACATTGCTCTACTGTGCTGTCACTGGGCTCACTGTGGTAACATAGTGCTCCACTTTTTTGTCACAGGGCTCCACTGTGGTGTCACAGTGCTCCACTCTCACAATACATTCTCCACTGTGGTTACTCAGTGCTCCACTGTGCTGTCACAGTGCTCCACTTTTTGTCACAATAGTACACTGTATTGCCAGTGTGCACTACTGTGCAGTCACACAACTCACTGTGATGTCATAGTGCTCCACTGTGGTGACACAGTGTTCCACTGTGGTGTCACAGTGCTCCACTGTGATGTAACAGTGCTCCACTGTAGTGCCGATGCTCCACTTTGGTGTCACCATACTCCACTGTGGTGTCAATGTGCTCCACTCTGGTGTCACATGCTCTACTATGGTGTCATCATGCTCCACTGTGGTGTCACAGTGCTCCACTGTGATGAAATAATGCTCTACTGTGATGTCACATTGCTCCACTGTAATGTAACAGTGCTCTAGTCTGGCGTCAAATTGTTCCATTGTGGTTTCATGGTTCTCCACTGTGTTGTCACAGTACTCCATTCTACTGTCACAATGCTCACTGCGATGTCACAGTGCTACACTGTGGTGTCAGAGTGCTTCATTGTAGTGTCACAATACTCCAAAATGGTTTTACAGTGTTCCACTGTGGTGTCACATTTCTCTACTGTGCTGTCACTGTGCTCACTGTGGTGACATAGTGCTCCCCTGTGATATCACAGTGCTCTATTGTGGTGTCACAGTGCTCCACTCTGGCGACACATGCTCCACTGTGGTGTCTCAGTTCTCCACTGTGCTGTTACAGTGCTCCACTTTTTTGTCACAGTGCTTAACTGTGTGCTCCACTGTGTAGTCATAGAACTCACTTTGGTGTGTCAGTGCTCCACTATGATGTCCTATTGCTCCACTGTGATGTCCTATTGTTCCACTGTGCTGTCACAGTGCTGCGCTGTAGTGTCACAGTGCTCATCTCTGGCATCACACTATTACACTGTGGTTTCACAGTGCCCCACAGTAGTTTCACAGTGCTCCACGTGCTGTCATAGTGCTCAGGATGGTGTTGCAGTGCTTCACTGTGGTTTCCCGGGGCTCCACTCTGGTGTCAAAGTACTCCACTATACTGTCACAGTGCTCCACTGTGTTGTCACAGTGCTCCATTGTGGTGTCACTATGCTTCACTGTGGTTTCACATGCTCCACTGTGGGGTCACCGTGCTCCACTGTGGTGTCACAGTGCTCTCCACTGTGTAACAGTGTTCCACTGTGGTGTCACAGTGCTCCAAATTGGTGTTACAATATTCCACTCTGGTGTCACAGTGCTCAACTATGGTGTCACAGCGCTGCACTGTGTTGTCACATTGCTACTCTTTGGTTTCACAGTGCTCCACTGTGTTGTCACAGTACTCCATTGTGATGTTACAGTTTCTCTACTGTGATGTCACAGCACTGCACTGTGGTGTCATATATATTCACTGTTGTTTCACAGTGCTTCACTGTGGTGTCACAGTACTCCACTCTGCTGTCACATTGATTACTGCGTTGTCACAGTGCTCCCCTGTGCTGTCAGAGTGCTGCACTGTAGTGTTACAATGCTCCACTATGGCATCAAAGTGTACCACTGTGGTGTCACAGTGTACCACTGTGTGGCCACAGTACTCCACTGTGGTGTCAATGTGCTCCACTGTGGTGTCACAGTGCTTCACTGTGGTGTCACATGCTCCACTGTGGTGTCACATTGCTCCATTTTGTTGTCAAAGTGCTCAACTCTGCTGTCACAGTTCTCCACTGTGATGTCACAGTGATCCACTGTGATGTCACTGTGCTCCACTCTGGTGTCACTTGATCTAATGTGGTGTCAATGTGCTGTACTATGGTGTCACAGTGCTCAACTCTGGTGTCACAGGCTTCATTCTGGTGACAGAATGTTCCACTGTGCTGTTACTATGCACCACTGTTATCTGACATTGTCAACTTTGATGTCAGAGTGCTCCACTGTGTTATCACAGTGCTCCACTCTGCTGTCACATTGCACCACGTGATGTCATCATGCAACACTGTGATGTCTCAGTGCTCTACTGTGGTATCACCGTGATCCACTGTGATGTCACTTGCTCAATTGTGGTGTCACAGTGCTCTACTGTGGTGTCAGTGTGATCTATTGTGGTGTCACAGTGCACCACTGTGCTGTCACGTGCTCCAATATGATATCACAGTACTCACTGTGGTGCCAGAGTACTCCACTGTGGTGTCACAGTGCTCCACTGTGCTGTTACAGTTCTCCACTGTGATGTCATCATGCACCACTCTGATGTCACAGGGCTTGAACTTGGTGTCACAGTGCTTCACTGTGGTGTCACAGTGCTCACTGTGGAGTCACAGGGCTGCACTGTGGTGTCACAGTACTCCAATGTGGTTTCTCTGTGCTCCACCCTCGTTTCACATGTTCCACTATGGTGTCACAGTACTCCACTGTGGAGTCACAGTGCTGCACTGTGGTTTCTATGTGCTCCAGAGTGGTGTCACATGTTCCACTCTGTTATCACAGTACTCCACTGTGTTGTCACCTGCTCCACTGTGGTGTCACATTGCTGCACGGTGCAGTCACAGTGCTCCACTGAGTTGTCATACTTCTCCACTGTGATGTGACAGTGCTACACTGCGGTGTCACAGTGCTTCACAGTGGTGTCACATGCTCCAATGTGGTGTCACAATGCTCCATTTTGTTGTCAAAGTGCTCACCTCTGCTGTCACAGTCCTCCACTATGGTGTCACAGTCTTCCACGTTGGTGTCACAAAACTACACTATGGTGTCGCCTTGCTCAATTGTGGTGTCACAGTGCTCCACTGTGGTGTCACAGTACTCCACTTTGATGTCACAGTACTCACTGTGGTGCCACAGTACTCCACTGTAGTGTCACAGTGCTCCACTGTGCTGTTAGAGTTCTCCACTGTGATATCATCATGCACCACTGTGATGTCACAGTGCTTGAACGTGATAGAGCAAAGCTCCACTGTGATGTCATTGTACTCCACTGTGATGTCACAATGTTCCAAAGTGATGTCACCATGCTCCATTATGGTGTCACTGTGTTCCACTCTGGTATCACATGCTCTATTATGGTGTCATTGTGCTGTATTATGGTGTCACAGTGCTTCACTGTGGTGTAACAGTGCTGCACTGTGGTGTCAGAATGATCTACTGTGGTGTCACAGTGCTCCACTGTGATTTCAAATTACTCCATTGTGATGCCACAGTGCTACACTGTGGGGGCACAGTGCTCAACTCAGGTATCACAGTGCTCCACTGTTGTGTCACAGTGCTCCACAGTGTTGTCACCATGCTCCACTGTGGTGTCCCAGTGCTCCACTGTGGTGTCAGAGTACTCCACTCTGTGGTCAAGTGCTCCACTCTGCTGTCACAGTGATTACTGTGTTGTCACAATTCTCCCCTGTGCTGTCAGAGTGCTGCACTGTAGTGTTACAATGCTTCACTCTGGCATCACAGTGTTCCACTGTGGTGTCACATTACTCCACTGTGCAGTTACAGTGCTCCACTGTGGTGTCATACTTCTTCACTGTGGTGTGACTGTGCTTCACTGTGGTGCCACAGTGCTTCACTTTGGTGTCACATGCTCCACTGTGGTGTCACAATGCCCCACTGTGTTGTCAACGTGCTCAACTCTGCTGTCACAGTGTTCCACTGTGGTGTCACAGTACTACACTATGGTGTCACAGGCTCCACTGTGGTGACAGCATGCTCCACTGTGTTGTTACAGTGCACCACTGTGATGTGACATTCTCCACTGTGGTTTCAGAATGCTCTACTCTTGTATCCCTGTGTTCAACTATGCTGTCACATTGCACCACGTGATGTCATCATGCAACACTGTGATGTCACAGTTCTCCACTCTGGTATCACCGTGCTCCACTATGGTGTCACCTTGCACAATTGTGTTTTCACAGTGCTCCACTGTGTTGTCACATCTCTACTGTGGTGTCAGTGTGATCTATTGTGTTGTCCCAGTGCTCCACTGTGGGGTCACAGTGCTCCACTTTGATGTCACAGTACTCACTGTGGTGTCACAGTGCTCCACTGTATTGTTAGAATTCTCCACTATGATGTCATCATGCACCACTGTGATGTCACAGTGCTCAAATATGGTATCACAGAGCTCCACTGTGACGTCATAGTGCTCCACTGTGATGTCACAATGCTCTACAGTGATGTCACCATTCTTCACTGTGTTGTTACTGTGCTCCACTCTGGTGTCACATGCTCTATTGTGGTGTCAGTGTGCTGTACTATGGCGTCACAGTGCTTCACTGTGGTGTAACAGTGCTGAACTGTGGTGTTACTGAGCTCCACTGTGGTGTCCCAGTGCTCCACTGTGGTGTTCAGAGCTACACTGTGGTGACAGCTTGCTCCACTGAGTTGTTACAGTGCACCATTGTGATATGACAATCTCCACTGTGGTCTCAGAGTGTTCCATTGTGCTATCACAGTTCTCCACTCTGCTGTCACATTGCACAACGTGATGTCATCATGGAACACTGTGATGTCACAGTGCTCCACTGTGGTGTCACATGCTCTACAGTGGTGTCACAGTGCTCTACTTGCTGTCACAGCACTATACTCTGCTATCACGTTTCTCGACTGTGCTGTCACTATGCTCATTTTGGTACCACAGTACTCCTCTGTGGTGTCACAGTGCTCCAATGTGGTGTCAAGTGATCCACTGTGGTGTCACAGTGCTCCACTGTGGTGTCATAGGGCTACACTGTGGTATTACAGTGCACCACTATGATGTCACATTCTCCACTGTGGTGTCACAGTGCTCCAGTGTGATTTCAGATTACTCCATTGTGAAGTTACATTGCTCCACTCGGTTGTAACTGTGCTCCACTGTGATCTCACATTACACCATTGTGATATTACAGTGCTTCACTGTGGTGTCTTATGCTTTACTGTGTTGACACAGTGCTCCACTGTGGTGTATCAGTGCTCCACGGTGTTGTCACAGTGCTACCCTGTGGTGTCACAGGCTCCACTGTGGTGACAGCATACTCCAGTGTGCTGTTACAGCGTACCACCGTGATGGTACATTCTCTACTATGGTGACACAGTGTTTCACTGTGTTTTCACAGTGCACAACTGTGCTGTCACAGTACTCCACTATGTTGACACCGTGCTCCACTGCTGTGTCACATTGCTCCACTGTTGTGTCACAGTGCTCTACTTTGGTGTTACATCATATATTGTGGTGTCACTGTGCTCTACTCTTTTGTCACAGTGCCCCACTGTGGTGTCACAGTGCTCAACACTGCTGTCGAAGTGCTAACTGTGATGTCACAGTGCTACACTGTGCTTTCAGAGAGCTACACTCTGCTGTCACAGTGCTCCACTATGTTGTCACCGTGCTCCACTGTTGTTTCACAGTGCTCCACTGTGGTGTCACAGTGCTCTACTTTGGTGTTACATCCTATACTGTGTTGTCACTGTGCTCTGCTGTTTTTTCACAGTGCTCCACTGTGGTGTCACAATGCTCAACACTGCTGTTGCAATGCTAACTGTGATGTCACAGTGCTACACTGTGCTTTCAGAGTGCTGCACTGTAGTGTCACAATGCTCTCCTATGGTGTCACAGTGCTCCCCTGTGCTGTAACATTGCACAACTATGCTGTCACTGTGCTCTCTGTGGTTCCAGAGTACACCACTGTGTGTCACAGTGCTGCACTATAGAGTCACAGTGATCAACTGTGGTGTCACAGTGCTCTACTGGGGTGTCACAGTGCTCAAAGTTGATGTCTCATGCAAAACAGTTGTGACACAGTGCTCCACTATGATGTCACTGTGCTCCACTGTGCAGTCAGAGTTAAGCATTGTAGTGTCAAATTCTCCACTCTTCGGTCACAGTGTTACATTGTTGTGTCACATTGCTCCACTGTGCTGTCTCTGTGCTCACTGTGGTGCCTCAGTGCTCGACTGTGTTGTCACATTGCTCCACTGTGATGTCACAGTGCTAAGCTGAGGAGTCACAGTGCTCCACTGTGGTGTCACGGTGCTCCATTGTGGTGTCACAGTGGTCACTGTATTGTCACTATGCTACACGGTGGTGTCACAGGCTCCACAGTGTTGTCACAGTGCTCCACTGTGATTTCACATTATTCCGTTGTGATGTCCACGTGCTCCCCTGCGGTGTCACAGTGCTCCACTCTGCTGTCACAGTAATCACTGTGGTGTCACATTGTTCCATTGTGATATCACAGTGCTCAATTTTGATGTCACAGTGCTATTCAATGGAGTTACACTCCGCAGTGCTGTCACAGTCATGCACTGTGGTGTCGCAGTCCTCCCCAGTAGTGTCAGAATGTGCCACTTTTCTGTCACAGTGCTCAACGGTGGTGTTTCTTGACCCTGGGTTCTGACACAGTGTTCCACTGTAGTGTCACAGGCTAGATTATGATGTCACTGTGCTCCACTGTGATCAGTGATCAATGGTGGCATCACAGTGCTCAAAGCCAGTGTCACAGTGCTCAAAGGTGCAGTCACAGTGCTCAAAGATGGAGTCTCATGCACCAAGGTTGTGACACAGTGCTCCACTGTTTTTTCACAGTGCTCGCTGTGGAGCCAGAGTACTGCACTGTGTTGTCACAGTGCTCAACAGTGGTGTCACAGTGCTCCACTGTAGTGTCACATGCTCCACTGTGTTGTCACAGTGGTACATTGTGGTGTCATAGGCAACACTGTGGTGACAGCATTCTCCACTGTTCTGTTACATAGCAACACCGTGATGTCACATTCTCTAATGTGGTGACACAGTGCTCCACTGTGGTATCATAGTGTTCCACTGTGTTGTCACAGTGCACCACGTGATGTCATCATGCTCCACTGTGATGTCACAGTGCTCCACTGTTGTGTCACTGTGCTCCACTATATTGTCACCATGCTCCACTGTGATGTCACAGTGCTGCACTGTGGTATTACATGCTCTACTGTGGTGTTATTGTGCTCTACTGTTGTGTCACAGTGCTCCCTGTAGTGTCACAGTGCTCCACACTGCTGTCACAGTGCTAACTGTGATGTCACAGTGCTCCACTGTGCTTTCAGAGTGCTGCACTGTAGTGTCACAATGCTCCAATATGGGGTCACAATGCTCTACTGTGCTGTAACATTGCTAAACTGTACTGTCATTGTGCTCACTGTGTCTGTCACAGTACTCCACTGTGGTGGTGTCACAATGCTGCACTGTGATGAAACATTCCCCACTGTGGTGACACAATGCTCCACTCAGGTGTCAGATTGATCCACTGTGATGTCACAGTGCTTCACTGTGATTTCACATTACTCCATTGTGATGTCATTGTGCTCCAATGTGTTGTAAAAGTGCTCCACGGTGATTTCACATTACTCAATTGTGATGACACAGTGTTCCAATAAAATACCTGGACTTCCCCAAAAAGAAAATTTACATTGCTACTTTCTCATTGTCTAGATCTCTTTCTTTTTTCAAACAGGTTAATCAACATTCTCCAGCTGACTCATGCTCCACGGTTTTAACACAGTGCTACTGTGGTGTCACATTGCTCCACTATAGTGTCACAGTGCTCCACGGTGGTGTCACAGTGCTACAGTGAGGTGTCTCATGCTACACTGTGGTGACAGAGTGCTCCACTGTGGTGACATACTACTCCACTATGGTGTAACAGTTCTCCATTCTGGTGTCTCTGTGCTCCACTGTGGTGTCACAGTGCTCAAATGTGATTTCACATTATTCCATTGTGATGTCACAGTGCTCCACTGTGGTGTCACTGTGCTCCAATGTGCTGTCACATGCTCCACTGTGCTGCCACAGTGCTCGACTGTGGTGTCACAGTGCAGCACTGTGATGTCACATTCCCCACTGTGGTGACACAGTGCTCCACTCTGGTGTCAGATTGATCCACTGTGGTGTCACAGTGCTCAAATGTGATTTCACATTATTCCATTGTGATGTCACAGTGCTCCACTGTGGTGTCACTGTGCTCCAATGTGCTGTCACATGCTCCACTGTGCTGCCACAGTGCTCGACTGTGGTGTCACAGTGCAGCACTGTGATGTCACATTCCCCACTGTGGTGACACAGTGCTCCACTCTGGTGTCAGATTGATCCACTGTGGTGTCACAGCGCTTCACTGTGATTTAACATTACTCCATTGTGATGTCATACTGCTCCAATGTGTTGTAACAGTGCTCCACGGTGATTTCACATTACTCAATTGTAATGACACAGTGCTCCAATGTGTTTTGTGTAATGTGTAATGTGTAATGTGTAATGTGTAATGACACAGTTCTCCAGTGTGGTGTCACAGTGGGCCACTGTGGTGTCACAATGCTCCATTGTGGTGTCTCATGCTCTACTGTAGTGACAGAGTGCTCCACTGTGGTGTCACAGTGCTCCACTGTGGGATGACAGTGCTCACTGCTGTGTGACAGTGCTCCATTCTGGTGAAACAGTGCTCCACTGTGAAGTCACAGTGAAGAGCACTGTGAAGCACTGTGAAGTCACAGTGCTCTATTGTGGTGTCAAATTGCTCCATTCTGATTCCTCATTGCTTCATTGTCATGTCACAGTGCTACACTGTGGATTCACAGTGCTCCACTGTGGTGTGACAGGGTTCACTGCTGTGAGACAGTGCTCCAATGTGGTGACACAGTGCTCTACTGAGGTGTTACAGTGCTCAACTGTGCTGTCACAGTTAACACTGTCATGTCACATTGCTTCACTGTGGTGTAACAGTGCTCCATTCTGGTGTCACTGTGCTCCACTGTGGTGTCACAGTGCTCCAATGTGGTTTCACATTGCTCCATTGTGATGTCACAGTGCTAAACTGTGTTATCAATGTTCTCCACTGTGGTGTCACTGTGCTCAACTGTTCTGTCAGATGCTCTACTGTGTTGTCACAGTGCTCAAATTTGGTGTCACATTACTCCACTCTGCTCACTGTGGTGTCACATTGCTCCAATCTGATTTCACAGTGCTCCACTGTGGTGTCACAGTGCTACATTGTGCTTTTGCAGTGCTTCACTGTGGTATTATTTTGCTCCACTGTGGTGTCACTGTGATCCAATGTGCTGTCACATGCTCAACTGTGGTGTCACAGGGCTCCATTGTGATGTCACAGTGCATGATTTGATGACAAAATGTTCCACTGTGGTATGCTGTCACAGTGTTGCACTGTGGTGTCACAGTGCTGTAGTGTGTTGTTACAGTGATCCACTGTGGTGTCAGTGCTCATCGGTGGTGTCACATGCTCCACGGTTTAGACACAGTGCTACTCTGTGGTGTTACAATTCAACTGTGCTGTCACAGTGCTGCACTGTAGAATCACAGTGCTCCACTGTGGTGTATAGTGCTCCACTGTGGTGTCACATTGCTTCAATGTGCTGTCTTTGTGCTCACAGTGGTGCTACAGTGCTCCACTGTGATATCACAATGCTCCACTGTGATGTCACAATGCTCCTCTGAGGTGTCAGAATTCTCCACTGTGGTGTCACTGTGCTCACTGTGGTTTCACTCTGATCCACTATGTTGTCACAGTGCTCCACTGTCATTTCAAATTGCTCCATTGTGATATCACAGTGCTGCACTGTGGTGTCACATGCTCCACTGTGGTGTTAGAGTGCTCAACTTTGGTGTCTTAGTGCTCCACTCTAGAGTATCATGCTACACTGTGGTGACAGAGTGCCCCACTGTGGTGTCACAGGCTCCACTGAGGTGTACAGTGCTCACTGCTGAGTCACAGTTCTCCACTGTGGTGTCACATGCTTCACTGTGCTTCCACAGTGCTCACTGTGGTGTCACATTACATCACTGTGCATTCACAGTGCTCCACTGTGATGTCACAGTGCTCCATTGTGATGTCACAGTTCTCCACTGTGATTTCACAGTGGTCCACTGTGGTGTTACAGTGCTGCACTGTGGTGACACAGTGCTCCACTGTGGTGACATAGTGCTCCACTGTGCTGTCACATTGCTCAACTGTGATGTCACAGTGCACACTGTGGTGTAACAGTGCTCCATTGCGCTGTCACACTACTCCACTGTGCTGTCACAATGCTCCACTGTGATGTCACAGTGCTCCATTGTGCTGTCACAATTCTCCACTGTGATGTCACAGTGCTCTCCTCTGATTTCAAATTGCTCCATTGTGATATCACAGTGCTGCACTGTGGCGTCACAGTGCCCCACTGTTGTGTTCCAGTGCTGCACTGTGGTGTCACAGTGCTCCATTTTGCTGTCACAGTCCTTCACTGTGGTGTCACAGCACACGACTGTGTTGTCACAGTGCTCCACTCTGCTGTCACAGTGCACAATGTTGTGTCACATTGCTCCATTTTGATGTCAGAGGGATTAATTTTGATGTCACAGTGCTCTACAGTGGTGTTGTACTCCACCATGGTGTCACAGTGCTGAATTTTGGTGTCACAATGCTCCACTGTAGTCTCACAGTGTACCACTGTTGTGTCACATTGCTCCACTTTGATGTCACGTGCTCTACTGTGGAGTCATAGTGCTCCACTCTTATCTCCACGTGCTCACTGTGGTATCACATTGCAACACTGTGATGTCACAAATCTCCACTGTGCTGTCACAGTGCTCCACTGTTTTGTCACAGTGCTCCACTGTGGTTTCACAAGTTCTACTGTGGTGTCACATTGCTCCACTTCACTGTCACAGTGCTATAATTTGCTGTCACATTACTCCACTGTGCTGTCACTGTGTTCACTCTGATGCCACAGAATGCCACTGTGGTGTCACAGTGCTCCACTCTGATGTCACATTTTTCACTGTGGTGTCACAGTGATCTACTGTGGTGTCACAGTGCTAAACTGTATTGACAGTCTCCACTGTGGAGAAAGCATGCTCCACTGTGCTGTTACAGTGCACCACTAGATTTAACATTCTCCACTGTGGTGTCACAGTGCTCCACTGTGATTTTGGATAACTCCATTGTAATGTATCAGTGCTCCACTCTGATTTCATATTACACCACTGTGATGTCAAATTGCTACCCTGTGGTGTCTGTCACATTCTCCACTGTGATGTCTAAGTGCTACACTGTGATTTCACATTATTCCATTGTGATGTCAAAGTGCTCCCCTGTGTTGTAACAGTGAACCACTGTGATTTCACATTATACCATTGTGATATCAAGGTTGCGTCAAAGTGTTCACTGTGTTTGCATTCTGATCAAATATGTTGTCACAGTGTTCTGCTCTGATTCCAAATTGTTCCTTTGTGATATCACGGTGCGGCACTGTGGTGTCACAGTGCTTCACTGTGGTGTCACAGTGCTCCACTGTGGTGTCAAATGCTCCACTGTGGTGACAGGGTGCCCCACTCTTGTGCCACAGTGATCCACTGTGGTGTGACAGTGTTCACTCCTGTGTCACAGTGCTGAGCTGTGGTGTCACAGTGTTCAGCTGTGGTGTCAAAGTGCTACACTGTGCTGTCACAGTGCTCCACTGTGATGTCAAAATGGTCCACTGTGGTGTCACAGTGCTCTATTATGCTGTCACAGTGCTTCACTCTGGTGTCACATTACTCCGTTGTGATGTCACATTCTCCATGGTGGTGTCACATTGCTACACTCTGATGTCACATTACTCCATTGTGATGTCAAAGTGCCCCCATGTGATGTAACAGTGCACCAGTGTGATTTCATATTACACCATTGTGATGTAAACGTGCTCCACTGTGGTGTCACAGTGCTCGCTGTGTTTGTACTCTGATCCACTATGTTGTCACAGTGCTCCACTCTGATTTCACATTGCTCCAATGTGATATCACAGTGCTGCACGGTGGTGTCAGAGTGCTCAACTGTGGTGTCTCATGCTCCACTGTGGTGAAAGAGTACTCCACTATGGTGCAGGAGTGCTCCACCGTGGTGTCACAGTGCTCCAATGTGCTGCCACAGTGCTCCATGGTGATGTCACAGTGCTCTACTGTGGCATCACAGTGCTCCACTGTGATGTCACATTGCTCAGCTGTGGTGTCATAGTGCTCCACTGTGGTGTCACAGTGCTCCATTGTGCTGTCACAGTGCTTTAATATGCTGTCACAGTGCTCAACTGTGGTGTCATATGCTCTACTGTGGAGTCACAGTGCTCACTCTCCTGTTGCAGTGCTCCACTGTGGTGTCACAGTGTTCCATTGTGCTGTCACAGTACTTCACTGTTTTGTCACAGTGCTTCACAGTGGTGTCACAGTGCTCGACTGTGGTGTCACAGTGCTCCACTCTGCTGTCACCGTGCTCACTGTGGTATCACATTGCTCCATTGTGATGTCACAGTGCTCAATTTTGATGTCACAGTGCTCTGCAGTGGTGTTACACTTAAACATGGTGTCACAGTGCTGCACTGTGGTGTCACCATGCTCCACTCTAGTTTCACAGTGGTCAACTCTTGTGTCACAGTGCTCCACTGTGGTGTCACAGTGCTCAAATGTGCTGTCACATTACTCCACTGTGATGTCACAGTGCTCTACTGTGGTGTCACAGTGATTAACTAGATGTCACAGTGCAACACTGTGGTGTCACAGTGCTCCATTATGCTGTCTCAATGCTTCACTGTGATGTCATTGTTCTCCACTGTGCTGTCACAATGCTACACTGTGGTGACACTGTGCTACACTGTGGTGTCACATTATCAACTGTGCTGTCACATGCTCCACTGTTCTGTCACCATTAACCATGGTGGTGTCACAGTGCTCCACTCTGCTCTCCAAATGCTCACTGTGGTGTCACAATCTCCATTGTGGTGTCAGAGTGATTCACTGTGGTGTAACATGCTCCACTGTGCAGATACCATGCTCCACTCTGCTGTTACAGTGCACCATTGTGATGTCACCTTCTCCACTGTGGTGTCACAGTTCTCCACTGTGATTTCCGATTACTGTATTGTGATGTAACAGTGTTCCAATGGTTTGTAACAATGCTCCACTGAGATTTCACATTACACCATTGTGTGGTCACAGTGCTGCTCTGTGCTGTCAAATTGCACCACTGTGTTTTTACAGTGCTCCACTTTGATGCAACAGTGCTCCATTGTGATATCACAGTGCTCTACTCTGGTGTCACAGTGCTCCAATGTGATGTCACTTTGCTCAGCTGAGGTGTCACAGTGCTCCACTGTGGTGTCACTGTGCTGCACTGTGCTATCACAGTGCTCATCGGTGGTGTCTCATGCTCCATGGTTCTTATACAGTGTTCCACGGTAGTGTCACATTGCTCCATTGTGATGTCCCAGTGCTCGATTTTGATGACAAAATGCACCACTGTGGTGTTACACTCCACCTTGCTGTCACAGTGTTGCACTGTGGTGTCACAATGCTCCACTGTGGTTTCACAGTGCTCCACTGTTGTGTCACTGTGCTCACTATATTGTCACAGGCTCCACAGTGTTGTCACAGTGCTCCACAGTGATTTCACATTACTCCATTGTGATGTCACATTCTTCACTGTGTTGTAATAGTGCACCACTGTGATTTCCCTTTACACCATAATGATATCAACGTGCTCCACTCTTGTGTCACAGTGCACACTGTGTTTGCACTCTGATCCACTATGTTGTCACAGTGCTTCAATCTGATTTCACATTGCATCATTGTGACATCACACTGCACACTGTGTTGTCACAGTGCTCCACCGTGGTGTCACAGTGCTCAACTGTGGTGTTTAATGCTCCACTGTGCTGACAAAGTGCCCCACTGTGGTGCTACAGTGCTACTCTGTGGTGTGACAGTGCTCACTACTGTTTCACAGTACTCCACTTTGGTGTCGCATTGACCACTGTATATATTGGTGCTCCACTGTTATGTCACAGTGCTCCATTGTGATATCACAGTGCTCTACTGTGTTGTCACAGTGTTCCACTGTGATGACGCAGTACTCAGCTGTGGTGTCACAGTGCTCCATTGTTCTGTCACAGTGCTCTACTGTGGTGTCACTGTGCTCCACTGTGATGTCACAAGGTGTACTGTGGTGTCACAGTGCTCCATTTTGCTGTCACAGTGCTTCAGTGTTGTTTTACAGTGCTCCACTGTGATGTCACAGTGCTACACTGTGGTTTCACATTGCTCCACTGTGCTGTTACAGTGCATCACTGTGATGTCATATTTTCCACTGTGGTGTCACAGGGCTCCACTGCGATTTCAGATTACTCCATTGTGATTTAACAGTGCTCCACTGGGTTGTAACAGTGCTCCACTGTGATTTCTCATTAAACCATTGTGAGGTCACAGTGCTCCCTTGTGGTGTCAAATTGCACCACTGTGCTTTCACAGTGCTCCACTTTGATGTCACAGTGCTTCATTTTGATGTCACAGTAGTCTACTGTGTTTCACAGTGCTCCACTGTGATGTCATGGTGCTCAGCTGTGCTATCACAGTGCTCCGATGTGCTGTCACAGTGCTCCACTGTGCTGTCACAGTGCTCTACTGTGAGATCCCAGTACTCCACTGTGGTGTCACAGTGTTCCATTGTTCTTTAACAGTGCTTCACTCTAGTGTCACAGTGCTTCACGATGGTGTCACAGTTCTCCACTCTCCTATCACAGTGCTCACTGTGGTGCCACATTTCTCCATTGTGAAGTCAAAGTGCTCAATTTTGATGTCACAATGCTCTACAGTGATGTTATACTCAACCGTGCTGTCTCAGTTCTACACTGTAATGTCACAATGCTCCATTGTAGTCTCACAGTGCTCTACTGTTGTGTCACAGTGCTCCACTGTGGTGTCACAGTGTTCCATTGTGCTGTCACAGTGCTTCACTGTTTTGTCACAGTGGTGTCACAGTGCTCGACTGTGGTGTCACAGTGCTCCACTCTGCTGTCACCGTGCTCACTCTGGTATCACATTGCTCCATTGTGATGTCACAGTGCTCAATTTTGATGTCACAGTCCTCTGCAGTGGTGTTACACTTTAACATGGTGTCACAGTCCTGCACTGTGGTGTCACCATGCTCCACTCTAGTTTCACAGTGGTCAACTCTTGTGTCACAGTGCTCCACTGTGGTGTCACAGTGCTCAAATGTGCTGTCACATTACTCCACTGTGATGTCACAGTGCTCTACTGTGGTGTCATAGTGATTAACTAGATGTCACAGTGCAACACTGTGGTGTCACATTATCAACTGTGCTGTCACATGCTCCACTGTTCTGTCACGATTCACCATGGTGGTGTCACAGTGCTCCACTCTGCTCTCCAAGTGCTCACTGTGGTGTCACAATCTCCACTGTGGTGTCAGAGTGATTCACTGTGGTGTCACAGTTCTCCACTGTGGTGTCGCAGTGCTTCACTGTGGTGTCACATGCTCCACTGTGCAGATACCATGCTCCACTCTGCTGTTACAGTGCACCATTGTGATGTCACCTTCTCCACTGTGGTGTCACAGTTCTCCACTGTGATTTCCGATTACTGTATTGTGATGTAACAGTGTTCCAATGGTTTGTAACAATGCTCCACTGAGATTTCACATTACACCATTGTGTGATCACAGTGCTGCTCTGTGCTGTCAAATTGCACCACTGTGTTTTTACAGTGCATCACTGTGTTGCCACAGTGCTCCATTGTGATGTCACAGTGCTCTACAGTGTTGTTATACTCAACCATGCTCTCAGTTCTGCACTGTAGTGTCACAATGCTCCATTATCTCACAGAGCTCTCCTGTTTTGTCACAGTGCTCCACTGTGGTGTCATAGGGCTCCAATGTGCTGTCACAGTGCTCCATTTTGATGTCACAATGCTCTCATGTGGTGCCACAGTACTCCACTGTGGTGTCACAGTGCCCCACTCTACTCTCCAAGTGCTCAGCTATTGTGTCACAGTGCTTCACTGTAGTATTACTGTGCTGCACTGTGCTGTCACAGTGTTCGACTGTGATGTTACAGTGCTCGATCTTGATGTCAGAGTGCTCTACAGTGGTTACACTTCACTGTGTTTTCTCAGTGTTTCATTGTGATGTCATAGTGCTCCACTGTAGTCTCACAGTGCTCAATTGTGGTGTCACATTGCTCCACTGTGCTGTCACAGTGCTCAACGTTGGTGTCTCATTCTCCACGGTTCTTACACATTGTCCATTGTAGTGTCACATTGCTCCATTGTGATGTCACTGTGCTGATTTTGATGACACAATGCTCCACTGTGATGTTCATCTCCACCTTGCTATCACAGTGTTGCACTGTGGTGTCACAGTGCTCCACTGTGGTGTCACAGTGCTCAACTGTGCTGTTGAGTGCTCCACTGTTGTGTCACCATGCTCACTGTTTTGTCACTGTGCTATACTTTGGTGTCGCATGCTCCACAGTGGTGTCACAGTGCTTCACTGTCATTTTGCATTACACCATTGTGATGACACATTCTCCACTGTGGTGTCACAGCGCTACACTGTGATTTCACATTACTAAATTGTGATGTCACAGTTCTCCTCTGTGTTGTAATATTGCATCACTGTGATATCCCATGACATCATCGCAATGTCAACGTGCTCCACTGTGCTGTCACAGTGCTCACTGTGTTTGCACTCTGATCCACTATTTTGTCACAGTGCTCCACTCTGATTTCACATTGCTCCATTGTGATATGACAGTGCATTACTGTGGTTTCACAGTGTTCCACTGTGGTGTCACAGTGCTCAAATGTGATGATAGAGTGCCCCACTGTGGTGACACAGTGCTCCACTGCGGTGTGACAGTCCTCACTGCTGTGTCACACTGCTCCACTGTGATGTCACAATGCTATACTCTGATGTTACAGTGCTCCACTGTAGTGTCACAGTGCTCCACTGTGCTGTCTCATTGCTCAACAGTCGTGTCTCATGCTCCACAGTTCTTAAATAGTGCTGCCCTATAGTGTCACATTGCTGCATTGTGATGTCATAGTGCTCGATTTTGATGACAAAATGCTCCACTGTGGTGTTACACTCCACCTTGCTGTCCCAGTGCTGCACTGTGGTGTCAAAATGCTGCACTGATGTCTCCCAGGGCTCCACTGTTGTGTAACGTTTCTCCACTGTGATGTCACAGTGCTCCATTTTGATGTCTTAGTGTGTTGTCACAGTGCTTCACTGTGGTGTCACAGTGCTCCACTGTGGTGTCACAGTGCTCCAGTATGCAATCACAGTGCTTCACTGTGGTGTGACTGTGCTACACTGTGCTGTCACATGCTCGACTGTGCAGTCACAGTGCTACACTGTCATGTCACAGTGCTCCACCCTGCTCTACAAGTGCTCATTGTGGTGTCACATAGCTTCACTGTGAATTTGCAGTGCTCAACTGTGGTGTCACATGCTCTACTGTGGAGTCATAGTGCTCCACTATGCTGTCACAATGCTATACTGTACTGTCACATTACTCCACTGTGCTTCACTGTGTTCACTGTGGTGCCACAGTACTCCAATATGGTGTCACAGTGCTCCAATATGATCTCACATTCTCCACTGTGGTGTCCCAGTACTCCAATCTGGTGTCAGAGTGATCAACTGTGGTGTCACAGTGCTACACTGTGATGTCACCGTGTTTCACTGTTGTGTCACAGGCTTCATTGTGGAGATAGCATGCTCCACTGTGCTGTTACCATGCACAACTGTGATGTTACATTCTCAACTGTGGTGTCACAGTGCTCCCCTGTGGTGTCTCAAGTTCCACTGACATGACCCAGTGTTCCACTGTGGTGTCACAGTGCTGCAATGTGGTGTTACAGTTTTCACTGTGGAGTCACAGTGCTGCACTGCGGTGTCACAGTGTTCCACTCTATTGTCAATGTGCTCCACTGTGGTATCATAGAGCTCCACTTTGCCGGCAAGTACTGCACTCTGATTGCACAAGGCTCCACTGTGATGTCACAGTGCTCTACAGTTGTGGCCCAGTGTTCCACTGTGGTGTCACATTGCTCCACATTGGTGTAAATGTGCTACTCTGTGATTTTACAGCATTCCATTGTAATGTTACAGTGCTCCACTGTGGTGTCACAATGCTCAACAGTGGTGTCTCATGCTCCATGGTGGTGACACAGTGCTCAACTGTAGTGTCACACTGCTCCAATGTGGTGTCAGAGTGGTACACTGTGGTGTCATCGTGCTACACTGTGCTGTATCATACTTCTATGTGTTGACAGAATGTTCTACAGTGGTGTTACAATGCTCCACTGTGGTGTGTCAGTGCTCTCTGTGTTTCTCAGTCCTCCACTGTGTGTCACAGTGCTCCACTGAGGAGTCTCATGCTCCACTGTGCGGACAGAGGTCTCCACTATGGTGTCACCGTGCTCCACTCTATTTTCACATTGCTCCATTGTGATTTCACATTGCTCCAATGTGAAGTTACAGTGCGCGAATGTGATGCCACTGTGCTCCACTTTGTTGTCAATGTGCTACTCTGTGATTTCATAGCACTCCACTGAAGTGTCACTGTGGTGTCACAGTGCTCCACAGTGGTGTCACAGTGCTCCACAATCATGACACAGGGCTCCATTATGGTGCCACACGGCTCCACTCTGGTGTCACTGTTCTCCACTGTGATGTCACAGTGCTCTACAGTTGTGGCACAGTGCTCCACTGTGGTGGCACTGTGCTCCACTTTGGTTTCAATGTGCTATTCTGTGATTTCACAGCACTCCACTATAGTGTCACAGTGCTCCACTATGGTGTCACTGTGCTCCAATGGGATATCACAGTGCTCTACAGTATGGCACAGTTCTCCACTGTGGTGTCACTGTGCTCCACTTTGGTGTCAATATGCTCCACTGTAATGTCACAGTGCTCCACAGTGGTGTCACAGTGCTCCACTGTGGTGTCACAGTGCTCCACTGTGGTGTCACAGTGCTCCACTGTGATGTCACAATACTCCACTGTGATGTCACTGTACCACTGTGGAAAAACAGTGCTTTGCTGTGCTGTGAGAGTGCACCACTGTGATGTCACGGTTTCCCCAATGTGCTGACACATGGTGCACTGTGGCGTCATTTGCTCCACTGTGGTGACAGAGTCCACACCTTTGGTTTCACAGTGATCCACTATGGTGTCACCATGCTACACTGTGGTGTCACAGTGCTTCATATGGTGTCCATGTCCTCCAATGTGTTGTCACTTTGCTCCACTGTGGTGTCACATAATCAACTGTGATGTCACAGTGCTCCTCTGTGCTGTCACTCTTCTCCATTGTGGTGTCACTGTACTCATTGTGGTGGCAAAGTGCTGCACTGTGGTGACAGAGTGCTGCACTGTAGTGTCACGGTGATCCACTGTTCTGTCACATTGCTGAATGTAATGTCACACTGCTCCACTGTGGTGTCACAGGTTCCACCGTTTTGACAGCATGCTCTACTGTGTTGTCATAGTGCAGCACTGTGATATCACAGTGCTCCTCTGTGGTTTCACAGTACTCTACTGTGTTGTCACTGTACTCCACTGTGGTGTCAAGGTGCTCACTGTCTTGTCAATGTGCTCCACTGTGGTGTGACAGTGCTCATTGATGTTTCACAGTGCTCCACTGAGGTGTCTCATTTTCCACTGTGGTGATACAGTACTCCACTGTAGGGTCAAAATGCTCCACTGTGGTGACAGAGTGCTCCACTGTGATTTTACATTGCTCCACTGTAATGTCACAGTGCTCCAATGTGGTGTCACAGTACTCCACTGTGGTGTCACAGTGTTCACTATGGTGTCACAGTGATCCACTGTTGTGTTACATGCTCCACTGTGATGACAGAGTGCACCACTCTTTTGTCATAGTCCTCCACTGTGGTGTCACAGTGATAAATATGTTGTCACTTGCTCCACTGTGGTGTCACAGACTCTAATGTCATGACAGCAAGCTCCAATGTTTTCTCACAGTGTACAACTCTGGTGTCACAATGCTCCACAGTGATGCCACTATACTACTGTGGTAAAACAGTGCTCCAAGTTGTGGCCACACTGTTCCACTCTTCTGTCACAGTGCTCCACTGTGCTGTCACAGTGCTGCACTGTGGTGTCCCAGTGCTCCACTAACTGTCACTGTGCTCCACTTTGGTATCACAGTGCTCCACTCTGATGGTTCCACTGTGGTGTCACTGTGTTCCACTTGGGTATCAAGGTGTACAGTCTGGTTTCACAGTTCTCCACTGTAGTGTCAGAGTGCTCCACTGTGTTGTCTCAGTGCTCCATTCTGATTGCACAATGCTCCACTGTGATGTCATAGTGCTCTAGAGTTGTGGCACAGTGCTCCACTGTGGTGTCACATGTGTCACTGTGTTCCACTTTCAAAGTGCTACAGTCTGGTTTCATAGTGCTCCACTGTAGCATCAGAGTGCTCCCCTGTGTTTTCACAGTGCTCAACGGTGGTGTTTCATGCTCCACGGTGGTGACACAGTAATCCACTGTAGCGTCATGGTGCTCCACAGTGGTGTCGCAGTGCTCCACTGTGGTGTCACATTGCTCCACTCTGGTGTCCAATGCTCCATTGTGGTTACAAAATGCTCCACTCTGTTGTCACAGTGCTCCACTGTGCTGTTACAGTTCTCCATTGTGGTGTCACAGTGCTCCACTGTGCTGTCTCGTGCTACAATGTGGTATCAGAGTATTCTAATGTGGTGTTACAGTGCCCCACTGTGGTTTATCAGTGCTCACTGTCGTTTCACATTGTTCTATTGTGGTGTCACAATGCTCCACTGTGCTTTCAGAGTGCTCCACTGTTGGGTCACAGTGCTCCACTCTGATTTCAAATTGCGACATTGTGATTTCACAGTGCTCCACTCTGCTGTCACAGTGCTCCAATGTGATGTCAAAGAGTTCCACTGTGCTGTCACCATGCTCCACACTGATTGCACAATGATCCACTGTGATGTCGCAGTGCTCAACACTTGTGGCACAGTGCTCCACTGTGGTGTCACTGTGCTCCACTTTGGTGTCAATGTGCTACACTGTGGTTTCAGGGTGTTCCACTGTATTTCACAGTGCTCCATTTTGGTGTCACAGTGCTCAAAGTTGGTGTCTCATGCTCAACGGTGGTCACACAGTGTTCCTATTTAGTGTCACAGTGCTCCACTGTGGTGTCACAGTGCTCCACTGTGGTGTCACAGTGCTCCACTGTGGTGTCTCATGCTCCACTGTGGTGACAGTGTGCTTCATTGTTGTGTCACAGTGATCCACTGTGGTTCCACATTGTTTCACTGAGGTGCCTCATGATACACTGTGGTGACAGAGTGCTCCACTGTGGTGACAGAGTGCTCCATTATGGTTTCACAGTGCTCCACTCTGGTGTCACTGTTCTCCACTTTGGTGTCAATGTGCACTACCGTAGTGCCACAGTGCTCCACTGTGGTGTCTCAGTGCTTCATTTGGTGTCACTGTAGTGTCACAGTGATCACTGTGGTGTCACAATACACTACTGTGGTGTCACAATGCTTCACTGTGGTGTCAATCGGCTCCATCGTGATGTCACATTGCCTACTGTGGTGGCACCGTGCTCCACTGTGGTGTTGCAGTGCTCCACTCTGCTCTCAGAGTGCTCATTGTTGTGTCACATTGCTTCATTGTGATGTCACTGTACTCAATTTTGATGTCACAATGCTGCACTGTGATGTTACAGTACACCTTCATGTATAGTGCTTCACTGAAGTAAAAGAGTGCTCAACTGTAGTGTCACAGTGCTCCAATGTGGTGTCACAGTGCTCCACTGTGCTGTTTTATGATCCTATATGGTGACAGAGTGTTCTACAGTGGTGTTAAAGTGCTCCACTGTGGTGTGTCAGTGCTCACTGTTGTGTCACAGTGCTCCACTGTAGTGTCACACTGCTCCACTCTGATTTCACATTGCTTCATTGTGATTTCACAGTGCTCCACTGTGCTGTCACAGTGCTCCAATGTGAAGTCACAGTGCTCGAATGTGATGTCACAGTGCTCAAGTATTGTGTCACAGTGCTCCACTGTGGTTTCACAGTGCTCCTTTTGGTGTCACAGTGCTCCACTGTGGTGTAACAGTGCTCCACAGTGGTGTCACTGTGCTCCACTGTGGTGTCACAGTGATCCTCTGTGGTGTCACATGCTCTACTGTGCTTTCACATACTCAAGTGTCATGACAGCATGCTCCAATATGTTCTCACAGTGTACCACTGTGGTGTCACAATGCTCCACTGTGATTTCACTATATTATTGTGGTTAAAAAAAAGTGCTCCAATATGCTGCCACACTGCTCCTCTGTGATGTCACAGTGCTCCACTGTGGTGTCACAGTGCTCAATGGTGATGTCTCATGATCCACGGTGGTGACATAGTGCTCAATTGTAGTGTCACAGTGCTCCAATGCGGTGTCACATTGCTCAACTGTGGTGTTACAGTTCTCCACTGTGGTGTCACAGTGCTCCAATGTGGTGTCACCGTGCTCCACTGTGCTGGCTCATTCCACAATGTGGTGACAGAATGTTCTACATTGGTGTTACAGTGCTCCACTGTGGTGTGTCAGTGTCCTCTGTTGTGTCTCAGTGTTCCACTCTGGTGTCACAGTGCTCCACTGAGGAGTCTCATGCTCCACTGTGCTTAAAGGGTGCTTGCTCCACTCTGGTGCCACAGTCTTCCACTCTGATTTCACATGGCTACATTGTGATTTCACAGTGACCCACTGCTCTGTCACAGTGCTCCAATGTGAAGTCACAGTGCTCAAATTTGATGTCACAATGTGGTGTCACAGTGCTTCACTGTGGTGTCAATGTGCTCCAATGTGTTGTCACTGTGCTCTACTGTGGTGTCACATACTCCACTGTGATGTCACAGTGGTCCTCTATGGTGTCACTGTTCTCTATTGTGGTGTCGCAGTGCTCACTGTGGTGGCAAAGTGCTCTACTGGGGTGACAGAATGCTGCATTGTGGTGTCATAGTGATCCACTGTTCAGTCTTATTCCTCAATGCAATGTCACAGTGCTCCACTGTGGTGTCACAGGCTCAACCGTGGTGACAGCATGCTTCACTGTTCTGTCATAGTGCACCACTGTGTTGTCACAGTGCTCCACTGTGGTTTCACAGGGCTCTACTGTGGTGTCACTGTGCTCTACTGTGGTGTTAAGGTGCTCCACTGTGGTTTCACAGTGCTCTACTGTAGTGTCACAGAGCTCCACTGTGTTGTCACTGTGCTCCACTGTGGTGTGACAGTGCTCTCTGTTGTGTCACAGTGCTACACTGTGTTGTCACCATGCTCCACTGTGCTGTATCATGCTCCTAAGTGGTGACAGAATTTTCTACAGTAGTGTTACACTGCTCCACTGTGGTGTTGCAGTGCTCACTGTTTTCTCACAGTGCTCCACTCTGCTGTCACAGTTCTCCACTCTGATTTCACATTGCTCCATTGTGATTTCACAGTTCTCCACTCTGCTGTCACCGTGTTGCAATGTGCTGCCACACTGCTCCAATGTATTTTCACAGTGCTCCACTGTGGTTTCACAGTGCTCCAATCTGATTGCACAAGGCTCCACTGTGATGTCACCGTGCTCCAAAGTTGTGGCACAGTGCTCCACTGTGTTGTCACTGTGCTCCACTTTGTTGTCAATGTGCTACTCTGTGATTTCACAGCACACCACTGTAGTGTCACAGTGCTCCACAGTGGTGTCACTGTGCTCCACTATGGTGTCTCAGTGATCCACTGTGGTATAACATGCTCTACTGTGGTTTTACAGTACTACAGGGTGGTGTCACATGCTCTACTGTGGTGTCCCAGTGTTCAAATGTGGTGTCACAGTTTTCACTGTGGAGCCACAATGCTGAACTCTGGTGTCATAGTGTTCCAATGTATTGTGATCCACTGTTGTATTACGTGCTCCACTGTTAAGACAGAGTGCTCCACTGTTTTGTCATAGTCCTCCACTGTGGTGTCACAGTGATAAATATGTTGTCACATGCTCCACTGTGGTGTCACAGACTTCAGTGTCATGACAGCATGCTCCAATGAGTTCTTACAGTGTACTACTGAGGTGTCACAATGCTTCACTGATATGTCACTATATTATTGTGGTTAAACAGTGCTCCAATATGCTGCCACACTGCTCCACTGTGGTGTCACAGTGTTCCTATGTGGTGTCACAGTTTTCACTGTGGTCTCACAGTGCTACACTGTGGTGTCACAGTGCTCTACTGTATTGTCACTTTGCTCCACTGTGGTATCACAGTGCTCCATGGTGCCGTCACAATGCTCCAATCTGATTGCACAAGGATCCACTGTGATGTGACAGAACCCTACAGTTGTAGCACGATGCTCTACTGTGGTGTCACTGTGCTCCACTTTGGTGTCATTGTGCTACTCTATGATTTCATAGCACGCAATTGTAATGTAACAGTGCTCCACTGTGGTGTCACCGTGCTCAACGGTGGTGTCTCATGTTCTATGGTGGTGACACAGTGCTCACTTGTAGTGTCACAATGCTCCAATGTGTTGTCACCATGCTCCACTGTGGTGTTACAGTTCTCCATTGTGGTGTCACAGTGCTTCAATGTGTTGTCACCGTGCTCCACTGTAGTGTTAAAGTTCTCCATCGTGGTGTCACAGTGCTACATTTTGGTGTCACTGTGCTCCACTGTGATTTTACATTGCTCCACTGTAATGTCACAGTGCTCCAATGTGGTGTCACAGTACTCCACAGTGGTGTCACAGTGTTCACTATGGTGTCACAGTGATCCACTGTTGTGTTACATGCTCCACTGTGATGACAGAGTGCTCCACTCTTTTGTCATTGTCCTCCACTGTGGTGTCACAGTGATAAATATGTTGTCACATGCTCCACTGTGGTGTCACAGACTCTAATGTCATGAGAGCATGCTCCAATGTGTTCTCACAGTGTACAACTCTGGTGTCACAATGCTCCACTGTGATGCCACTATATTACTGTGGTAAAACAGTACTCCAAGTAGCTGCCATACTGTTCCACTGTACTGTCAAAGTGCTCCACTGTGCTGTCACAGTGCTCCACTCTGATTGCACAATGCTCCACTGTGATGTCACAGTGCTCTAGAATTGTGGCACAGTGCTCCACTGTGGTGTCACTCTGTTCCACTTGGATATCAAGGTGTGCTACAGTATGGTTTCACAGTGCTCCACTGTAGTGTCAGAGTGCTCCACCGTGTTGTCACAGTGCTCCTCTCTGATTGCACATTGCTCCACTGTGAGGTCCCAATGCTCTAGAGTTGTGGCACATTGCTCCACTGTGGTGTCACTGTGTTCCACTTTGGTATCAAGGTGCTACAGTCTGGTTTCACAGTGCTCCACTGTAGCGTCAGAGTGCTCCCCTGTGGTGTCACAGTGCTCAACGGTGGTTTTCATGCTCCACGGTGGTGACACAGTGCTCCACTGTAGCGTCATAGTGCTCCACAGTGGTGTCACAGTGCTCCACTGTGGTGTCACATTGCTCCACTCTGGTGTCCAATGGTCCACTGTGGTTACAAAATGCTCCACTCTGTTGTCACAGTGCTCCACTGTGCTGTTACAGTTCTCCATTGTGGTGTCACAGTGCTCCACTATGCTGTCTCGTGCTACAATGTGGTAACAGAGTGCTCTAATGTGGTGTTACAGTGCCCCACTGTGGTGTGTCAGTGCTCACCTTCGTTTCACATTGCTCCATTGTGGTGTCACAGTCCTCTGCTGTGGTGACAGAGTGCTCCACTGTTGGGTCACAGTGCTCCACTCTGATTTCAAATTGTGACATTGTGATTTCACAGTGCTCCACTCTGCTGTCACAGTGCTCCAATGTGATGTTAAAGAGCTCCACTGTGCTGTCACCATGCTCCACACTGATTGCACAATGATCCACTGTGATGCCGCAGTGCTCAACACTTGTGGCACAGTGCTCCACTGTGGTGTCACTGTGCTCCACTTTGGTGTCAATGTGCTACACTGTGGCTTCAGGGTGCTCCACTGTAGTTCATAGTGCTCTATTGTGGTGTCACAGTGCTCAAAGGTGGTGTCTCATGCTCAACGGTGGTCACACAGTGTTCCTATTTAGTGTCACAGTGCTCCACTGTGGTGTCACAGTGCTCCACAGTGGTGTCACAGTGCTCCACTGTGATGTCTCATGTTCCACTGTGGTGACAGAGTGCTCCATTGTTTTGTCACATTGTTCCACTGTGGTTCCACATTGCTCCACTATGGTGCCTCATGCTACAATGTGGTGACAGAATGCTCCACTGTGGTGACAGAGTGCTTCATTGTTGTGTCACAGTGGTCCACTGTGGTTCCACATTGCTCCACTGAGGTGCCTCATGCTACAATGTGGTGACAGAGTGCTTCATTATGGTGTCACACTGCTCCACTCTGGTGTCACTGTTCTCCGCTTTGGTGTCACTGTGCACCACTGTAGTGTCACAGTGCTCCATTGTGGTGTCTCAGTGTTTCACTTGGTGTCACAGTGATCATTGTAGAGTCACAGTGATCACTGTGGTGTCACAGTGAACTACTGTGGTGTCACAGTGCACCACTGTGGTGTCACAGATTCCACCGTGGTGACAGCATGCTCCAATTTGTTATCACTGTGCACCACAATTATATCACAATTCTCGACTTTGATGTCAAAATACCACTGTGGTAAAACTGTGCTTAGCTCTGCTGTCAGAATGTTCCACTGTGATGTCACAATGCTCCACTTGTCTGTCACATGCTCCACTGTGGTGACAGAGTGCTCCCCTGGGGTGTCACAGTGCTCCACTCTGGCATCACAGTGTTCCACTGTGGTGTCACAATGTTTCACTGTGGTTTCAATGGGCTCCATCCAGGTATCACAGTGCCTACTGTGGTGGCACAGGGCTCCATTGTGGAGTCACCATGCTCTACTGTGGTGTCGAAGCGCTCCACTCTGCTGTCAGAGTGATCACTGTTTTGTCACATTGCTCCATTGTGATGTCACAGTGCTCGATTTTGATGTCACAATGCTCCACTGTGGTGTTAGAGTCCACCTTGATGTCAAGTGCTGCACTGACGTGCCACAGTGCTCAACTGTAGTGTCACAGTACTCCAATGTGGTGTCACAGTGCTCCACTGTGATGTTACATTTCTCCACTGTGGTGTCACAGTGCTCCACTGTGGTGTCACCGTGCTCCAATGTGGTGTCTCATACTCCACTGTGGTGACAGAGTGCTCCATTGTTGTGTCACAGTGCTCCACTGTGGTTCCACAGTGCTCCACTGAGGTGCCTCATGATACAATGTGGTGACAGAGTGCTCCACTGTGGTGTCTCAGTGATTCACTTGGTGTCACAGTGATCACTATAGTGTCACAGTGATCACTGTGGTGTCACAGTGCACCACTGTGGTGTCACAATTCTCGACTGGGATGTTACAATACCACTGTGGTAAAACAGTGCTTATCTTTGCTGTCAGAGTGCTCCACTGTGATGTCACAATGCTCTACTTGTCTGTCACATGCTCCACTGTGGTGACAGGGTGCTCCCCTGGGTTGTCACAGTGCTCCACTGTGGTGTCACAATGCTTCACTGTGGTGTTATTCGGCTCCATCATGGTGTTACGGTGTCTACTGTGGTGTCACCGTGCTCCACTGTGGTGTGTCAGTGCTCACTGTTGTGTCACAGTGCTCCATTATGGTGTCACAGTGCTCCAGAGTGGTGTCAATGTGCTCCACTGTGGTGTCACAGTGATCCACTGTGGTGTCACATGCTCTACTGTGCTTTTACATACTCCAGTGTCATGACAGCATGCGCCAATGGGTTCTCACAGTGTACCACTGTGGTGTCACAATGCTTCACTGTGATTTCACAATATTATTGTAGTAAAAAAGTGCTCCAATATGCTGCCACACTGCTCCTCTGTGCTGTCACATTGCTCCACTTTGGTGTCACAGTGCTCCACGGTGCTGTCACAATGCTCCAATCTGATTGCACAAAGCTCCACTGTGATGTCACAGCACTCTACAGTTGTGGCACAGTGCTCCACTGTGGTGTCACCATGCTCCACTGTGCTGTCTCATTCTCCAATGTGGTGACAGAATGTTCTAAGTGGTGTGTCAGTGCTCTCTGTTGTGTCACAGTGCTCCACTGTGGTGTCACAGTGCTCCACTGAGGAGTCTCATGCTCCACTGTGCTGACAGGGTTCTCTCTTCACTCTGGTGCCACAGTGCTCCACTCTGATTTCACATGGCTACATTGTGATTTCACAGTGATCCACTGCTCTGTCACAGTGCTCCAATGTGAAGTCACAGTGCTCGAATTTGATGTCACAATATGGTGTCACAGTGCTTCACTGTGGTGTCAATGTGCTCCAATGTGTTGTCACTGTGCTCCACTGTGGTGTCACAGTGGTCCTCTGTGGTGTCACTGTTCTCCATTGTGGTGTCACAGTGCTCACTTTGGTGGCAAAGTGCTCCACTGTGGTGACAGAGTGCTGTATTGTGGTGTCAAAGTGATCTACTGTTCTGTCACATTGCTCAATGTAATATCACAGTGCTCCACTGTCGTGTCACAGGCTCAACCGTGGTGACAGCATGCTTTACTGTGCTGTCATAGTGCACCACTCTGTTGTCACAGTGCTTCACTGTGGTTTCACAGGGCTCTACTGTGGTGTCACTGTGCTCCACTGTGGTGTCAAGGTGCTCCACTGTGTTTTCACAGTGCTCTACTGTAGTGTCACAGTGCTCCACTGTGTTTTCACTCTGCTCCACTGTGGTGCGACAGTGCTCACTGTTGTGTCACTGTGCCACACTGTGTTGTCACCATGCTCCACTGTTTTATCTCATGCTCCTATGTGGTGACAGAGTTTTCTACAGTAGTGTTACAGTGCTCCACTGTGGTGTTGCAGTGCTCACTGTTTTCTCACAGTGCTCCACTGTGGTGTCACAGTGCTCCACTCTGATTTCACATTGCTCCATTGTGATTTTACAGTGCTCCACTTTGCTGTCACAGTGCAGCAATGTGCTGCCACACTGCTCCACTGTGCTGTCATAGTGCTCCATTGTGGTGTCACAGTGTCCAATATGGTGACACAGTTTTCACAGTGGAGTCACAGTGCTGCACAGTGTTGTCACAGTACTCCACTGTATTGTCACTGTGCTCCACTGTGGTTTCACAGTGCTCCAATCTGATTGCACAAGGCTACACTGTGATGTCACAGCACTCTACAGTTATAGCCCGATGCTCTACTGTGGTGTCACTGTGCTCCACTTTAGTGTCATTGTACTACTCTGTGATTTCATAGCACTCAACTGTAGTGTCACAGTGCTCCACGGTGGAGTCACAGTGCTCAACGTTGGTGTCTCATGCTCCATGGTAGTGACACAGTGCTCAACGTTGGTGTCTCATGCTCCACGGTGGTGACACAGTGCTCAATTGTAGTGTCACAATGCTCCAATGTGTTGTACTGTGCTCCACTGTGGTGTTACAGTTCTCCACCGGGGTGTCACAGTGCTCCAATGTGGTGTCACCATGGTCCACTGTGCTGTCTCATGCGCCCTTGTGGTGAAAGAGTGTTCTACAGTGCTGTTACAGTGCTCCACTGTGGTGTGTCAGTGCTCTCTGTTGTACCACAGTGCTTCACTGTGGTGTCTCAGTGCTCCACTGAGGAGTCTCATGCTCCATTCTGCTGACAGAGTGCTCCACTGTGGTGTCACAGTGCTCCACTCTGATTTCACATTGCTACATTTTGATTTCACAGTGCTCCAATGTGAATTCACAGTGCTAGAATGTGATGTCGCAGTGCTCCACTGTTGTGTCACAGTGCTCAACTGTGGTGTCACCATGTTCCATTGTGGTGTCAGAGTGCGCCACTGTGGTGTCACAGACTCCATCCTGGTGAGAGCATGCTACAGTTGGCTGTCACAGTGCACTACTGTGATGTCACAATGCTCCACTGTGATGTCACTGTACCACTGTGGGATAAGCTTTTCTGTGCTGTCAGAGTGCTCCAGTGTGATGTCACAGTGCTCCAATGTGCTGTCACACCGTGCTCTGTGGTGTCATATGCTCCACTGTGGTGACAGAATACTCACCTTTGGTGTCACAGTGCTACACTCTGATTTCACCTTGCTACACTGTGGTGACACAGTGTTTTACTGTAGTGTCAATGTGCTCCAATGTGTTGTCACTGTGCTCCACTCTGGTGTCACATACTCCACTGTGGTGTCACAGTGGTCCTCTGTGGTGTCACTGTTCTCCATTGTGGTGTCACATTGCTCACTGTGGTGGTAAAGTGATCCACTGTGGTGACAGAGTGCTGCACTGTGGTGTCAAAGTGAACCACTGTTGTGACACATTGCTCAATGTAATGTCACAGTGCTCCACCGTGGTGTCACAGTCTCCACCATGTTGACAGCATGCTTCACTGTGCTGTCATAGTGAACCACTGTGTTGTCATAGTGCTCCACTGTGCTTTCACAGGGCTCGACTGTGGTGTCACTGTGCTCCAGTGTGGTGTCAAGGTGCTCCACTGTCTTGTCAATGTGCTCCACTGTGGTTTCACAGTGCTCCACTGTGTTGTCACTGTGCTTCACTGTGGTGTGACTGTGCTCACTGTTGTGGTACAGTGCTCCACTGTGTTGTCACTGTTTTCCACTGTGCTGTCTCATGCTCCTATGTGGTGACAGAGTGTTCTACAGTAGTGTTACAGTTCTCCACTGTTGTGTTGCAGTGCTCACTGTTATGTTACAGTACTCCACTGTGGTGTCACAGTGCTCCACTCTGATTTTACATTGCTCTATTGTGATTTCACAGTTCTCCACTGTGCTGTCACAGTGCTCAAATGTGATGTCACAGAGGTCCACTGTGGTGTCACAGTGTTCCACAGTGGCATCACTGCACTCCACTGTGGTGTCACAGTGATCCAATGTGGTGTCACATGCTCTACTGTGGTTTTACAGTTCTACAGTATGGTGTCACATGCTCCACTGTGGTGTCCCAGTGTTCAAATGTGGTGTCACAGTGCTGCATTTTGGTGTCACAGTGCTCCACTGTATTGTGATCCTCTGTTGTGTTACATGCTCAACTGTGATGAAAAAGTGCTCCACTCTTTTGTCATAGTCCTCCACTGTGGTATATATGGAGTGATAAATATGTTGTCACATGCTGTACTGTGGTGTCACAGACTCCAATGTCATGACACCATGCTCCAATGTGTTCTCAAGGTGTACCACTGTGGTGTCACGATGCTCCACTGTGATGTCACTATATTATTGTGGTAAAACAGTGCTGCAATGTGCTGCTACACTGCTCCATTGTGCTTTCACAATGCTCCACTGTGGTGTCACAGTGTTCCAATGTGGTGTCACAGTGCTCCACTCTGATTGCACAAGTCTCCACTGTGATGTGAAAGTGCTCTACATTTGTTGCACAGTGCTCCACTGTGGTTTCACTGTGCTCAACATTGTTGTCAATGTCCTACTCTGTGATTTCACAGCACACCACTTTAGTGTCACAGTGCTCAACGGTGGTGTCTCATTTTCCACGGTGGTGACACAGTGCTCAATTGTAGTGTCACAGTTCTCCAATGTGGTGTCTCAGTGCTCCACTGTAATGTTACAGTTCTCCACTGTGGAGTCACAGTGCTCCACTGTGGTGTCACTGCTCCACTGTGCTGTCTCGTGCTCCAATGTGGTGACAGAGTATTCTACAGTGGTGTTACAGTGCTCCACTGTGGTGTGTCAATGCTAACTGTTGTGTCACTGTGCTCAACTTGATGTCACAGTGCTCCACTGAGGAGTCTCATGCTCCACTATGCTGACACAGTGCTCCACTGTGGTGTCACAATGCTCAGCTGTGGTGTCACAGTGTATCACTGTTGTGTCACAGTTATCCACTGTTGTGTTACATGGTCCACTGTGATGACAGAGTGCTCCACTGTTTTGTCATAGTCCTCCACTCTGGTGTCACAGTGATAAATATGTTGTCACATGCTCCATTGTGGTATCACAGACTCCAATGTCAGGACAGCATACTCCAATGTGTTCTCAAAGTGTACCACTGTGGTGTCACAATGCTCCACTGTGATGTCATTATATTATTGTGGTAAAACTGTGCTGCAATGTGCAGCTACACTGCTCCACTGTGCTGTCACTATGATCCACTGTGGTGTCATAGTGTTCCAATGTGTTGTCACAGTTTTCATTGTGGAGCCACTGTGCTGCACTGCGGTGTCACAGTGCTCCACTGTATTGTCATTTTGCTCCACTGTGGTATCACATTGCTCCAATATGATTGTACAGGCCTCCACTGTGATGTCACAGTGCTCTACACTTGTGGATCAGTGCTCCAATGTGGTTTCACTGTGCTCCACTTTGTTGTCAATATGCTACTCTGTGATTTCACAGCACACCACTTTAGTGTCACAGGACTCAACGGTTTTGGTGGTGTCTCATGTTCCACGGTGGTGACACAGTGCTCAATTGTAGTGTCACAGTGCTCCAATGTGGTGTCACAGTGCTCCACTGCAATGTTACAGTTCTCCACTGTGGTGTCACAGTGCTCCACTGTTGTGTTACATGCTCCACTGTGATGACAGAGTGCTCCACTGTTTTGTCATAGTCCTCCACTGTGGTGTCACAGTGATAAATATGTTGTCACATGCTCCACTGTGGTGTCACAGACTCCAATGTCATGACAACATACTCCAATTTGTTCTCAAAGTGTACCACTGTGGTTTCACAGTGCTCCACTGTGATGACACAATATTATTCTGGTAAAACAGTGCTGCAATGTGCTGCCACACTGCTCCACTGTGCTGTCAATATGCTCCACTGTGGTGTCACAGTGTTCCAATGTAGTGTCACAGTTTTCACTGTGGAGTCACTGTGCTCTACTGCAGTGTCACAGTGCTCCACTGTATTGTCACTGTGCTCCACTGTGGTATCACAGTGCTCCAGTCTGATTGCACAAGACTCCACTGTGATGTCACAGTGCTCTACAGTTGTGGAACAGTGCTCCACTGTGGTGTCACTGTGCTCCACTTTGTTGTCAATGTGCTACTCTGTGATTTCACAGCACACAACTTTAGTGTCACAGTGCTCAACGGTGTTTTCTCATGATCCACGGAGGTGACACAGTGCTCAATTGTAGTGTCACAGTGCTCCAATGTGGTGTCACAGTGCTCCACTGTAATGTTACAATTCTCCACTGTGGTGTCATGGTGATAAATATGTTGTCACATGCTCCACTATGGTGTCACAGACTCCAATGTCATGACAACATACTCCAATTTGTTCTCAAAGTGTACCACTGTGGTTTCACAGTGCTCCACAGTGGTGTCACTGTGCTCTACTTTGGTGTCACAGTGCATCACTGTGTTGTCACAGTGCTCTACTGTGGACAGTGCTCCACTGTGGTGTCACTGTGCACTACTGTGGTGACCCAGTGCTCCAGTGTGCTGTCACATTGTTCTATCCTGGTGTCATAGTGCTTCAGTCTGGTGTCACTTCTCCACTGTGGGGACACAGTGCTCCATTGTGGTGTCAAAGTACTCCACTGTTATGTCACAATGATCACTGTGGTGTCACATGCACCACAGTGGTGTCACAGTGCTCGGTTGTGGTATCACAGTGCTCCACTCTTGTGTCACAGACTCCAAAGTAGTGTCACAGTGCTCCACTGTGAGGTCACAGTGTTCATCTGTGCTCTCCCCATGCTCCACTGTGCTGTCATATTGCAATACTCTGCTGTTACAGTGCTCCATTATGCTGTCAGAGTGCTCCAATGGTTGTCATAGTGATCCTCTGTGGTGTCACTGTACTCCACTGTCGTGTCACATTTATAAACTGTGCTGACATAGTGATAATTATGGTGTCACAGAGCTCCACTGATAAATCACAGTGCTACATTGTGGAAACAGTGCTCCAATGTGGTGTGACAGTGCTCCACTCTGGTGTCACATGTTCTAAAGTGGTGTCACAGAGCTCCAATGTGTTGTCACAATGCTCCACTGTTTTGAAGAATGTTCCACTGTGGTGTAACAGTGGTCAATGGTGGTGACACCGTGCTCAACAGTGGTGTCACAGTGCTCACTGTTGTGTCCCAGTACTCCACTTACACAGTGAACACTGTGGTGATACAGTGCTCCACTGTGATGTCACATTGCTCCATTGTGGTGTCACAGTGCTCCACTGAGGTGTCACAGTGCTTCACTGTGGTCATAGTGCTCCACTGTGGAGGAACAGTGCTCCACTGTGGTGTCATATTTCCCACTTTGGTGTCTCAAGCTCCTCGGAGTTGTCCCAGTGATCCATGGTTGTGTCAGAGTGCTCCACAGTGGTGTCAGAGGGCTCCACTGTGGTTTCACATACTCCACAGTTCTGTCACAGTACTACACTGTTGTGTCACACTGCTCCACTCTGGTGTCACATGCTCCAAGGTAGTGTCACAGTGCTCCATGTGATGTTATAGTGTTCATCTGTGCAGTCCCAGTGCTTCACTGTTCTGTCACATTGCTCTGTTCTGATGTCACAGTGCTCCACTGTGGTGTCACAGTGATCCACTGTTCTGTCATAGTGCCCACTCTGGTGTCTCAATCTCCACGGAGGTGTCACACTGCTCCACTGTGGTGTCACATGCTCCACCGTGGGGTCACAGTGCTGCACTGTTGTGTCACATGCTCCATGGTTTAACATTGCTCCACTGTGGTGTCACAGTGCTCCATTCTGCTGTCACTATGATCACTGTGCTTTCACTGTCCACCACTATGGTATCACAGTGCTCCACAGTGTTGTCACAGGACTCCACTGTGGTGTCACATGTTCCTCAGTGGTTTCACAGTGCTCCTCGCTGGTGTCACTATGTTCCACTGTGTTGTATCTTGCTCCACAGTGGTGTCACAGTGCTCCACTGTGATGAAACAGTGTCCCTCTGTGTTGTCAGAGTGCTGCACTGTACTGTCACATTGCTCTACTCTGGTGTCACAATACTCCACTGTAGTGTCACATTATTCAGAGTGGTGTAACAGTGCTCCACTGTGGTGTCACTGTGCACTACTGTGGTGACCCAGTGCTCCAGTGTGCTGTCACATTGTTCTATCCTGATGTCATAGTGCTCCAGTCTGGTGTCACTTCTCCACTGTGGTGTCACAGCACTCCATTGTGGTGTCAAAGTACTGCATTGTTATTTCAGAGTGATCACTGTGGTGTCACATGCTCCAAGGTAGTGTCCCAGTGCTCCACTGTGAGGTCACAGTGTTCATCTGTGCTGTCCCAGTGCTCCACTGTGCTGTCATATTGTAATACTCTGCTGTCATAGTGCTCCACTATGTTGTCAGAGTGCTCCAATGGTTGTCACCGTGATCCTCTGTTGTGTCACTCTACTCCACTGTGCCATCACATTGCTAAACTGTGCTGTCATAGTGTAAACTATGGTGTCACATGCTCCACTGTGGTGACACAAGTTCCACTGTGGTATCACAGTAATCCACTTTGGTGTCACATGCTCCATGGTGGTTTCACATTGCTCGACGGTGGTGTCACAGTGCTCGACTGTGGTGTCACAGTGTTCAACTGTTGTGTCACAGTGCTCCACTATGGTGTCTCAACCGCCAAGGAGGTGTCACAGTGTTCCCCAGAGGTGTCATAGTGCTCCCCAGTGGTGTTGCCATGCTCTACTTTGGGGTCACAGTGCTCCACTCTGCTGTCACAGTGCTACATTGTGGTGTCACATGCTCAATGGGGGTGTCATATTGCTCCCCTGTGCTGTCAGTGTCCTGAACTCTAGTGTCACAGTGCTCCACTCTGGCGTCACAGTGTTCCACTGTGGTTTCACAGTGCACCACTATGGTGGCACAGTGCTCTACTTTGGTGTCACAGTGCTCATGGGGTGTCACAGTGCTCAGAGTGGTATCACAGTGCAACATTGTGATGTCATAGTGCTCCACGGTGGTGTCACATACTCCATGGAGGTGTCACAGTGCTCCTGGGTGGTGTCACACTGCTCCACTGTGGTGTCAGAGTGATCCACTGTGGTGTCACCATAACATACTGTTTTGTGTCAGTGCTCCACTGTGGTGTCAGTGGGCTCCACTAAAGTGTCAATGTGCTCCACTCTGGTGTCAGAGTGTACAACTGTAGTTTCATAGTGCTCCACTGTTTTGTCACAATGCTCCACTGTGGTGTCAGATTGCCACACTGTGGTATAACAGTACTCTAATGTGGTGTAACTGTGCTCCACTGTGGTTTCACAGGGCTCCATTCTGCTGCCACAGTACTGCACTGTGGTGTCACAGTGCAAAAGCGTGATGTCACAGTCAGCACTGTTTTGTCACAGTACAAAACTGTGGTGTCACAGTGCTCCACTGTGGTGTCAAAGTGCTCCACTGTTTTGTAACATGCTTCAAAGTGGTGGCACAGTAATCCACTGATGTTTCATAGTGCTCCACTGTTGTGTCACATGCTCCATAGTGGTGTCCAAGTGCTCCACTGTGGTGTCACATTCTCCACAGTGGTGTCACAGAACTTCACTGTACTGTCACAATGCTCCACTGTTTTGTTACATATTCCACTGTGGTGTAACAGTGGTCCATGGTGGTGACACCGTGCTCCACTGTGGTGTCCCAGTAGTCCACTATGCTTTCACATTGAACACTGTGGTGTCACAGTGCTCCACTGTGGTGTCAACATGCTTCTCTGTGGTCATACAGTGCTCCTCTGTGGTGTCACACTGCTCCACTCTTGTGTCACATGCTCCAAAGTAGTGTCACAGTGCCCCCATGTGATGTCACAGTGTTCATCTGTGCTGTCCCAGTGCTCCACTGTGCTGTCCCATGTGCTGTCCCAATGCTCTACTCTGGTGTCACAGTGTTCCACTGAGGTATCACAGTGCTTCACTGTGATCACAGTGCTCCACTGTGGAGTAACAGGGCTCCACTGTGGTGTCATAGTGCCCACTCTGGTGTCTCAAGCTTCACGGAGGTATCACAGACTCCATGGTGGTGTCAGAGTGCTCCAAGGTGGTGTCACAGTGCTCCACTGTGATTTCACATGTTCCTCAGTGAGGTGACCATGCTCCACTGTTGTGTCATAGTACTTCACTCTGGTGGCACATGCTCCAAGGTGGTTTCATATTGCTCCACTGTGGTGTCACAGTACTCCACTCTGCTGTCTCTGTGATCACTGTGGTGTCACTCTGCACCACTATGGCATCATAGTGCTCCACTGTGTTGTCACAGTACTCCACTGATGTGTCACATGCTCCTCGGTGGTGTCACAGTGCTCCTCGGTGGTTTCACAGTGCTCCACTTGGCTATCACTGTGCTTCACTGTGGTGTCACAGTGCTCCATGTGGTGTCACAGTATTCCACTGTGGTGTCACATGCTCCACGGTGGTTTAACAATGCTCCACATTGGTGTGACAGCGCTCCACTGTGGTGTCTCAGTGTTCCACTGTGGTGTCACATGCTCAACAGTGCTGTCACAGTTCTGCATTATGGTGTCACAGTGCTCCACTGTGGTGTCACATGCTCAAAGGTAGTGTCACAGTGCTCCATGTGATGTCATAGTGTTCATCTGTGCTGTCACAGTGCTCCATTGTGCTGTCACATTGCTCTGTTCTGATGTCACAGTGCTCCACTGTGCTGTCATAGTTCCCACTCTGGTGTCTAAAGCTCCACAGAGGTGTCAGAGTGATCCATGGTTGTGACACAATGCTCCACGGTGGTTTCACAGTGCTCCACTGTTGTGTCACATGCTCCATCATGGTTTCACATTGCTCCACTGTGGTGTCACAGTGCACCACTCTGCTGTCACTGTGATTACTGTTGTGTCGCTGTCCACAACTATGGTTTCACAGTGCTCCACTGTTGTGTCACATGCTCAACAGTGGTGTCACAGTGCTCCACTGTGTTGTCACAGTACTTCACTATGGTGTCACGTGCTCCTCGGTGGTTTCACAGTGCTCCACTATTGTATCACAATGCTCCACTGTGTTGTCTCTTGCTCCAAAGTGATGTCACAGTGCTCCACTGTGATGAAACAGTGTCCCTCTGTGTTGTCACAGTGCTCCACTGTACTGTGTCATTGCTCTACTCTGGTGTAACAATACTCCACTGTGGTGTCACATTGCTCAGAGTGGTGTCACAGTGATCCACTGTGGTGTCAGAGTGCCCATTCTGGTGTGTCAAGATCCACGGAGGTATCACAGTGCTCAATGGTGGTGTCATAGTGCTCCACGGTGGTATCACTGTGCTCCACTGTGGTGTCAGATATGCCACGGTGGGGTCACAGTGCTCCACTCTTGTGTCACAGTGCTCCACAGTGGTGTCACATGCTCCACGGTGGTTTCACAATGCTCCACTGTGGTGTCAAAGTACTCAACGTTGGTGTCAACATGCTCCACAATTGTGTCACAGTGTTCCACTCTGCAGTCACTGTGACCACTGAGGTGTCACTCTGCAACACTATGGTATCACAGTACTCCACTGTGCTGTCACAGTATTCCACTGTGTTGTCACATGCTCCTTAGTGTTGTCAGAGTGCTGTACTGTGGTGACATGGTGCTTCATTGCGGTGTCACACTACTCCACTGTGGCATCACAGTGCTCCACTGTGCTGTCACAGTGATCACTGTGGTGTGACATGCTCCCCGGTGGTGTCATAGTGCTCCACTCTGGTAACACAGTGCTCCACTGTGGTGCCACATGCTCCACGGTGGTGTCACTGTGCTCCACTGTGGTTTAACAGTGCTCCACTCTGCTGTCACAGTACTGCACTGTGGTGTCAGAGTTCGACAGTGGTGTCACAGTGCTCCACTGTTGTGTCACAGTGCCCATCTCTGCTGTCACATGCTACACAGTAGTGTCACAGTGCTGCACTGTCGTGCCACAGTACTCACTGTGCTGTCATATTTTTCCACATTTCTGTATCAGTGCTCCACTCTGCTGTCACAGTGATCCACTGTGGTGTCACAGTGCTCTATTCTAGTGTCAAGTGCTCCACTCTGGTGTCACTTGATCCACTGTTGTGTCACAGTGCTCCATGGTTGGGTCCAAGTGCTCCACTCCAGTGTCACAGTGCTCCACTGTGTTGTCACATGCTCCATGGTGGTGTCACAGGGCTACATGGAGTTGTCACAGTGCTCCTCCGTGGTGTCATAGTGTTCCACTGTGATGTCACATGCTCCACGGTGAGTCATAGTGCTCCAATGTTGTGTCACAGTGCTCCATGTGGTGTCCCATGCTCCACGGTGGTTTCACATTTCTCCACTGTGGTGTCACAGTGAACCACGTTGGTGTCACCGTGCTCTGCATTGGGGTCACCGTGCTCCACTGTGGTGTCACCATGACACACTGTGGTGTGAAAGAGCACCACTGTGGTGTCACTGTGCGCTACTGTAGTGTCACAGTGCTCCACTGTGGTGTCAGAGTGCCACACTATAGTGTAACAGTACTCCAATGTTGTGTCACTGTGCTCCACTGTGGTTTCCCAGTCCTCCACTCTGCAGTCACAGTACTGCACTGTGATGTCACAGTGCAAAACTGTGGTGTCACAGTGCAGCACCATGGTGTCACAATACAAGACTTTGGTGTCACAGTGCTCCACTGTGGTGGCACAGTAATCCACTGATGTTTCACAGTGCTCCACTGTTGTGTCACATGCTCCATAGTGGTCTCAAAGTGCTCCACTGTGGAGACACGGTGAACCACTGTGGTGTCACAGTGCTCCATTGTGGTTTCACAGTGCTCCACTCTGCTGTCACAGTACTGCACTGTGGTGTCAGAGTGCAAACTGTGGTGTCACAGTGCAGCACCGTGGTGTCACAGTACAAGAATGTGGTGTCACAGTGCTCCACTGTGGTGTGACAGTGTTCCATTGTGGTGTCACCGGAATCTATTGATGTTTCACAGTGCTCCACTGTTCTGTCACATGCTCCATAGTGGTGTCAAAGTGCACCACTGTGGTGATAAGGTGCTCCACTGTGGTGTCATATACTCCACACTGGTGTTTCATTGCTCCCCTGTGGTGTCACATGATCCAAGGTGGTGTCACAGTGCTCCATTGTGGAGTCACAGTGCTCCACTCTGGTGTCACATGCTACACTTGTAGTGTCACAGTGCTGCACTGTGGAGTCACAGTACTCCACTGTGATGTCACATTGTTCCACATTGCTGTAACATTGCTCCACATTGCTGTCACACCGGTCCACTGTGGTGTCACAGTGCTCTATTGTGGTGTCACCCTGCTCCAGTGTGATATCACAGTGCTCCACTGTAGTGTCACAATGCTCCACTGTTGTATCAGAGTGTTCCACAGTGGTGTCACAGTAATTCACTGATGTTTCACATTGCTCCACTGTTCTGTCACATGCTCCATAGTGGTGTCAAAGTGCTCCTCACTGGTGTCACATGCTACAGTGTAGTGTCACAGTGCTGCACTGTTGTGCCACAGTATTCCAATGTGATGTCACATTGTTCCACATTGCTGTCACAGTACTCCACTTTGGTGTCACAGTGCTCCACTGTGGTGTCATATGCTCCACAGTGGTGTCACAGTGCTCCACTGTGGTGTCATATGCTCCACAGTGGTGTCAAAGTGCTCCACACTGGTGTCACATGCTACACTGTAGTGTCACAGTGCACTGTGGTGCCACAGTATTCCACTGTGATGTCACATTGTTCCAAATTGCTGTAACAGTGCTCCACATTGCTGTCACAGTGCTCCACTGTGGAGTCACAGTGCTCTACCTTGGTGTCACCGTGATCCAATGTGGTATCACAGTGCTCCACTGTGGTGTTACAGTGTTCCACATTGGTGTCACTGTGCTCCACTGTCGTGTCACCATGCCACACTGTGGTGTGACAGTCCTCCACTGTGGTGCCACTGTCTCCACTGTAGTGTCACAGTGCTCCACTCTGGCATCACAGTGTACTACTGCAGTTTCATACTGCTCCACTCTGGTGTCACATGCTTCATGGTATTGTCACAGTACTCCACAGTGGTGTCACATGCTCCACGGTGGTTTGACATTGCTCCACTGTGATGTCACAGTGCTCCATGTTGGTGTCACCATGCTCCATTGTCGTGTCACAGTGCTCCATTCTGCTGTCACTGTGATCCCTGAGGTGTCACTCTGCACCACTATGGTATCACAATGCTCCATTTTGGTGTCACAGTACTCCACTGTGGTATCACATGCTCCTCGGTTGTTTCAGAATGCTCTACTGTGGTGACACAGTGCTCGATTTTGGTGTCACAGTACTCCACTGTGGGTTCACAGTCCTCCGCTGTGTTGTCACAGTGATCACTCTTGTGCCACATGCTCCACAGTGGTGTCACTGTGCTCCACTGTGATTTCACAGTGCTCCACTGTTGTGTCTGGCCAGTAGATCACAACCTGGGTTCTAGCCTGGAAAGGCATTTTGGAAACCTGGAAGAGAAGAGGGACTGGACTGTGTGAAATAAGGAAGGAACCAAGACAAAGCTCTCTGCTCAAGGTTCAATTTTTACTATTCCAGCACTCAGTTATAAAGGAAGGGGGAGGGGCCCAATTCCCGCCAAATAATCTTGGGGTCCAGTAGCAGGGTGATCACGTGATGGCTTCGGGACAGCAAAGCGGCAGGTCCAACAGTGGGCGTGGCAGAACGATTGAGCAGGAAGCTCCATGCAGGTGTTAACAGTGGAACCATTAAGGCTGGGGCAGGGGAGGCTACATCTCCTCCCTGTTGTTAATAAAAAGAAAAAGAAAAAAGAAAAGGCTGGCCTGAGGCAAAAAATTTATCTATGCTCAATAGTTCTGCCTGAATTTTTAGGGCTAAAGAAATAACCTGTCTCCGTGGGATTCCCTAACTTTTCTTATGGTAAACCGTATCTGGATAAGACTGTCCTTTCTATCCTAGTAAACAACTAAGAGAAAAGCCCTGAGCAGTAGGCTAATTAGTGCTGAATACGTAACTTCCTACTTGAATTTTAAGTAGGGCGTTGGAACCCTGACTGAACAAATTTGAAATGCACTCTATTAAGAATAAAACTGAGTTGATATTCCTCCTCATTTTGGATGACAGGCAGGAAACAGGGAGAAGGGGGTAACAACGGGCTCTGTAGTACAAGGCCAATTGGCTTTTTTAGGGTGGGAGGCAGTGGAGGGCTTGCCCTTCCAACAGTATGGTCTCTAACCTCTCTCCCCCCTATTAATTAAGTTTGAAAAGACCACGCTTCACTGAAGTGATCAAATGATTTTCTCATCCGTAGATGAGTGGGCTTTTAACCTTGGCTTCGGTGGACATTGACCCAATTCCTCCCGTGGGTGCTATTATGACCCACACCTGTGGCTCTTGGTATCTTTTGGGGAGGGGAGGCAGAGCCTTAGATACTTTTGTTTTTTAGCTGGAATTAGATACCAACCTCCTTCAAACCGGGTATAACGCACAGGGGACTCAGAACTGGTCAAGCTGGACCTCCCCTTGCAGTAGTTCTCTGCACCAAGCGGTACCCTTACAGTATTCATATGATCACGAACCAGTATGCACAATTCTGAGTACTGTGCAGCTCTTAAAAGAGAATTATCAACCTCAGATTTAGCAAGGCCTAGGCAGGATTATTTCATTAGTAACACCACGATTTGTGGCTAAAATAGGAGCTGGAAGTCTTCCTCCTCATCCCTGTTATTCCCAGAGCCTGAGGAACTAAGGACACCTTGCAGTAACAGCAAGGGTGAAAAGCCAGAGGCCAGCTAAGGGACTAAGCCCGTCTATCAAAATAAAAACCAATCTCTTTTAATATTAGAAGTATCTGCCTTACTAGCCCTCTTGGTAAACCTAAATTTTAACTCAGACTGAAAGTCACAAAACGTGCTGAAATGAAAAGAGTAGCTGACTCTTGTATGCTCTAGGGGGCGGGGATGCATGCCCGCTGCAGTCCAGCTGGGGGATGTTGATTGACCTGCTTGAAAAAAGAAAGAGATCTAGACAATAAGAAAGTAGCAATGCAAATTTTCTTTTTGGGGAAGTCGAGGTACTTTATTCAGTTGCAAATTGTAAAGCTAAGGCTAGTCTCTGTCCTCCTATCGGGGAGCTGGCTCAGAGAGTTGCTGGAAAACAGCTTTCCTGGGAACTTCAGTTTCCAGCTGAATTTTAAGCAAAAGAGGAATTTTAGTCCTCAAGTCAATACTTATAAGAAGATTCAGAATCTATGTTCATCTGACTAATCTCTCTGGCAGCCACTGAGCTCTATCTTCATCTCGTGAAAAAGCACAAACCGAGCCCCTTCCCCAGATTAGAACCAGATCTGGACCCTTCTATTCGTTAGTCAGTGGGTCCTTCCATTTTACCAATGCATAAGAATTAGAAGTAACTAGATGCCACTGGCAATCCACTGCAGAATGACCTTTAATATCAGTTGCAAAATATTTAGAACAAATAAGGTAAAGGCAAGATGAGTCTTTGGTGACCTTGGGGGATATAGCTGTCTATAGTTCTGTTAAAAGGCTGAACAATGATATCTGGCTCTTTGCTGAAATAAGTTAATGTCTTCCTTCTTCCAGTGATCATCATCTGTGCCACTGCTTTGTGATATGGCAAGATATTACATTTAGGAGAAATCCTTGAGTATATCCACATTATAGGAAAATTTTTTGCTATAGCAGTTCCATAGGCACATGAGTCATATTAAAAATTAACAGGGGCTGGTGAGATGGCTCAGTGGGTAAGAGCACCCGACTGCTCTTCCGAAGGTCAGGAGTTCAAATCCCAGCAACCACATGGTGGCTCACAACCATCTGTAATGAGATCTGGCGCCCTCTTCTGGAGTGTCTGAAGACAGCTACAGTGTACTTACATATAATAAATAAATAAATAAATAAATAAATAAATAAATAAATAAATAAATAAAAATTAACAGATGCAGGGGCAAGGAGTAATCTATATAAGTGACAAATTGCTCTTCAATAGCTTTTTCCACTGGCTGTGAGGCCAACAATCCTTCTGAGGTTAGGGATCTAGGGGCAGTGAGGGATGTGCTCTGAATTAATATCGATAGGTAAGTTAGAATATAGGAATCTCTAATATTGGACTGAATATTAGACCAGTCTAAGATTGAATTAGAATGACTGGTCACACTGAAGAAAAGAGAAAAATCATTATGATTCTATTAAATGACTAATTTTACTAAGTCAGAATATACAGTCTCTGATGTACTATTGCCATAAAGTTAAAAGGCTAGAAGCTAGTCTAAACTGGAAAAATGGCAAGCAAGGATGGATCTAAAACATGAATTTAATTTAGTTTTTTAGTCATTTCAATCAGGACACTGAGTCAACTTACCTGCCAGCTCGTCACACGAACTAATAATATGCTTCTACAGCATTCTGTGGAGAGAACCTGTTTTTCCCTTTCCCAATAAGGTAGCTTTTTTAGGATTAATCTATAAGCCAGTAAGTACATCCTTTAAGATACTATTAAGCATTTATTAAATTCTTGACATTTAAATCTCAAATTTTGAAAATAAAGATATGATTTAAATAGTGTGCATAGGAATGCTCTAAATAGTATGTATGGGGATACAATTTTTCTCTTTTTTTGTCTTTTAAGAAGTTGAAGTTTTAAAGTTTCATAATATCTAACCTTTTGAATTAATAACTTGTTGACAAAATATTTAAATACTTGGCTATAAAGGGGCAGTGACTAATTGCACTTTCAATCATTTTTCTTAAGGAGCGGTTGTAACTAGAAAGCTTGAAAAGTTATTAAGAGTCGCATGTGCATAATTTAATTATTTATTAACTAGAAATATGCATAAGCAATTGTAAATTTGAGAATTAATGGTATCTGAGGGACGAACAATTTTAAGCAATTGTGAGCTCAGAGATATGGCATTGACTATTAATATACAAATTAAGGTTTGATTGTTAGTATTTTAAAACACCATCTACAGCACACAGCTAGATTATTTGTGCTGGAACAGGGGTAACTGCGTGTCTTAAGACTCTGCCCCACAGCAGCTAGTTGGGCCCACGTGGGCCAACAATTGGCTGGTAGGATGAGAAAAATGACTTTACAATAATGTTTTTTCTGGCCAAAGGATTGTCTTGGGCACAACTAGGCCAAAGAATTGTCTTGGGCACAACTAATTTTTAATTACCAATGATAATAATTAATAACAATTATAAAACCTTTCTTTATTTTTTTGTAAAACTTTTTGTAGTAAACTAAAATACTAAGTAATAAAAGGATATTGTCTCTGAATCTCTTGGGTGAGAGCAAGGATTTAAGGTAAACTTCCCTTGAGAAGCATTAGTTAATAAAATACTTTCCACTAAGGAAACAATATACACTGAAAGATTAAAACTCTTGGCTTCTTGTATAGAAGCAGAAACAATAAAAATTTTTCTTACATAATGTAAAGTTACCTTAGCCATACCTAGAGGCAGAATTTTCTAGTGATTACAGTTCACTAGAACCAAAACTCTTTGAATTTAAGCATTATTAAACATCTGAATAGATCTGCAACACAGTTAAAAAGAAATTTTCTTGAACACAGGGAAAAACTTGCTCAGGCACTGTTTACAAAACCAAAGAAAGGCCACAAGCCACTCTGGGGCTGCCTAGAGCCCTGTATTGACTCAAATGTAAAATACTTTTTAATCTGAGCATCCTGGCCCTCCTGTAATGAGGACCGATTTTAGAGGAACAATTTTTAACTGTCTACGCCTCTAATTTTTGATACTCTTTTTTTAAGATGGCTTGCAGTTAAAACGTTCTTTACAACTTTAGTGTTGTGAAAAAATTGCCCACACTGCAGTTTCCTGCCAGGCAGCAACTATAGCCAAACTGATTGTTTGAGGATCTAATCTATTCACGAAGACAAACATAACTAGATAACTCTGTGACAGTTTTGTATGAAGTGAGCTGTATTAGCGCTTTCAAAAGATGATTACTCTTGTAATAATCTTAATTAACAATATATGGGTGAGTAGAAAATCTTAAATTTGCAATCAAACTGCAAGCTGCAGTCAATGGAACATGGCAGTTTTAACCATAATTTTTAAGTTTCTTGTGCAAGGTTAGGATAATACCTACAACCTTGGGAAAGCAAAACTCAAGTTTAAAACAATTTATCATCTTTAAAATCAATATTAGAAGCATTACTATCATATTACGAAGTTTGACTGCCAATTAATACCTATGAATAGCTATTAAAGCAAGCTTTAATGCTTTAATAAAGAAGCATTGCTTTAAATCTTATCTTAAATTTTACTATTTAGGATAGGAACCACATTAATTATTATCTAAACTAGTAATATCTTTAGAGACCTAGCCTCTTGGCCTGCCTTATGGCACATGTCAGAAGGACTTTAAACTTGAGTTATCAAATTTAACACTAACCATCTGTAGCAATGTAACGATTATTAATCTTAACCAACAACTTATGAGCTGATTGTGAAAACACTTAGAGCACATTACCAATAAAAAAGAACCAAATGAAGCAGTTACATTTAGACCTATCAGAGAATATTAATTTTTGTAGCTACAATCATAGAATAAAAGGCACTTTACCATTATCAAATACATTAGTCACGAACCATTTATCAGCTTTTTTACTCCAAAACTAAGAGGCTGTGCACTCGCCCTTTTTTCCTGAAACGAACAGTTTTTTCAGCAGGGGCCCTCCTGCCATGTGTCTGATTTCTGGCTGAAACTCTTGGCAGCTCTTGGCTTTGCAGATAAAGTTTTTTTTATACCATCTTTATTATCCAACATAAAACATAGAACATTCATTCATACAGACTGGACACGAACATACATGAATTGAACACGAGAACAGATTGGTGCACCAGACATTAGACAGGACACAAAAGGGGACATAGTACTTCTTCTGCTATAAGGTCCAGAGAGTACAAAGCATGGTACTCCTGAAATTTCTCTCTGCTTTTTGGGACATTTTCCTCCCTCATGATGCAGTTTTTATTAACTGCGGCAATCCGCCTGGTTATTAATTTCCTTTTAATTAATTAATTACCCTTTCTTTTCTCACGCCTAAAAATGTAGCTTCTGCGAACCATGGCCTACCGCCTGTTACAGTAATCAGCTTCTCTTAAACTTCACTGCTGAACCTAAGTGAACCAGTGCTCGGGTTTAACGCTGTCTCAGCTTAGCCCATACCTTCTCCGGTATGAATTTTCTTTAATTATTTTCTTCTTCTATGGAGCTCCAAACCAGTAGTGCCTCTTCCAAAAATCCTTTGCTGTTTCTCAGTCCTGCGTTGGTTCGCCAAATGTTGTGTCTGGCCAGTAGATCACAACCTGGGTTCTAGCCTGGAAAGGCATTTTGGAAACCTGGAAGAGGGGCTGGGCTGCGCGAGATAAGGAAGGAACCAAGACAAAGCTCTCTGCTCAAGGTTCAATTTTTAGTATTCTGGCACTCAATTATAAAGGAAGGGGGAGGGGCCCAATTCCCACCAAATAATCTTGGGGTCCAGTAGCAGGGTGATCACGTGATGGCTTCGGGACAGCAAAGCGGCAGGTCCAGCAGTGGGCGTGGAAGAACGATTAAGCAGGAAGCTCCATCCAGGTGTAAACAGTGGAACCATTAAGGCTGGGGGAGGGGAGGCTACACTCCACTGTTGTGTCACATGCTCCATAATGCTGTCAAAGTGCTCCACTTTGGTGAAACGGTGCTCCACAATGGTGTCACAGAGCTGCACTGTGCCAACACAGTGCTCCACAGTGGTGTCACAGTGCTCCACTGTTTTGTCACATGCTCCATTGTGGTGTAACAGTGATCCATGGTGGTGACACCGTGCTCCACTGCGGTGTCACAGTACTCATTGTGGTGTCCCAGTACTCCACTATACCTTAAAAGTGATCACTGTGGTGTCATAGTGTTCCACTGTGGTGAAAAGTGCTCCAATGTGATGTCACAGTGCTCCACAGTGGTGTCACTGTGCTCCACTGTGCTTTCACAGTGCTCCAATGGTTGTCACATGATCTTCTGTGGTGTCACTGTACTCCACTGTGGTGTCACATTGCTCCACTGTGCTGTCATAGTGATCACTATGGTGTCACAGTGCTCAACTGTGGTTTCATAGTGCTCCACTGTGGCGTTAGAATGCTCCAGTGTGATGCCAACATGCTCCCCTGTGCTGTCAGTGTGCTGAATTGTAGTGTCACAGTGCTCCACTCCTGTGTCAGTGTTCCACTGTGGTTTCATGTTGCTCCACTGTGATGTCACAGTGCTCTACTTTGGTGTTACTGTGCTCATGTGGTGTCGCAGTGCTCAGAGTGGTATCACAGTGCACCACTGTGGTGTCACAGTGCTCCAAGGTGGTTTGACATGCTCCACGGTGGTGTCACAGTACTACTGGTTGTTGTCACACAACTCCACAGTGGTGTGACAGTGTTCCACTCTGGTGTCACATGCTTCATGGTGGTGTCATAGTGCTCCACGGTGGTGTCATATTACTACACTGTAGTGTCACAGTGCTCCACTGTGGTTTCACAGTGCTCCACTGTTGTGTCACATGCTCCATAGGGGTGTCAAAGTGCTCCACTGTGGTGACAAGGTGCTCCACTCTGGTGTCACAGTGCTGCACTGTGCTGACACAGTGCTCCACTGTGGTGTGACAGTGCTCCCCTGTGGTGTCATATGGTCCACAGTGGTGTCACAGTGCTCCACTGTGTTGTCAAACTTCTCCAATGTTTTTTCACATGCTCCATTGTGGTGTAACAATGGACCATGGTGGTGACACTGTGCTCCACTCTGGTGTCAAAGTGCACACTGTGGTGTTACAGTACTCCACTGTGCCTTAAAAGTGATCCCAGTTTTGTCATAATGCTCCACTCTGTTGACACAGTGCTCCACTGTGATGTCACAGTGTTCCACAATGGTGTCACTGTGCTCCAGTGTGGTTTCACAGTGCTCCACTGACTGTGCTATCACTGTGTTCACTGTGGTGTCACAGTGCTCCACTGTGGTGTCAAAGTGCTCCACTGTGCTGTCATAGTGCTCACTGTGGTGTCACCGTGCTCCACTGTGCTGTCACAGTGCTCCACTGTGATGTCACAATGCTCCACTCTGATGTCACAGTCCTCCACTCTGATGTCACAGTCCTCCACTCTGATGTCACAGTCCTCCACTGTGATGTCACAGTGCTGCACTGTGATGTCCCAGTGCTCCCCTGTGCTGTTAGAGTGCTGCAATGTAGTGTCACAATGCTCCACTCTGGAGTTACAGTGTTCCACTCTTGTGTCACACTGCTCCACTGTGCTGTCACTGCTCTCACTGTGGTGACATAGTGCTCAACTGTGGTGTCACATTGCTCCACTGTGCTGCCACTGTTCTCACTGTGGTGTCATCGTATTCCACTGTGATGTGACAGTGCTCCATTGTACTGTACAGGGCTCCACTGTGCTGTCACAGTCCTCCAATGTGCCAACACAGTGCTGCACTGTGTGATCGCAGTGCTCCACTGTGTGGTCACAGTGCTCCACTCTGGTGTCTCAGTGCTCAACTGTGGCGTCACATGCTCCACTGTGGTTTCAAAATGCTTCACTCTGGTATCACCGTGCTCCACTGTGGTTTCACAATACTACACTGTGCTGTCACAGTGCTCACTGTGTTGTCACAGTGCTCCTCTGTGCTGTCACAGTGCTCCACTGGGATGTGACAATTCTCCATTGTGATTTCAAAGTGCTCCACTGTGGTGACACAGTGATCCACTTTGGTGTTAAGTGCTCAGCTATGGTGTCACAAGTCTCCACAGTGGTGTATCAGTGCTCAACTGTTTTGTCACATTGCTCCACTGTGGTTTCACAATGCTCCACTGTGGTGTCCCAGTGCTCCACTGTGGTGACACGATTCTCCACTGTAGTGTCACAGTGCTCCATTGTATTTCACATTGTTACACTCTGATGTGACAGTGCTCCACTGTGGTGTGACCGTGCTACACTGCCGTTATACAGTGTTCAAATGTGGTGTCACATTGCACCACGGTTTGAGAACAGTGCACCTCTGTTGTGTTACAGTGGTCCACTCTTGTGTCACAGCGCTGAGTCGTGGTGTCACATTGCTCCACTGTTATGTCACAGAGGTGCACTCTGTTGTCAAAGTGCTCCACTGTGGTGTCACAGGCTCCATTGTGGTGACAGCATGCTCCACTGTGCTCTCACAGTGCACCCGTGAGATGCCACAATGCTCTACTTTGATGTCACAGTGCTCCACTGTGGTGTCACAGAGTTCTTGTGTGGATTCACTGTGCTCAACTGTTGTGTCACATTGCTGCACTGTGCTGTCACAATTCTCCACTTTGCAGTCACAGTGCAGCAATGTGATTTCAAAATGCTCCACTGTGATGTCACATTTCTCCAATGTGATGTAACAGTGCTCCACTGTGGTGTCACAGTGCTCCACTCTTGTTCACAATGTTCTTCGGTGGTATCTCATGCTCCACAATTGGAGAACAGTGCTCTACTGTGGTGTTACAGTGATACAATGTAGCGTCACAGCGCTGCACTGTGGTGTGATAGTGCACCACTGTGTTGTCACCGTGTTCCACTGTGCCATAACAGTGTTGCTCTGTGCAGTCACAGTGTTCCACCTTTCTGTCACAGTGCTCCTCTATGGTGTCACAGTGCTGAACTATGGTGTGATAGTGCTCCACTGTGGTGTCACAGTGTTCCACTGTGATGTCACATTGTTCCACTGTGATGTCACATTCTCCACTGTGTTGAAAGAGTGAGTACACCCATATGGTGTCAAAGTGCTCCATTCTGGTGTCACAGGCTCCTCTTTTGTGACAGCATGTTCCAGTGATCTCTAACAGTGCACCACTGTGTTGTAACTATGCTCCACTTTGATGTAACAGCGCTCCACGGTGGTGTCACATTGCTCCCCTGTGCTGTCACTGTTCTCAATGTGGTGTCATAGTACTCCACTGAGATGTCACAGTTCTACATTGTGCCGTACAGGGCTCCACTGGGCTGTCACAGTGCAGCACTGTGCTCCACTGTGGCATCACATGCTCCACTGTGGTGTCACATTGCTCCAATGTAGTGTTACAGTGTTCCACTGTGGTGTCACAGTGCTCAACTGTGATGTCACAGTGCTCTGATGTTGTGTCACCGTGCTTCACAGTTCTGTCACTGTGCTCCACTGTGGTGTCACAGTGCTCCATTCTGGTGTCACAGTGCTCCAATCTGGTGTCACTGTGCTCCACAGTGCTGTCACTGTGCTCCACTGTTTTGTCACATTTTTCCATTCTGGTGCAACAGTGCTCCACTCTGGTGTCACTGTGTTCCACTGTAGTTTCACTATGACCCTCTGTGCTCTCACTATTCTCACGGTGGTGACACAGTGCTCCACTGTGTGGTCACAGTGCTCACCTATAGTATCACAGTGCTCCACAGTGGTGTCACAGTGCTCCACTGTGGTGTCACAATGCTGCTCTGTGATGACACAGGGCTCCACTGTGAGGTCACAATGCTCCACTGTGGTGTCACAGGCTCTAATGTGGTGTCAAAGGTTCCAATCTTGTATCAAAGTGTTACACTCTGTATTCACAGTGCTTCATTGGGATGTCAAAGTGATCCATTGTGGTGTTGGCATGCTCCACTGTGGTGTCACCGTGCTCCACTGTAGTGTCACTTTGCTCCACTGTGCTCTCACTGTTCTCATGTGGTGACATAGTGCTCCACTGTGATGTCACAGTGCTCCACTGTGATGTAACAGTACTCCACTGTGCTGTCACAGTGCTGCACTGTGCCGTCACAGTGCTGGAGTGAGCCAGCACAATGCTATACTGTAGTGTCAATGTGCTTTATTGTGGCATCAATATGCTCCACTGTGGTGTCACTGTGCTACACTGTGGAGTCACATGCTCCACTGTGGTGTCACAGTGATCAACTCTGGTGTCAAAGTTCTCCACTGTGGTGCCACATTACTCCACTGTGCTGTAACAGTGTTCCACTGTGGTGTCACAATGCTCCACTCTGATGTCACAGTGCTGCACTTTGGTGTCAATGTGCTCCACTGTGGTGTCACAGTGCTCCACTGTGGTGGCATAGTGCTCCACTGTGGTATCACATTGCTACACAGTGTTGTCATATACTACACTGTGTTGAGACAGTGCTCCACTGTGGTGTCACAGTGCTCCACTTTCATGTTATAATGCTCCACTGAAGTGACACAGTGCTCCACTGTACTATCAAAGTCCTCAAGTGTGCCATCACAGTGATCTTATGTGTGGTCACAGTGCTCCACTATGGTGTAACAGGGCTGCAGAGTTGTGTCACATGCTCCCTTGTGGTGACTGTGTGCTCCACTGAGGTGTTACAGTGCTCCAATGTGGTGTCACTGTTCTATACTGTGCTGTCACAATGCTCCACTGTTAAATCACAATGCTCCATTGTGATGTCAAAGTGCACCACTGTGGTGTAACAGTGCGCCAGTGTGACATCAAAGTGCTACACTGGGCCGACAGAGTTCTGAACTATAGTGTAACAGTGATGCAATGTAGTATGACAGTGCTCCACTGTGGTGTCACAGTGTTCCACTGTGGTGTCACAGTGTTCCACTGTGGTGTCACAGTGTTCCACTGTGGTGTCACAGTGTTCCACTGTGGTGTCACAGTGTTCCACTGTGGTCTCACATTGCTCCACTGTGATGTCACTGTGCTTATTGTGGTGGCACAGTCCTCCAATGTGATGTCACAGTTCTGCACTGTGGAGTCACATTGCTCCACTGTGATGTCACAGGCTCCATGCTGGCTTCAGAGGCTCCACTGTGGTATCACAGCGCTCCACTCTGTTGTCACAGTGTTCCACTGTGATTTCACAGTGTTCCTCTGTGATGTCACAGTATTCCAATGTGGTTAACCCTGCTCAACTGTGGTGTCACAGTGCTCCACAGTGGTATCACATGCTATACTGTGTTGTCACACTGTTCCCTGGTGGTGTCATAGTGCATCACTGCAGTGTCATAATGTTCCACTATCGTGTGACAGTGCTCCACTCTAGTGTCACAGTGCTCAAGTGTGCAATCACAGTGCTCTTATGTGTGGTCACAGTGCTCCACTGTGGTGTCACAGTGCTCCACTGTGGTGTCACATGCTCCACTGTATTGACAGAGGACACAAGGTGGTGTCACAGTATTTACTGTGTTGTCAAAGTGGGTGCTTATGTCTCACAGGCTCCACTGTGGTCACAGCATGCTCCTCTGTAGTGTTAACATGCTCTACTGTGGTGTCACACTGCTCGACAAGGTGACACAGTGGTCAAGTGTCCCATCACAGTGCTCTTATGTGTGGTCACAGTGCTCCACTATGGTGTCACAGTGCTGTACTGTGTTGTCACATGCTCCAGTGTGGTGACAGTATGCTCCAATGGGGTTTTACAGTGTTCCACTCTGGTGTCACAGAGCTCTACTGTTATTTTACATTTCTCCACTATGGTGTCACTGTGCTCCACTATGGTGTCACAGTGCTCCACTGTGGTGTCACTGTGTTCCACTGTGGTGTCACATTCTCCAATGGGGTGTCCCTGTGTTCCACTGTGGTTTCAAATGCTCAAATGTGGTGTCACAGTGCTCCACTGTGGTATCAATGTCCTCACTGTGAAATCACAGTAATGCCCTGCGGTGTAACAGTGCTCTACTGTGGTGACACTTTGCTCCACCGTGGTGTTAGTGTTCCAATGTCGTGTCAACAAGATCCCCTGTGGTGTCATGTGCTCCACTTTGTTGACAGAGGACACAAGGTGGTGTCACAGTATTTACTGTGTTGTCAAAGTGGGCTGCTGTGGTCTCACAGGCTCCACTGTGGTGACAGCATGCTCTACTGTGGGGTCACAGTGCTCCAAGCTGGGGACACTGTTCTCCACTGTGATGTCACAGTGCTCCACTGTCGTTTCTCATTGTCTACTGTGGTGTGACAGGCCTCCACTCCTGTGTTCCACTCTGGTGTCACAGAGCTCCACTGTTATTTTACATTTCTCCACTATGGTGTCACTGTGCTCCACTATGGTGTCACAGTGCTCCACTGTAGGGTCACTGTGTTCCACTGTGGTGTCAATGTGCTCCACTCTGGTGTCACTGTGCTCCATTGTGGTATCACACTGCTCCACCTTGATGTCACAGTGCCCCACTGTGGTGTCAATATGGTCCACTGTGGTGTCACTGTGCTCCACTGTGGTCTCTAATGCTCTACTGTGGTGTCACACTTCTCCACCTTGCTGTTACAGTGCTCCACTGTGGTGTTATAATACTCCACTGTGGTATCACAGTTCTCCTCTCTGGTGTCACAGTGCTCAAGTGTGCCATCACTGCGCTCTTATATGTGTTCACAGTGCTCCACTATGGTTGCACAGTGCTGCACTGTGGTGTTACATGCTCTACTGTGGTGACAGTGTGCTCCTCTGTAGTGTCACATGCTCCATTGTGGTGTCTCAATGCTCAACTGTGCTGTCACAGTGCTCTACCAGGATGTCAAAACGCTACACTGAGACGTCATAGTGCTCCACTGTGGTGTCGCAGTGCTCCACTGTGGTGTCACAGTTCTCCACTGTGATGTCACAGTGCTCAACTTTGGGGACAGAGTGTTCCAATGTGGTGTCACAGTGCTCCACTGTGGTTTCACATTGCTCCATTAAGGTGTCACGTCTTCTAATGTGGTGTCACAGTGATTCACTGTTGTGTCCCAGTGCTTTACTGTGTTGGCACAGTGCTCCATTCTGTGGTCACGATGCTCACTGGGATGTCACAGTGCTCCACTGTGGTGCCTTTTTGCTACACTCTCAGGACTCATGCTCCACTGTTGTGTCTCAGTGCTTCACAGTGCTGTCATTGTGCTCCACTCTTTTGTCACAGTGCTACACGGTATTGTCATTGTGCACCCCTGTGTAGTCACAGAACTCACAGTGGTGTCACAGTGCTCCACTCTTATGTCATAATGGTCCACTGTGGAGAAACAGTGCTCCATTTTGGTGTCACAGTGCTCCCCTGAGTTGTCAGAGTGCTCCACCGTGGTGTCAAAGTGCTCAAGTGTGCCATCAGTGATCTCTAATGTGCGGGTAGAGTGCTCCACTATGGTGTCATAATGCTGTATTGTGGGTCACTGTGCTCCAGTGTGGTGTCATAGTGCTCCACTGTAGTGTCACATGCTCCTTTGTGGTGTCACAGTGCTACATTCTGTTGTATCAGTGCTCAATATTGTGGTCACAGTGCTCCACTCTGCTTTCAGAGTGCTCACTGTGATGTCACAGTCCTCCACTGTGCATAGAGTGCTCCACTCTAGTGTCACATGTTACATTGTGGTGTCACTGTACTACACTGTGGTGTCGCTGTGTTCCACTGTGGTGACACATGCTCAACTGTGACATCACAGTGCTCCACTGTGATGTAACAATGCTCCTCTCTGGTTTCAAAGTGATCACTCTGGAGTCACAGTGCTGCCCTGTGATGTCACAGTGCTCCACTGTGGTGACATTGTGCTCCACTGTCGTGTCACAGTGCTCCAATGTGATTTTACATTGCTCTACTGTGATGTCACAGTGCTCCACTTTGGTGCCACAGTGCTCGAGTGCTGTTTCAGAGTGCTCCCCTGTGGTGTCACAGTGCTGCTCTGTGAAAATACTGGGCTCCACTCTTGTGTCACAGGACTCCAATGTATTTCACATTGCTCCACTGTGATCTCTCAGTGCTCCACTATGGTGTTACAATGCTAGACTTGGTGTCACAGTGTTCCACTGTGGTCTAAAGCTCCACTGTGGTGGCACATGCTCTCTTTTTTTACAGAGGACACAATGTGGTGTAACAGTGTTTATTCTGTTGTCAAAGTGGGCTTCTTTGGTCTTACAGGCTGTGGTGAGAGCATGCTCCGCTATGGTGTCACCGTGCTCCACTGTGTTGTCAAGTACTTCACTGTGCTGTCACCTTGCTACACTGTTTTGTCACCATGCTCCACTTTGGGGTCACAGTGCTCCAGCTTGGTGTCACTGTTCACCACTGTGGTGTCACAGTGCTCCACTATCGTTTCTCATCCTCTACTGTGGTGTGACAGGCCCTCCAATCTGGTGTCAGAGTACTCCATTGTGGTGTCACACTGCTCCATATTGATGTCAAAGTGCCCCACTGTGGTGTCAGTGTGCTTCACTGTAGTTTCACAGTGCTCCACTGTGGTGTCACAGTGCTCCACTGTGGTGTCACAGTGTTCCACTGTGGTGTCAATGGGCTCCACTGTGGTGTCACTGTGCTCCACTGTTGTTGCAATGTGCTCCACTGTGGTATTACAGTGCTACTCTGTGGTGTCAATGTGCTCCACTGTGTTGTCACAGTGCTCCTCTCTAGTATCGATGTGCTCCACTGTGGTGTCAATGTGCTCCAGTGTGGTGTCACAATTCTCCTCCGTGTTGTCACTGTGCTCCTCTGTGGTGTCAATGTGCTCCACAGTGGTGTCTTAAGCTCTACTGTGGTGTCACACCTCTCCACCTTTGTGTCACAGTGCTCCACTGTGGTGTTATAATGCTCCAGTGTTTTGTCATAGAGCTCCTGTCTGGTGTCACAGTGCTCAAGTGTGCCATATTAGTGCTCTTATATGCGTCCATAGTTCTCCACTATGTTGTCACAGTGCTACACTGTGGTGTCACAATGCTCTACTGTAATGTAACAGTGCTCCACTGTTGTGTCACAGTTCTCCACTTTGGTGTCAAGATGTTCCACCATGGAGTCCCAGTGCCCCATTGTGGTTTCAGTGTGCTCCACTGTCTTGCCACAGTGCTCCATTGTGGTGTCAATGTGCTCTGCTGTGGTGTCACAGTGCTCCTCTCTGGTGTCAATGTGCACCACTGTGGTTTCACATGCTCTACTGTGGTGTCAGTGTTCCACTGTGTTGTCAATGTACTCCAATGTGCTGTCACTGTGCTCCACTGTGGTGTCAATGTGCTCCATCGTGGTGTCTTATGCTCTACTGTGGTGTCACACCTCCCCACCTTGGTGTTACAGTGCTCCACTATGGTGTTATAATGCTCCAGTGTTTTGTCACAGTGCTCATCTTTGATGTCACAGTGCTCCACTGTGGTGTAATATTGCTCCATTATGGTGTCACATTTTCTATTGTGGTGTCATAGTGATCCACTGTGGTTTCCCAGTGCTTTAGAGTGATGGCACAGTGCTCCACTCTGTGGTCACAATGCTCACTGGGATGTCAAAGTGCTCCACTTTGTGTCACAAGGCTCCATAGTGGTGTCACAGTGCTCCACTCTCTCGACACATGCTCCACTGTTGTGTCTCAGTGCTCCACTGTGCTGTCATTGTGCTCCACTCTTTTGTCACAGTGCTACACTGCATTGTCCCTATGCTCCACTGTGGTGTCATAGAACTCTCAGTAGTGTCACAGTGCTCCACTCCACTCTTATGTCATAGTGCCCCACTGTGGAGACACAGTTCTCCACTGTGGTTTCACAGTGCTCCACTGTGGTTTCAAAGTGCTCGACTGCGACGTCACAACGCTCCACTGTGATGTAACAGTGCTCCACTGTTGTGTCACACTGCTGCACTTTGGTGTCAACATGCTCCACAGTGGTGTCACAATGCTCCATTGTGGTGTCACCATGCTCCACTTTGGGGACAATGCTCCAGGTTGGTGTCACTTTTCTCCACTGTAGTGTCACAGTGCTCCACTGTTGTGTCTAATCCTCTACTGTTGTGTGACAGGCCTCCACTCTAGTGTCAGAGTACCCCACTGTGGTGTCTCAGTGCTGTACACTGATGTCACATTGCTCCATTGTGTTGACACCGTGCATCACTGTGGTGTCACAGTGCTCCACAGTGATGTCACTGTGCTCCACTGTAGTGACATTGTGCTCCACTGTAGTGTCAAATTGCTCTACTGTGATGTAACAGTACTCCACTATTGTGTCACAGTTCTCTGCTTTGGTGTCACCATGTTCCACCCTGGAGTCCCAATGCCCCATTGTGATTTCAGTGTGGTGTCACAGTGCTCCATTGTGGTGTCAATGTGCTCCACTATGGTGTCATTGTGATCCACTGTGTTGTCAATGTGCTCCACTGTGGTGACACAGTGCTCCAATGTGATTTTTACATTGCTCCACAGGGATGACACTGTGCTCCACTGTGGTGACATTGTGCTCCACTGTAGTGTCACAGTGCTCCTCTGTGGTGTCAATGTGCTCCACTGTGATGTCACTGTGCTCCACCGTGGTGTCAGATGCTCTACTGTGGTGTCACACTGCTCCACCTTCCTGTCACAGTGCCAACTGTGGTGTCAATGTGCTCCACTCCAGTGTCAAACGGGTCTACCTTGATGTCACAGTGCCCCACTGTGGTATCAATGTGCTTCACTGTGGTGTCACAGTGCTCCACTGTGGTGTCACAGTGCTCCACTGTGGTGTCAATATGCTCCACTGTGATGCCACTGTGCTCCACAGTCGTGTCTTATGCTCTACTGTGGTGTCACACCTCTCAAGGTTAATGTCACAGTGCTCCAATGTGGTGCTATAATACTCCAGTGTTTTGTCACAGTGCTCCTCTCTGGTGTCACAGTGCTCAATTGTGCCATCACAGTGCGCTTATATGCATTCATAGTTCTCCACTATGGTGTCACTGTCCTGCACTGTGGTGTCACATGCTCCACTGTGGTGACAGTCTGCTCCTCTGTAGTGTCACGTGCTCATTGCGGTATCTCAGTGCTCAACTGTGCTGTCACAGTGCTCCACTGTGATGTCAGTGCTCAACTTTAGTGTCAGTGTGCTCCACTGCAGTGTCACCGTGCTCCAATGTGGTGTCACATTGCTCCATTATGGTGTCACATTTTCTACTGTGGTGTTACAATGATCCACTGTGGTGTCCCAGTACTTTTCAGTGTTGACACAGTGCTCCATTCTGCAGTAACAATGCTCACTGGGATGTTACAGTGCTCCACTATAGTGTCACAGTGCTCCACTCTGGTGCCACAGTGCTTGACTGCGGTGTCAGAGTGTTCCACTGTGGTGTCACGGTGCTCCTCGGTGATAACACTGGGCTCCACTGTGGTGTCACAGGACTCCAATGTATTTCATATTGCTCCACTGTGATCTGTCAGGGCTCCACTATGGTGTGACAATGCTCGACTTGGTGTCACAGTTTTCCACTGCGGTGTCATAAAGCTCCACTGTTGTGTCACATGCTCCACTTTGTTTACAGAGGACACATTGCGGTTTCACAGTGTTTACTGTGTTCTCAAAGTGGGCATCTTTGGTCTCACAGGCTCCACTGTGGTGACAGCATGCTCCAATGTGGTGTCACCGTGCTCCACTGTGTTGTCAGTACTTCACTGTGGTGTCACAGTGCTCCACTGTGGTGTCACCATGCTCCACTTTGGGGTCACAGTGCTCCACATTCGTGACACTGTTCTCCACCTTGGTGTCACAGTGCTCCACTGTCCTGTCTAATCCACTAACGTGGTGTGACAGGCCTCCACTCTGGTGTCAGAGTACTCCATTGTAGTAGCTCAGTGCTGCACTGTGATATTACTGTGCTCCACTGTGGTGTCAATGTGCTCCACTGTGGTGTCACTGTGCTCCACTGTGGTGTCAATGTGCTCCACTGTGGTGTCTTATGCTCTACTGTGGTGTCACACCTCCCAACCTTGGTGTTACAGTGCTCCGCTGTGTTGTTATAATGCTCCAGTGTTTTGTCACAGTGCTCCTCTTTGATGTCACAGTGCTCCACTGTGGTGTAATATTGCTCCATTTTGGTGTCACATTTTCTACTGTGGTGTCACAGTGATCCACTGTGGTGTTCCACCGCTTTACAGTGTTGGCACAGTGGTTCATTCTGCAGTCACAATGCTCACTGGGATGTCAAAGTGCTCCACTTTGTGTCACAAGGCTCCACTGTGGTGTCACAGTGCTCCACTCTCTTGACACATGCTCCACTGTTGTGTCTCAGTGCTCCACTGTGCTGTCATTGTGCTCCACTCTTTTGTCACAGTGCTACACTGTATTGTCACTGTGCTCCACTGTGGTGTCTTAGAACTCACAGTGGTGTCACAATGCTCCACTCCACTCTTATGTCATAGTGCTCCACTGTGGTTTCACAGTGCTCCACTGTGGTTCAAAGTGCTCCACTGCGATGTCACAACACCCCACTGTGATGTAACAGTGCTCCACTGTTCTGTCACACTGCTGCACTTTGGTGTCAACATGCTCCACAGTGGTGTCACAGTGCTCCATTGTGGTATCACCATGCTCCACTTTGGGGTCACAGTGCTCCAGGTTGGTGTCATTGTTCTCCACTGTGGTGTCACAGTGCTCCACTGTTGTGTCTCATCCTCTACTGTTGTGTGACAGGCCTCCACTCTAGTGTCAGAGTACTCCACTGTGGTGTCTCAGTGCTGTACACTGATGTCACATTGCTCCATTGTGGTGACACCGTGCATCACTATGGTGTCACAGTGCTCCACTGTGGTGACATTGTGCTCCACTGTAGTGTCAAATAGCTCCACTGTGATGTAACAGTGCTCCAATGTTGTGTCAAAATTCTCCACTTTGGTGTCACCATGTTGCACCCTGGAGTCCCAGTGCTCCATTGTGGTTTCAATGTGCTCCAATGTGGTGTCCTAGTGCTCCATTGTGGTGTCAATGTGCTCCACTGTGGTGTCATTATGCTCCACTGTGTTGTCAATGTGCTCCACTGTGGTGTCACAGTGCTCCTCTGTGGTGTCAATGTGCTCCACTGTGGTGTCACAGTGCTACTCTGTAATGTCAATGTTCTCCTCTGTGGTGTCAATGTGCTCCACTGTGGTGTCACAGTGCTCCTCTGTGGTGTCAATGTGCTCCACTGTGGTCTCACATGCTCTATTGTGGGGTCAAACTGCTCCACCTTCGTGTCACAGTGCCACACTGGGGTTCAATGTGCTCCACTCTGGTGTCACAGTGCTCCACTGTGGTGTGACACTTCTCCACCTTGATGTCACAGTGCCCCACTCTGGTGTCAAAGTACTCCACTTTGGTGTCTCAGTGCTGCACTGTGATGTCACTGAGCTCCACTGTGGTGACAATGTGCTCCACTGTGGTGTCACAGTGCTCCATTGTGGTGTCAATGTGATCCACTGTGGTGTCACTGTGCTCTACTGTGGTGTCAGTGTGCTCCACTGTGGTGTTATGCTCTACTGTGCTGTCTCACCTCTCAACCTTGGTGTCACAGTGCTCCACTGTGGTGTCACAGCTCTCCATTGTGATGTCAAAGTGCTCCACTGCAATGTCACAATGCTCCACTGTGATGTAACAGGGCTCCACTATTGTGTCACAGTGCTCCACTTTGGTGTCACCATGTTCCACTGTGGTGTCACAGTGCTCCACTTTTGTGTCCCCATGTTCCACTGTGGTGTCACAGTGTTCCATTGTGGTGTCCATGTGCTCCAGAGTGGTGTCACAGTGCTCCACTCTTATGCCATAGTGCTCCACTGTGGAGACACAGTGCCCCACTGCAATGTCACAACGCTCAACTGTGATGTAACAGTGCTCCACTGTTGTGTCACAGTGCTCCACTTTGGTGTATCCATGCTCCACTGTGGTGTCACAGTGCTCCATTGTGGTGTCCATGTGCTCCACTGTGGTGTCACAGTGCTCCAGTTTGGTGTCACATGCTCTACTACACTGTGTGAGTGCTCCACTATGTTGTCACAATGATCCACTGTGATAAAACATATCTCCATTTTGATGAAATAATGCTCCACTGTGATGACAAAATGCTCCACAGTGATGAAACAGTGCTCTAGTCTGGGGTCACATTGTTCCATTGTGTTTTCACAGTTCTCCACTATGGTATCATAGTGCTCCACTGTGGTTTCACAGTGCTCCTCTCTGTTTTCAAAGTGATCACTGTGGAGTCAAAGTGCTGCCCTGTGGTGTCACTGTGCTCCACTGTGATGACACTGTGCTCGACTGTTGTGTCACAGTGCTCCAATGTGATTTTACATTGCTCCACTGTGGTGTCACAGTGCTCCACTGTGGTTTCACAGTGTTTCTCTCTGGATTCAAAGTGATCACTGTGGAGTCAAAGTGCTGCCCTGTGGTGTCAATGTGCTCCACTGTGGTGTCACTGTGCTCCACTGTGGTGTCACAGTGCTCCTCTGTCGTGACAATGTGCTCCACTGTGGTGTCACAGTGCTTCTCTGTAGAGTCAATGTGCACCACTGTTGTCAATGTGCTCTACTCTGGTATCACTGTGCTTCACTGTGTTGTCAATGTGCTCCACTGTGGAGTCACTGTGCTCCACTGTGGTGTCTTATGCTCTACTGTGGTGTTACACCTCTCCTCCTTGGTGTCACAGTGCTCCACTGTGGTGTCATAGTACTCCATTCTGGTGTCAAAGTGCTCCACTGCGATTTCACAACGCTCCACTGTGATGTAACAGTGCTCCTCTGTGGTGTCACTGTGCTCCACTGTGGTGTCACCATGCTCCACTTTGGGGACACAGTGATCCATGTTGGTGTCAACTTTCTCCACTGTGGTGTTACAGTGCTACACTGTCGTGTCTCTTCCTCTACTGTGGTGTGACAGACCTCAACTCTGGTGTCAGTGTACTCCAATGTGTTATCTCAGTGCTGCACTGTGATGTCACAGTGCTCCATTGTGGTGACACCGAGTTTAACTGTGGTGTCCCAGTGCTCCACTGTGATGTCACTGAACTCAACTGTGGTGACAATGTGCTTCACTCTGGTGTTACAGTGCTCCTCTTTGGTGTCAATGTGCACCCTGTGGTGTCACTGTGCTTCACTGTGGTGTCACATGCTCTACTGTGGTGTCACACTGCTCCACCTTCATGTCACAGTGTCTCACTGTGATGTCAATGTGCTCCACTCTGGTGTCACTGTGCTGCACTGTGTTGTCAATGTGCTCCACTGTGGTGTCACTGTGCTGCACTGTGGTGTCTTATGCTCTACTGTTGTGTCACACCTCTCCACCTTGGTGTCACAGTGCTCCACTGTGGTGTCAATGTGCTACACTGTGGTGTCAAAGTGCTCCACTGCGATGTCCCAACCCTCCACTGTGATGTAACAGTGTTCCACTCTTGTGTCACAATGCTCCACTTTTTTGTCACCATGCTCCACTGTGGTGTCACAGTGCTCCATTGTGGTGTCTATGTGCTCCACTGTGGGGTCACAGTGCTCCACTTTGGTGTCACATGCTCTACGATGGTGTGTGAGTGTTCCTCTATGGTTTCACAATGCTCCACTCTGATGACACATTGCTAAATTGTGATGAAATAATGCTCCACTGTGGTGACAAAATACTCCACTGTGATGAATCCATACTCTAGTCTGGGGTCACATTGTTCCATTGTGGTTTCACAGTTCTCCACTATGGTATCACAGTGCTCCACTGTGGTGTCACAGTGCTCCAATGTGATTTTACATTGCTCCACTGTGATGGCACATTGCTATACTCTGGTGTCACTGTGTTCCACTGTAGTGTCACATGTTCAACTGTGATGAAACAGTGCTCCACTGTGGTGTCACAGTGCTGCTCTCTCATTTCAAAGTGATCACTGTGGTGTCACACTGCTCCACTGTGATGTTACATTGCTCCACTCTGGTGCCACAGTGCTCGGCTGCGGTGTCAGAGTGCTCCACTGTGGTGTCACAGTGCTCCTCGGTGATAACACTGGGCTCCACTGTGGTGTCACAAGACTCCAATGTATTTCACATTGTTCCACTGTGATCTGTCAGTGCTCCACTATGGTGTGACAATGCTCGACTTGGTGTCACATTGTTCCACTGTGTTGTCATATAGCTCCACTGTGGTGTCACAATCTCCACTAAGTTTACAGAGGACACAATGTGGTTTCACAGTGTTTACTGTGTTCTCTAAGTGGGCTTCTTTGGTCTCACAGGCTCCACTGTGGTGACAGCGTGCTCCAATGTGTTGTCACCCTGCTCCATTGTATTGTCAAGTACTTCACTATGATGTCACCGTGCTACACTCTGGTGTCATCGTGCTCCAGTTTGGGGTCACAGTGCTCCACGTTGGTATCACTTTTCTCCACTCTGGTGTCAAAGTACTCCACTGTGGTGTCTCAGTGCTGCACTGTGATGTCACAGTGCTCCATTGTGGTGAAAACGTGTTTAACTGTGGTGTCACAGTGCTCCAATGTGTTGTCACTGCTCCATTGTGGTGACAATGTGCTCCACTGTGGTGGAACATGCTCTACTGTGGTGTCACGCTGCTCCACCTTCATGTTACAGTGCCCCACTGTGGTGTCAATGTGCTTCACTGTGGTGTCACAGTTCTCCACTGTGGCGTCAATATGCTCCACTGTGGTGTCACAGTGCTCCTCTGTGGTGTCACTGTGCTCAACTGTGGTGTCACTGTGCTTCATTGTGGTATCTTGTGATCTACTGTGGTGTCACACCTCTCCACCTTGGTGTCACAGTGCTCCACTGTGATGTCATAGTTCTCCATTGTGGTGTCAAAGTGCTCCACTGGGATGTCACAACGATCCACTGTGATGTAATAGGGCTCCACTGTTGTGTCACAGTGCTCCACTTTGGTGTAACCATGCTCTACTTTGGTGTCACAGTGCTCCATTGTGCTGTCCATGTGCTCCAGTGTGGTGTCATAGTGCTTTAGTGTGTTGGCACAATGCTACATTCTGCTGTCACTATTCTCAATGGGGTCTCACAGTGCTCCACTGTACTGTCATAATGCTGCAGTGTAGTGTCACAATGCTCCACAATGGCATCACAGTGATCCTCTGTTGGGTCACATTGTGATACTGTGTTGTCAGTGTGCTCACTGTGATGTCACAGTGCTCCACTCTCGTGACACATGCTCCACTGTAGTTTCTCAGTGCTCTACTGTACTGTCACAGTGCTCCACTCTTTTGTCACAGTGCTAAACTGTATTGTCATTGTGCTCCATTGTACAGTCACAGATCTCACTGTGGTATCAGTGCTCCACTGTTATGACATAGTGCTCCACTTTGGTGACACAGTGCTACACTGTGGTGTCACAGTGCTCCATTGTAGTGTCAAATTGCGCAGTTGTGATGTCACAATGCTCAATTGTGATGTAACAGTGCTCCACTGATGTGTCACAGTTCTCCACTTTTATGTAACCATGTTCCACCCTGGAGCCCCAGTGCTCCATTGTGGTTTCAATGTGCTCCACTGTGGTGTCACAGTGCTCTATTGTGGTGTCAATGCGCTCCACTTTGGTGTCACTGTGCTCCACTGTGGTATCACAGAGCTCCTCTGTAGTATCAATGTGCCCCACTGTGGTATCACAAGCTCTACTATATTGTCAATCTGCTCCACCTTCGTGTCACAGTGCCACACTGGGGTATCAATGTGCTCCAATCTGGTGTCACACTGCTCCACCGTGATGTCACAGAGACCCGATGTGATGTCAATGTGCTTCACTGTAGTGTCACAGTGCTCCACTGTGTTGTCAATATGCTCCACTGTGATGTCACTTTGCTCCACTGTGGTGTCAATGTGCTCCACTGTGGTGTCACAGTGTTCCTCTGTGGTGTCAATGTGCCCCACTGTGGTATCACAAGCTCTACTATATTGTCAATCTGCTCCACCTTCGTGTCACAGTGCCACACTGGAGCTCTGTGATACCACAGTGGAGCACAGTGACACCAAGTGGAGCACTGCTCCACCTTTGTGTCACAGTGCTCCACTGTGGTGTCACATGCTCCACTGTGGTGACAGTGTGCTCCTCTGTACTGTCACGTGCTCCATTGTGGTGTCTCAGTGCTCAACTCTGCTGTCATGGTGCTCCACCAGGATTTCAAAATGCTACACTGAGATGTCACAGTGCTCCACTGTAGTGTCTCAGTGCTCCACTCTTTAGTCACAGTGCTACACTGTATTGTCACTGTTTTCCATTGTGCAGTCACAGATCTCACTGTGGTATCAGTGCTCCACTCTACAGCACACAACCAGATTATTTGTGCTGGAATAGGGGCAACTGTGTGTCTTAAGACTCCGCCCCACAGCAGCTAGTTGGGCCCACGTGGGCCAAACGATCGGCTGGGAGGATGAGAAAAATGACTTTACAATAATGTTTTTTCTGGCCAAAGAATTGTCTTCGGCACAACTAATTTTTAATTACCAATTAACAACAATTATAAAAGCTTTCTTTATTTTTTGTAAAACCTTTTGCAGCAAATCAAAACACCAAATAACAAAAGGATACTGTCTCTGAATCTTTTGGGTGAAAGCAAGGATTTAAGGTAAACTTCCCTTGAGAAGCATTAGTTAATAAAATACTTTCCACTTAGGAAACAATATATACTGAAAGATTAAAACTTTTGGCTTCTTGTAAAGAAGCAGAAACAATAAACATTTTTCTTACATAATGTAAAGCTATATTAGCCATACATAGAGGCAAAATTTTCTAGTGATTACCAGTTTACTAGAAGCAAAAATCTTTGAATTTAAGCATTATTTTAAACATCTGAATAGATCTGTAACACTGTTAAAAAGAAATTTTCTTGAACACAGGGAAAAACTTTTTTAGGCATTGTTTGCAAAACAAAAGAAAAGGCCACAAGCCGCTCTGGGACTGCCCAGAGCCCTGTATTGACTCAAAGGTAAAATACTTTTTAATCTGAGCATTAATCTTAAATTTGCAATCAAACTGCAAGCTGCAGTCAATGGAACAATGGCAGTTTTAACCATAATTTTTAAGTTTTTGTGCAAGGTTAGGATAATACAACTTTGGGAAAGCAAAACCTATGTTTAAAACAATTTATCACTGTTAAAATCAATATTAGAAGCATTACTATCATATTACGAAGTTTGGATATCAATTAATACCTATGAATACCTATTAAAGCAAGCTTTAACGCTTTAATAAAGAGGCATTGCTTTATATCTTATCTTAAATTTTACTATTTAGGATAGGAACCACATTTATCAATTTTTGAGTTAAGAAAATCTTTTTCTGAGGAGGCCTTCTCTGATAGGCACTCCTCCTGAGATACCACAAGCTCCGCCTGAGGGCAATTTAGCCCTGGGGAAGTTGCATTTTTTATAGCATCATTTACAAGCGCCCAGAGACCTAGGGTAAAATTATCTGTCTGAGCGATATTCAGGGCCTCACCAACTTTTTCCCAGGTTCCACAATCTATCGTTTCTTCTTCTTTGAACCATGGACAACAGCTATCTATCTTATCTAAAAAATTTCTTACTAATTGTACTTCAAGCCTTATTCCTTTTTCCTTAAGCAACTCCTGTGTGCGTGGTGGCGCACGCCTTTGATCCCAGCACTTGGGAGGCAGAGGCAGGCGGATTTCTGAGTTTGAGGCCAGCCTGGTCTACAGAGTGAGTTCCAGGACAGCCAGGGCTACAGAGAAACCCTGTTTCCGTGGGATTTCTTAACTATTCTAATGGTAAACTGTATCTGGCTAAGGCTGTAGGCTCTGACTTTATAATGCTAATTAGTGCTGAATAGGTAGCTACCTGTTTGCCTTTTAAGTAGGGCGTTGGAACCCTGGCTGAGTTTAGCTAAACAATTTTAGAATAACACTGAACTGATAATTATCCACAATTTTGGGTGACAGGCAGGGGAAACAGTGAGAAGCGATTAAGACTGGCTGGCTCCTAGTACAAGGCCAATTGGCTTTTTTATTTTTTGGGTGGGAGGCAGTGAAGGGCCTGCTCTTACGACAGCAAGGTCTCCAATCTCTCTCCCCCCTGTTAATTAAGTTTAAATAGGCAATGCTTAACAGAGGTGATCAAAAGATTTTCTCATCCGTAGATGAGTGGGCCTTTAACCTTGACTTGGGTGGACATTAACCTGATTCCTCTCGTGAGTATCGTAACAACTCACATCTGTGGCTCTTGGTATCTTTTGGGGAGGGGAGGCAGAGCCGTAAGTATTTTTAGTGTTTAGCTGGAGTCAGATACCAACCTCCGTCAAATCAGGTGTGTCGCACAGGGAACTCAGAAACGGTCAAATTGGACCTTCCCTCCGCAGTGATCTCCTGCGCCAAGCGGTACCCATACCGTATTCATATGATTATGAATCAGTATCGCAATTCTGAGTTATTGCGAGGCCTCTATGTGAGACTTGTCAACCTCAGATTTAGCAAGGCCTAGACAAGAATTATGTCAGTATTAACACCGTTAATTTTGGTTAAAATAGGAGCTAAAAGTCTTTTCTCTTCATCTCTGTTATTCCCAGTAGCCTGAGGAACTAAGGACACCTTGCAGTAACAGCAAGGGTGAAAAGCCAGAGGCCAGTTAAGGGACTAAGCCTATATCTATCAAAATAAGAACTAATCTTTGTAAATATATATGAAATTTCTACTTCCCTAGCTCTCCTGGTAAATCTAAATCTTATCTTAGACTGAAAGGCCACATGCTGGGATGTCCTTGGAAGGGAGATTAGCAGAACCACCTGTTTGCTCTTAGGGGCGGGGCGGAGAACCGGAGAATGTAGATTGACCTGCTTGAGAGAAGGAAGAATACTAAACAGTTAGAGTGTAGTAATGTAAATTTTCTGTTTGGAGAAGTCAAGGTACTTTATTTGGATGCAAATTGTAAAGCTAAAGTTTATCTCCGGCCTTTTGTAGGGGAATTGGCTCAGAGGAAACAGTGTTTTTTGAGAGCTTCCACTCCCAGCTCAAGAGGAATTTTAGTCCTCAAGGTGATACTTACGAGGAGAGACAGAATCTGTGTTTACCTGACGAATTAATCTCTCTGGTAGCCACCGTGCTTCATCTTCATCTCGTGAAAAAACACAAACCGACCCTCTTCCCCAAATTAGGACTGGATCTGGACCCTTCCATTTATTAGTCAGGGGGTCCTTCCATTTTGCCAATGCATAAGAATTAGAAGTAACTGGGTGCCAGTGGCGTTCCGCTGCAGACTGACCTTTAATGTCAGTTTGCAAAAAGTTTAGGACAAATAAGGTAAAGGCAAGGTGAGCCTTTGGTGACCTTGGGGAATATGCTCTGAATTAACTTTGCTAGGTAATTTAGAATATAGGAATCTCTAATAATTGAACTGAATATTAGACCAGTTTAAGATTGAGTTAGAATGGCTGGTCACACTGAAGAAGAGTGAAAAATCATTATGACTCTATTAAATGACTAATTTTACTAAGTCTGAATATACAGTCTCTGATGTACTATTGCCATAAAGTTAAAAGGCTAGAAGCTAGTCCAAACTGGAAAAATGACAAGTAAGGATGGATCTAAAACATGAATTTAATCTTTTAGTCCTTTTAATCAGGACACTGAGTTAACTTACCTGTCAGCTCAGCACACGAATTACCAATATGCTTCTGTAGAGTTCTGTGGAGAGAACCTGTTTTTTCCTTTTCCTAATAAGGTAGCTGTTTTAGGATCAATTTATAAGCCAATAAGTAGACCCTTTTAAGATACTAAAAAGCATTTATTAAATTTGACATTTTAATTTCAAATTTTGAAAATAAAGGTATGTTTTAAATAGTGTGCATGGAAATGCACTAAATAGTATATATGGGAATACAATTTCTCTCTTTTGTCTTTTAAGAGGTTAAAGTTTAAAATTTTACAATATCTAACCTTTTGAATTAATAACTTTTTGGACAAAACATTTTAAATATTTGGCTGTAAAGGGGCAGTGACTAATTGCACTTTCAATCATTTTTCTTAAGGAACGGTTGTAACTAGAAGGCTAGAAAAGTTATTAAGAGTCACACGTGCATAATTTATTTATTAACTAGAAATATGTATAAGCAATTGTAAATTTGAGAATTAATAGTATCTGAGGGACGAACAATTTTAAGTAATTATGAGCTCAGAGATATAGCATTGACTATTAATATATAAATTAAGGTTTGATTGTTCAGCATTTTAAAACACCATCTACAGCACACAACCAGATTATTTGTGCTGGAATAGGGGCAACTGTGTGTCTTAAGACTCCGCCCCACAGCAGCTAGTTGGGCCCACGTGGGCCAAACGATCGGCTGGGAGGATGAGAAAAATGACTTTACAATAATGTTTTTTCTGGCCAAAGAATTGTCTTCGGCACAACTAATTTTTAATTACCAATTAACAACAATTATAAAAGCTTTCTTTATTTTTTGTAAAACCTTTTGCAGCAAATCAAAACACCAAATAACAAAAGGATACTGTCTCTGAATCTTTTGGGTGAAAGCAAGGATTTAAGGTAAACTTCCCTTGAGAAGCATTAGTTAATAAAATACTTTCCACTTAGGAAACAATATATACTGAAAGATTAAAACTTTTGGCTTCTTGTAAAGAAGCAGAAACAATAAACATTTTTCTTACATAATGTAAAGCTATATTAGCCATACATAGAGGCAAAATTTTCTAGTGATTACCAGTTTACTAGAAGCAAAAATCTTTGAATTTAAGCATTATTTTAAACATCTGAATAGATCTGTAACACTGTTAAAAAGAAATTTTCTTGAACACAGGGAAAAACTTTTTTAGGCATTGTTTGCAAAACAAAAGAAAAGGCCACAAGCCGCTCTGGGACTGCCCAGAGCCCTGTATTGACTCAAAGGTAAAATACTTTTTAATCTGAGCATTAATCTTAAATTTGCAATCAAACTGCAAGCTGCAGTCAATGGAACAATGGCAGTTTTAACCATAATTTTTAAGTTTTTGTGCAAGGTTAGGATAATACAACTTTGGGAAAGCAAAACCTATGTTTAAAACAATTTATCACTGTTAAAATCAATATTAGAAGCATTACTATCATATTACGAAGTTTGGATATCAATTAATACCTATGAATACCTATTAAAGCAAGCTTTAACGCTTTAATAAAGAGGCATTGCTTTATATCTTATCTTAAATTTTACTATTTAGGATAGGAACCACATTTATCAATTTTTGAGTTAAGAAAATCTTTTTCTGAGGAGGCCTTCTCTGATAGGCACTCCTCCTGAGATACCACAAGCTCCGCCTGAGGGCAATTTAGCCCTGGGGAAGTTGCATTTTTTATAGCATCATTTACAAGCGCCCAGAGACCTAGGGTAAAATTATCTGTCTGAGCGATATTCAGGGCCTCACCAACTTTTTCCCAGGTTCCACAATCTATCGTTTCTTCTTCTTTGAACCATGGACAACAGCTATCTATCTTATCTAAAAAATTTCTTACTAATTGTACTTCAAGCCTTACTCCTTTTTCCTTAAGCAACTCCTGAAAACTAAACACAATTGCCTGATCCATGTTTTAGAACCCTTCTTTCTTCCACCTAAGCAGCTTTCTAAAAAAACTGCGGCACACCGCCTGTCTCTGTATCTAGTTCCGATTTACGAACTGCTGACCCCAAGTAGAACCAGTGTTGGGTTAGCACTGCTTCAAACTTGCTTCGTATCCTACTGCATCCCCGCAACACTTTCAAAACTGAAATTTTTTTTTTTTTTTTTGGGCTAGCGCTAGCATGTGTACCTGTCCGTTGCTCCGATGCTCCTCCTCCGATACGAAGATTCTTTCCTTTCTTGTGGAGCTCCACACAGCAATCGTTTCTCTTAGCATCTCTCTGCCATTCTTCAGGTCCCAGTTCTGGCGCCAACTGTTGCGGCCCGCCCGCGGTCCACAACACGAACGGTTCAACTGAGAATGGCAGTTCCCTGCAAAGAGAGGTAACTAGATAGGGCGGAAGAAAAGAATGAAGCCAGGACAACAAGTTCTGATCGAGGCTCAATTTAATATTTCCAGACACTCAGTTTATAAAGGAAGGGGGAGGGAACCCAATTTCCCGCCAAGTAACTCAGGGTCCAGTAGCAGGACGAACACGTGTGTGCCTTCAGGCAGCAAGGTCAGGTTCCAGCAGTGGGCGTGGCAGGACGAATGAGCCGGTAGCTCCACCCTAGAGCAGGCAGGTTCCAGGCTGGGGGAAGGGAGGCCACAGTGCTCCACTTTGGAGACACAGTGCTAGACTTTGGTGTCACAGTGCTCCACTGTGGTGTCACACTGCTCCACATTGATGTCACAGTGCTCCACTGTGGTGTCAATGTGCTCCACTATGGTGTCACAGTGTTCCTCTGTGGTGTCAATGTGCTCCACTGTGTTGTCACTGTGCCCTCTGTAGTGTCAATGTGCTCCACTGTGGTGTCACAGTGCTCCTCCGTGGTGTCAATGTGCTCCACTGTGGTGGCAATGTGCTCCACAGTGGTTCTTATGCTCTCTGTGGTGTCACACCTCTCCACTTTTGTGTCATAGTGCTCCACTGTGGTGTTATAATGCTCTAGTGTTTTGTCATAGTGCTCCTTTCTGGTGTCACAGTGCTCAAGTGCGCCATATTAGTGCTATTATATGTGTCCATAGTTCTGCATTATGGAGTCACAGTGCTACACTTTGGTGTCACATGCACCACTGTGGTGACATTGTGCTCCTCTGTTGTGTCACGTGCTCCATTGTGATTTCTCAGTGCTCAACTCTGCTGTCACAGTGCTCCACCAGGATGTCAAAATGCTACACTGAGATGTCACAGTGCTCCACTGTGGTGTCACAGTGCTCCACTGTGGTGTCAATGTGCTCCACTGTGGTGTCACGATGCTCCTCTATGGTGTCACTGTGGTCCACTGAGGTGTCACAGTGCTTCTCTGTAGTTTCAATGTGCTCCTCTTTGATGTCAATGTGCTCCACTGTTGTGTCACCATACTCCTCCGTGGTGTCAATGTGCTCCACTGTGGTGTCAATGTGATCCACAGTGGTGTCTTATGCTCTACTGTGGTGTCACACCTCTCCACCTTTGTGTCGCAGTGCTCCACTGTGGTGTCAAATGCTCTAGTGTTTTGTCATAGTGCTCCTGTCTGGTGTCACAGTGATCAAGTGTGCCATATTAGTGTTCTTTATGCATCCATATTTCTCCACTATGGTGTCACAGTTCTCTACTGTGGTGTCACATTGCTCCATTATGGTGTCACATTTTCTAATGTGGTGTCACAGTAATCCACTGTGGTGTCCCAGTGCTTTACAGTGTTGGCACAGTGCTCCATTATCTGGTCACAATGCTCACTGGGATGTCACAGTTCTCCACTTTGTATCACAAGGCTCCACTGTGGTGTCATATGCTGTACTGTGGTGTCAAACTGCTCCACTTTCGTGTCACACTGCCACATTGGGGTTCAATGTGCTCCACTCTGGTGTCACAGTGCTCCACTGTGGTGTCATACTGCTCCACCTCGATGTCACAGTGACCCACTGTGGTGTCATTGTGCCTCACTGTGGTGTCACAGTGCTCCAGTGTGGTGTCACTGTGCTCCACTGTGGTGTCACTGTGCTCCACTGTGGTGTCTTATGCTCTACTGTGGTGTCACATCTCTCCACCTTTGTGTCACAGTGCTCCACTGTGGTGTCACAGTGCTCCATTCTTTTGTCACTGTACTACACTGTTGTGTCACATGCTCCACTGTTGTGATAGTGTGCTCCTCTCTAGTGTCACGTGCTCCAAGGTGGTGTCTCAGTTCTCAACTCTGCTGTCACAGTGCTCCACCAGGATGTCAAAATGCTACACTGAAATGTCACAGTGCTCCACTGTGGTGTCACATTGCTCCATTATGGTGTCACATTTTCTACTGTGGTGTCACAGTGCTTTATAGTGTTGGCACAGTGCTACATTATGCGGTCACGAAGCTCACTGGGATGTCACAGTGCTCCACAGTGCTCCACTCTCGCAACACATGCTCCACTGTAGTGTCTCTATGCTCTACTGTGCTGTCACAGTGCTCCACTCTTTTGTCACAGTGTTAGACTGTATTGTCACTGTATTCCATTGTGCAGTCACAGACCTCACTGTGGTATCAGTGCTCCACTGTTATGTCATAGTGCTCCACTTTGGTGACACAGTGCTGCACTGTGGTGTCACAGTGCTCCACTGTAGTGTCAAATTGCTCCACTGTGATGTAACAATGCTCTTCTGTGATGTAACAGTGCTCCACTGTTTTATCACAGTTCTCCCCATTGATGTCACCGTGTTCAACCCTGGAGTCCCAGTGCTCCATTGTGGTTTCAATGTGCTCCACTGTGTTGTCACATTGCTCCATTGTGGTGTCAATGTGCTCCACTGTGTTGTGACGGTGCTCCTCTGTGGTGTCAATGTGCTCCACTGTGGTGTCACAGTGCTCCTCTGTAGTGTCAATGTTCTCTGTGGTGTCAATGTGCTCCACTGAGGTGTCACAGTGCTTCTCTGTGGTGTCAATGTGCATCACTGTTGTGCCACATGCTCTACTGTGGTGTCAAACCTCTCCACCTATGTGTCACAGTGCCACACTGGGGTTTCAATGTGCTCCACTCTGGTGTCACAGTGCTCCACAGTGTTGTAACACTGCTCTAACTTAATGTCACAGTGACCCACTGTGGTGTCAATGTGCCTCACTATGGTGTCACAGTGCTACTCTATAGTGTCACATTGCTCCATTATGGTGTCACATTTACTACTGTTGTGTTACAATGATCCACTGTGGTGTCCCAGTGCTTTACAATGTTGGCACAGTGCTCCATTCTCTGGTCACAATGCTCACTGCGATGTCACAGTGCTCCACTTGGTGTCACAAGCCTCCCCTGTGGTGTCACATCTCTCCACCTTTGTGTCACAGTGCTCCACTGTGGTGTCACAGTGCTCCATTCTTTTGTCACTGTGCTACACTGTTGTGTCACATGCTCCACTGTTGTGATAGTGTGCTCCTCTCTAGTGTCACGTGCTCCAAGGTGGTGTCTCAGTTCTCAACTCTGCTGTCACAGTGCTCCACCTGGATGTCAAATTGCTACACTGAAATGTCACAGTGCTCCACTGTGGTGTCACATTGCTCCATTATGGTGTCACATTTTCTACTGTGGTGTCACAGTGCTTTATAGTGTTGGCACAGTGCTACATTATGCGGTCACGAAGCTCACTGGGATGTCACAGTGCTCCACAGTGCTCCACTCTCGCGACACATGCTCCACTGTAGTGTCTCTGTGCTCTACTGTGCTGTCACAGTGCTCCACTCTTTTGTCACAGTGTTAGACTGTATTGTCACTGTATTCCATTGTGCAGTCACAGACCTCACTGTGGTATCAGTGCTCCACTGTTATGTCATAGTGCTCCACTTTGGTGACACAGTGCTGCACTGTGGTGTCACAGTGCTCCACTGTAGTGTCAAATTGCTCCACTGTGATGTAACAATGCTCTTCTGTGATGTAACAGTGCTCCACTGTTTTATCACAGTTCTCCCCATTGATGTCACCGTGTTCAACCCTGGAGTCCCAGTGCTCCATTGTGGTTTCAATGTGCTCCACTGTGTTGTCACATTGCTCCATTGTGGTGTCAATGTGCTCCACTGTGTTGTGACGGTGCTCCTCTGTGGTGTCAATGTGCTCCACTGTGGTGTCACAGTGCTCCTCTGTAGTGTCAATGTTCTCTGTGGTGTCAATGTGCTCCACTGAGGTGTCACAGTGCTTCTCTGTGGTGTCAATGTGCATCACTGTTGTGCCACATGCTCTACTGTGGTGTCAAACCTCTCCACCTATGTGTCACAGTGCCACACTGGGGTTTCAATGTGCTCCACTCTGGTGTCACAGTGCTCCACAGTGTTGTAACACTGCTCTAACTTAATGTCACAGTGACCCACTGTGGTGTCAATGTGCCTCACTATGGTGTCACAGTGCTACACTATAGTGTCACATTGCTCCATTATGGTGTCACATTTACTACTGTTGTGTTACAATGATCCACTGTGGTGTCCCAGTGCTTTACAGTGTTGGCACAGTGCTCCATTCTCTGGTCACAATGCTCACTGCGATGTCACAGTGCTCCACTTGGTGTCACAAGCCTCCCTGTGGTGTCACATCTCTCCACCTTTGTGTCACAGTGCTCCACTGTGGTGTCACAGTGCTCCATTCTTTTGTCACTGTACTACACTGTTGTGTCACATGCTCCACTGTTGTGATAGTGTGCTCCTCTCTAGTGTCACGTGCTCCAAGGTGGTGTCTCAGTTCTCAACTCTGCTGTCACAGTGCTCCACCAGGATGTCAAAATGCTACACTGAAATGTCACAGTGCTCCACTGTGGTGTCACATTGCTCCATTATGGTGTCACATTTTCTACTGTGGTGTCACAGTGCTTTATAGTGTTGGCACAGTGCTACATTATGCGGTCACGAAGCTCACTGGGATGTCACAGTGCTCCACAGTGCTCCACTCTCGCAACACATGCTCCACTGTAGTGTCTCTATGCTCTACTGTGCTGTCACAGTGCTCCACTCTTTTGTCACAGTGTTAGACTGTATTGTCACTGTATTCCATTGTGCAGTCACAGACCTCACTGTGGTATCAGTGCTCCACTGTTATGTCATAGTGCTCCACTTTGGTGACACAGTGCTGCACTGTGGTGTCACAGTGCTCCACTGTAGTGTCAAATTGCTCCACTGTGATGTAACAATGCTCTTCTGTGATGTAACAGTGCTCCACTGTTTTATCACAGTTCTCCCCATTGATGTCACCGTGTTCAACCCTGGAGTCCCAGTGCTCCATTGTGGTTTCAATGTGCTCCATTGTGTTGTCACATTGCTCCATTGTGGTGTCAATGTGCTCCACTGTGTTGTGACGGTGCTCCTCTGTGGTGTCAATGTGCTCCACTGTGGTGTCACAGTGCTCCTCTGTAGTGTCAATGTTCTCTGTGGTGTCAATGTGCTCCACTGAGGTGTCACAGTGCTTCTCTGTGGTGTCAATGTGCATCACTGTTGTGCCACATGCTCTACTGTGGTGTCAAACCTCTCCACCTATGTGTCACAGTGCCACACTGGGGTTTCAATGTGCTCCACTCTGGTGTCACAGTGCTCCACAGTGTTGTAACACTGCTCTAACTTAATGTCACAGTGACCCACTGTGGTGTCAATGTGCCTCACTATGGTGTCACAGTGCTACTCTATAGTGTCACATTGCTCCATTATGGTGTCACATTTACTACTGTTGTGTTACAATGATCCACTGTGGTGTCCCAGTGCTTTACAATGTTGGCACAGTGCTCCATTCTCTGGTCACAATGCTCACTGCGATGTCACAGTGCTCCACTTGGTGTCACAAGCCTCCCCTGTGGTGTCACATCTCTCCACCTTTGTGTCACAGTGCTCCACTGTGGTGTCACAGTGCTCCATTCTTTTGTCACTGTGCTACACTGTTGTGTCACATGCTCCACTGTTGTGATAGTGTGCTCCTCTCTAGTGTCACGTGCTCCAAGGTGGTGTCTCAGTTCTCAACTCTGCTGTCACAGTGCTCCACCTGGATGTCAAATTGCTACACTGAAATGTCACAGTGCTCCACTGTGGTGTCACATTGCTCCATTATGGTGTCACATTTTCTACTGTGGTGTCACAGTGCTTTATAGTGTTGGCACAGTGCTACATTATGCGGTCACGAAGCTCACTGGGATGTCACAGTGCTCCACAGTGCTCCACTCTCGCGACACATGCTCCACTGTAGTGTCTCTGTGCTCTACTGTGCTGTCACAGTGCTCCACTCTTTTGTCACAGTGTTAGACTGTATTGTCACTGTATTCCATTGTGCAGTCACAGACCTCACTGTGGTATCAGTGCTCCACTGTTATGTCATAGTGCTCCACTTTGGTGACACAGTGCTGCACTGTGGTGTCACAGTGCTCCACTGTAGTGTCAAATTGCTCCACTGTGATGTAACAATGCTCTTCTGTGATGTAACAGTGCTCCACTGTTTTATCACAGTTCTCCCCATTGATGTCACCGTGTTCAACCCTGGAGTCCCAGTGCTCCATTGTGGTTTCAATGTGCTCCACTGTGTTGTCACATTGCTCCATTGTGGTGTCAATGTGCTCCACTGTGTTGTGACGGTGCTCCTCTGTGGTGTCAATGTGCTCCACTGTGGTGTCACAGTGCTCCTCTGTAGTGTCAATGTTCTCTGTGGTGTCAATGTGCTCCACTGAGGTGTCACAGTGCTTCTCTGTGGTGTCAATGTGCATCACTGTTGTGCCACATGCTCTACTGTGGTGTCAAACCTCTCCACCTATGTGTCACAGTGCCACACTGGGGTTTCAATGTGCTCCACTCTGGTGTCACAGTGCTCCACAGTGTTGTAACACTGCTCTAACTTAATGTCACAGTGACCCACTGTGGTGTCAATGTGCCTCACTATGGTGTCACAGTGCTACTCTATAGTGTCACATTGCTCCATTATGGTGTCACATTTACTACTGTTGTGTTACAATGATCCACTGTGGTGTCCCAGTGCTTTACAGTGTTGGCACAGTGCTCCATTCTCTGGTCACAATGCTCACTGCGATGTCACAGTGCTCCACTTGGTGTCACAAGCCTCCCTGTGGTGTCACATCTCTCCACCTTTGTGTCACAGTGCTCCACTGTGGTGTCACAGTGCTCCATTCTTTTGTCACTGTACTACACTGTTGTGTCACATGCTCCACTGTTGTGATAGTGTGCTCCTCTCTAGTGTCACGTGCTCCAAGGTGGTGTCTCAGTTCTCAACTCTGCTGTCACAGTGCTCCACCAGGATGTCAAAATGCTACACTGAAATGTCACAGTGCTCCACTGTGGTGTCACATTGCTCCATTATGGTGTCACATTTTCTACTGTGGTGTCACAGTGCTTTATAGTGTTGGCACAGTGCTACATTATGCGGTCACGAAGCTCACTGGGATGTCACAGTGCTCCACAGTGCTCCACTCTCGCAACACATGCTCCACTGTAGTGTCTCTATGCTCTACTGTGCTGTCACAGTGCTCCACTCTTTTGTCACAGTGTTAGACTGTATTGTCACTGTATTCCATTGTGCAGTCACAGACCTCACTGTGGTATCAGTGCTCCACTGTTATGTCATAGTGCTCCACTTTGGTGACACAGTGCTGCACTGTGGTGTCACAGTGCTCCACTGTAGTGTCAAATTGCTCCACTGTGATGTAACAATGCTCTTCTGTGATGTAACAGTGCTCCACTGTTTTATCACAGTTCTCCCCATTGATGTCACCGTGTTCAACCCTGGAGTCCCAGTGCTCCATTGTGGTTTCAATGTGCTCCACTGTGTTGTCACATTGCTCCATTGTGGTGTCAATGTGCTCCACTGTGTTGTGACGGTGCTCCTCTGTGGTGTCAATGTGCTCCACTGTGGTGTCACAGTGCTCCTCTGTAGTGTCAATGTTCTCTGTGGTGTCAATGTGCTCCACTGAGGTGTCACAGTGCTTCTCTGTGGTGTCAATGTGCATCACTGTTGTGCCACATGCTCTACTGTGGTGTCAAACCTCTCCACCTATGTGTCACAGTGCCACACTGGGGTTTCAATGTGCTCCACTCTGGTGTCACAGTGCTCCACAGTGTTGTAACACTGCTCTAACTTAATGTCACAGTGACCCACTGTGGTGTCAATGTGCCTCACTATGGTGTCACAGTGCTACTCTATAGTGTCACATTGCTCCATTATGGTGTCACATTTACTACTGTTGTGTTACAATGATCCACTGTGGTGTCCCAGTGCTTTACAGTGTTGGCACAGTGCTCCATTCTCTGGTCACAATGCTCACTGCGATGTCACAGTGCTCCACTTGGTGTCACAAGCCTCCCTGTGGTGTCACATCTCTCCACCTTTGTGTCACAGTGCTCCACTGTGGTGTCACAGTGCTCCATTCTTTTGTCACTGTACTACACTGTTGTGTCACATGCTCCACTGTTGTGATAGTGTGCTCCTCTCTAGTGTCACGTGCTCCAAGGTGGTGTCTCAGTTCTCAACTCTGCTGTCACAGTGCTCCACCAGGATGTCAAAATGCTACACTGAAATGTCACAGTGCTCCACTGTGGTGTCACATTGCTCCATTATGGTGTCACATTTTCTACTGTGGTGTCACAGTGCTTTATAGTGTTGGCACAGTGCTACATTATGCGGTCACGAAGCTCACTGGGATGTCACAGTGCTCCACAGTGCTCCACTCTCGCAACACATGCTCCACTGTAGTGTCTCTATGCTCTACTGTGCTGTCACAGTGCTCCACTCTTTTGTCACAGTGTTAGACTGTATTGTCACTGTATTCCATTGTGCAGTCACAGACCTCACTGTGGTATCAGTGCTCCACTGTTATGTCATAGTGCTCCACTTTGGTGACACAGTGCTGCACTGTGGTGTCACAGTGCTCCACTGTAGTGTCAAATTGCTCCACTGTGATGTAACAATGCTCTTCTGTGATGTAACAGTGCTCCACTGTTTTATCACAGTTCTCCCCATTGATGTCACCGTGTTCAACCCTGGAGTCCCAGTGCTCCATTGTGGTTTCAATGTGCTCCACTGTGTTGTCACATTGCTCCATTGTGGTGTCAATGTGCTCCACTGTGTTGTGACGGTGCTCCTCTGTGGTGTCAATGTGCTCCACTGTGGTGTCACAGTGCTCCTCTGTAGTGTCAATGTTCTCTGTGGTGTCAATGTGCTCCACTGAGGTGTCACAGTGCTTCTCTGTGGTGTCAATGTGCATCACTGTTGTGCCACATGCTCTACTGTGGTGTCAAACCTCTCCACCTATGTGTCACAGTGCCACACTGGGGTTTCAATGTGCTCCACTCTGGTGTCACAGTGCTCCACAGTGTTGTAACACTGCTCTAACTTAATGTCACAGTGACCCACTGTGGTGTCAATGTGCCTCACTATGGTGTCACAGTGCTACACTATAGTGTCACATTGCTCCATTATGGTGTCACATTTACTACTGTTGTGTTACAATGATCCACTGTGGTGTCCCAGTGCTTTACAGTGTTGGCACAGTGCTCCATTCTCTGGTCACAATGCTCACTGCGATGTCACAGTGCTCCACTTGGTGTCACAAGCCTCCCTGTGGTGTCACATCTCTCCACCTTTGTGTCACAGTGCTCCACTGTGGTGTCACAGTGCTCCATTCTTTTGTCACTGTACTACACTGTTGTGTCACATGCTCCACTGTTGTGATAGTGTGCTCCTCTCTAGTGTCACGTGCTCCAAGGTGGTGTCTCAGTTCTCAACTCTGCTGTCACAGTGCTCCACCAGGATGTCAAAATGCTACACTGAAATGTCACAGTGCTCCACTGTGGTGTCACATTGCTCCATTATGGTGTCACATTTTCTACTGTGGTGTCACAGTGCTTTATAGTGTTGGCACAGTGCTACATTATGCGGTCACGAAGCTCACTGGGATGTCACAGTGCTCCACAGTGCTCCACTCTCGCAACACATGCTCCACTGTAGTGTCTCTATGCTCTACTGTGCTGTCACAGTGCTCCACTCTTTTGTCACAGTGTTAGACTGTATTGTCACTGTATTCCATTGTGCAGTCACAGACCTCACTGTGGTATCAGTGCTCCACTGTTATGTCATAGTGCTCCACTTTGGTGACACAGTGCTGCACTGTGGTGTCACAGTGCTCCACTGTAGTGTCAAATTGCTCCACTGTGATGTAACAATGCTCTTCTGTGATGTAACAGTGCTCCACTGTTTTATCACAGTTCTCCCCATTGATGTCACCGTGTTCAACCCTGGAGTCCCAGTGCTCCATTGTGGTTTCAATGTGCTCCACTGTGTTGTCACATTGCTCCATTGTGGTGTCAATGTGCTCCACTGTGTTGTGACGGTGCTCCTCTGTGGTGTCAATGTGCTCCACTGTGGTGTCACAGTGCTCCTCTGTAGTGTCAATGTTCTCTGTGGTGTCAATGTGCTCCACTGAGGTGTCACAGTGCTTCTCTGTGGTGTCAATGTGCATCACTGTTGTGCCACATGCTCTACTGTGGTGTCAAACCTCTCCACCTATGTGTCACAGTGCCACACTGGGGTTTCAATGTGCTCCACTCTGGTGTCACAGTGCTCCACAGTGTTGTAACACTGCTCTAACTTAATGTCACAGTGACCCACTGTGGTGTCAATGTGCCTCACTATGGTGTCACAGTGCTACACTATAGTGTCACATTGCTCCATTATGGTGTCACATTTACTACTGTTGTGTTACAATGATCCACTGTGGTGTCCCAGTGCTTTACAGTGTTGGCACAGTGCTCCATTCTCTGGTCACAATGCTCACTGCGATGTCACAGTGCTCCACTTGGTGTCACAAGCCTCCCTGTGGTGTCACATCTCTCCACCTTTGTGTCACAGTGCTCCACTGTGGTGTCACAGTGCTCCATTCTTTTGTCACTGTACTACACTGTTGTGTCACATGCTCCACTGTTGTGATAGTGTGCTCCTCTCTAGTGTCACGTGCTCCAAGGTGGTGTCTCAGTTCTCAACTCTGCTGTCACAGTGCTCCACCTGGATGTCAAAATGCTACACTGAAATGTCACAGTGCTCCACTGTGGTGTCACATTGCTCCATTATGGTGTCACATTTTCTACTGTGGTGTCACAGTGTTTTATAGTGTTGGCACAGTGCTACATTATGCGGTCACGAAGCTCACTGGGATGTCACAGTGCTCCACAGTGCTCCACTCTCGCAACACATGCTCCACTGTAGTGTCTCTATGCTCTACTGTGCTGTCACAGTGCTCCACTCTTTTGTCACAGTGTTAGACTGTATTGTCACTGTATTCCATTGTGCAGTCACAGACCTCACTGTGGTATCAGTGCTCCACTGTTATGTCATAGTCCTCCACTTTGGTGACACAGTGCTGCACTGTGGTGTCACAGTGCTCCACTGTAGTGTCAAATTGCTCCACTGTGATGTAACAATGCTCTTCTGTGATGTAACAGTGCTCCACTGTTTTATCACAGTTCTCCCCATTGATGTCACCGTGTTCAACCCTGGAGTCCCAGTGCTCCATTGTGGTTTCAATGTGCTCCACTGTGTTGTCACATTGCTCCATTGTGGTGTCAATGTGCTCCACTGTGTTGTGACGGTGCTCCTCTGTGGTGTCAATGTGCTCCACTGTGGTGTCACAGTGCTCCTCTGTAGTGTCAATGTTCTCTGTGGTGTCAATGTGCTCCACTGAGGTGTCACAGTGCTTCTCTGTGGTGTCAATGTGCATCACTGTTGTGCCACATGCTCTACTGTGGTGTCAAACCTCTCCACCTATGTGTCACAGTGCCACACTGGGGTTTCAATGTGCTCCACTCTGGTGTCACAGTGCTCCACAGTGTTGTAACACTGCTCTAACTTAATGTCACAGTGACCCACTGTGGTGTCAATGTGCCTCACTATGGTGTCACAGTGCTACTCTATAGTGTCACATTGCTCCATTATGGTGTCACATTTACTACTGTTGTGTTACAATGATCCACTGTGGTGTCCCAGTGCTTTACAGTGTTGGCACAGTGCTCCATTCTCTGGTCACAATGCTCACTGCGATGTCACAGTGCTCCACTTGGTGTCACAAGCCTCCCTGTGGTGTCACATCTCTCCACCTTTGTGTCACAGTGCTCCACTGTGGTGTCACAGTGCTCCATTCTTTTGTCACTGTACTACACTGTTGTGTCACATGCTCCACTGTTGTGATAGTGTGCTCCTCTCTAGTGTCACGTGCTCCAAGGTGGTGTCTCAGTTCTCAACTCTGCTGTCACAGTGCTCCACCAGGATGTCAAAATGCTACACTGAAATGTCACAGTGCTCCACTGTGGTGTCACATTGCTCCATTATGGTGTCACATTTTCTACTGTGGTGTCACAGTGCTTTATAGTGTTGGCACAGTGCTACATTATGCGGTCACAAAGCTCACTGGGATGTCACAGTGCTCCACAGTGCTCCACTCTCGCGACACATGCTCCACTGTAGTGTCTCTGTGCTCTACTGTGCTGTCACTGTGCTCCATTCTCTGGTCACAATGCTCACTGCGATGTCACAGTGCTCCACTTGGTGTCACAAGCCTCCCCTGTGGTGTCACATTGCTCCACTGTGATGTCACAGTGACCCACTGTGGTATCAATGTGCCTCACTGTATTTTCACAGTGCTCCACTGTGGTGTCATTTTGCTCCACTGTGGTGTCACTGTGCTCCACTGTGGTGTCAATGTGCTCCACTGTGGTTTCAATGTGCTCCACTGTGGTGTCACTGTGATCCTCACTAGTGTCTTGTGATCTACTGTGGTGTCAAACCTCTCCACCTTTGTGTCACAGTGCTCCACTGTGGTGTTATAATGCTCCAGTGTTTTGTCATAGTGCTCCTGTCTGGTGTCACAGTGCTCAAGTGTGGCATATTAGTGCTATTATATGCATCCATAGTTCTCCACTATGGTGTCACAGTGCTACACTGTGGTGTCACCTGCACCACTGTGGTGACAGTGTGCTCCTCTGTCTTGTCACGTGCTCCATTGTGGTGTCTCAGTGCTCAACTCTGCTGTCATAGTGCTCCACCAGGATGTCAAAATACTACACTGAGATGTCACAGTGCTCCACTGTTGTGTCACAGTGCTCCACTGTGGTGTCACATTGCTCCATTATGGTGTCACATTTTCTACTGTGGTGTCAGGTGTCCCAGTGCTTTATAGTGTTGGCACAGTGCTCCATTATGCGGTCACAAAGCTCACTCGGATGTCACAGTGCTCCACAGTTTACCACTCTCGCGACACATGCTCCACTGTAGTGTCTCAGTGCTCTACTGTGCTGTCACAGTGCTCCACTCTTTCGTCACAGTGCTACACTGTATTGTCACTGTTTTCCATTGTGCAGTCTTAGATCTCACTGTGGTATTAGCGCTCCACTGATATTCATAGTGCTCCACTTTGGTGTCACAGTGCTCCACGGTAGTGTCAAATTGCTCCACTGTGATGTCACAATGCTCTACTGTGATGTAGCAGTGCTCCACTGTTGTGTCACAGTTCTCCACTTTGGTGTCACCATGTTGCACCCTGTAGTCCCAGTGCTCCATTGTGGTTTCAATGTGCTCCACTGTGTGGCCACAGTGCTCCATTATGGTGTCAATGTGCTCTGCTGTGGTGTCACAGTGCTCCTATGTAGTGTTAATATGCACCACTGTGGTGTCACATGCTCTCCTGTGTTGTCAAATAGCTCCACTCTCGTGTCACAGTGCTCCACTGTGGTGTCACATTGCTCCACCTTGATTTCACAGTGACACACTGTGGTATCAATGTGCCTCACTGTGGTGTCACAGTGCTCCACTGTGGTGTCACTGTGCCTCACTGTGGTGTCACAGTGCTCCACTGTGGTGTCACAGTGCTCCACTGTGGTGTAACTGTGCTCCACTGTGGTGTCAATGTGCCCCACTGTGGTGTCAATGTGCTCAAATGTGGTGTCACTGTACTCCACAGTGGTGTCTTATGCTCTACTGTGATGTCACATCTCTCCACCTTTGTGTCACAGTGCTCCACTCTGGTGTTATAATGCTCCAGTGTTTTGTTATAGTGCTCTTTTCTGGTGTCACAGTGCTCAAGTGTACCATATTAGTGCTCTTATATGCATCCATAGTTCTCCACTATGGTGTCACAGTGCTACACTGTCGTGTCCTATGCTCCACTGTGGTGACAGTGTGCTCCTCTGTAGTGTCACATGTTCCATTGTCGTGTCTCAGTGCTCATCTCTGCTGTCACAGTGCTCTACCAGGATGTCAAAATGCTACACTGAGATGTCACAGTGCTCCACTGTGGTGTCACAGTGCTCCACTGTGATGTCACAGTACTCAACTTTAGGGACAGAGTGCTCCACTATGTTGTCACAGTGCTCCAAACTTTTGTTACAGTGCTACACTCTATTGTCACTGTATTCCATTGTGTAGTCACCGATCTCACAGTGGTATCAGTGCTCCACACTTATGTCATAGTGCTCTACTTTGGTGACACAGTGCTTCACTGTGTTGTCACGGTGCTCCTCTGTGGTGTCAATGTGTTCCACTGTGGTGTCACAGTGCTCCTCTGTGGTGTCAATGTGTATCACTGTGGTGCTACATGCTCTACTGTGTTGTCAAACTGCTCTGCCTTCATGTCACAGTGCCACACTGGGGTGTCAATGTGCTCCACTCTGATGTCACAGTGCTCCACTGTGGTGTCACACTGCTCTACCTTGATGTCACAGTTACCCACTGTGTTGTCAATGTGCCTCACTCTGGTGTCACAGTGCTCCAGTGTGGTATCACTGTGCTCCACTGTGGTATCACTGTGCTCCACTGTGTTGTCTTAGGCTCTACTCTGGTGTCACACCTCTCCACCTCGGTGTCACAGTGCTCCACTGTGGTGTTATAGTGTTCCAGTGTTTTGTCATAATCCTCCTGTCTGGTGTCACAGTGCTCAAGTGTGCCATCACAGTGCTCTTATATGCATCCATAGTTCTCCACTATAGTGTCACAGTGCTACACTTTGATTTCACATGCTACGCTGTGGTGACAGTGTGCTCCTCTGTAGTGTCATTTGTTCCATGTGGAGTCTCAGTGCTCAACTCTGCTGTCACAGTGCTCCCCCAGGATGTCAAAATGCTACACTGAGATGTCAAAGTGCTCCACTGTGGTGTCACAGTGCTCCACTGTGATGTCAAAGTGCTCAACTTTAGGGACAGAGTACTCCACTGTGATCTCACATTGCTCCATTATGGTGTCACGTTTTCTATGTGGTGTCAAAGTGATCCACTGTGGTGTCCCAGTGCTTTACAGTGTTGGCACAGTCCTCCATTCTCTGGTCACAATGCTCACTGCGATGTCACAGTGCTCCACTTGGTGTCACAAGGCTCCCCTGTGGTGTCACAGTACTCCACTCTCGCCACACATGCTCCACTGTTGTGTCTCAGTGCTCCACTGTGCAGTCAGGGTGCTGCACTCTTCTGTCAGAGTGCTACATTGTATTGTCACTGTGCTCCACTGTGGTGTCACAGAACTCTCAGTGGTGTCACATTGCTCCACTCTTATGTCATATTGCTCCACTGTTGTGTCATGTGCTCCATTGTTGTGTCTCAATGCTCAACTGTGCTGTCAAAGTGCTCCATTGTGATGTCACAATTCTTCATGAGATGTCCCAGTGCTGCACTGTGCTGTCATAGTGCTCCACTGTGTTGTCTTAATGCTCCACCCTTTGTCACAGTGCTACACTCTATTGTCACTGTTCTCCATTTTGCAGTCAAAAATCTCACTGTGGTATCACAGTGCTCCACTGTTATATCATAATGCACCACTTTGGTGACACAGTGCTACACTGTGTTGTCACAGTGCTACACTGTAGTGTCTAATTGCAACACTGTGATGTCACAATGCTCTACTGTGATGTAACAGTGCTACACTGTTGTGTCACAGTTCTCCACTTTGGGGTCACCATGTTCCCCACCTTGGAGTCCAAGTGTTCCATTGTGGTTTCAATGTGCTCCACTGTGGTGTCACAGTGCTCCATTGTGGTGTCAATGTGCTCCACTGTTGTGTCTCAGTGCTCCACTGTGCTGTCATTGTGCTGCACTCTTTTGTCGCAGTGCTAGATTGTATTGTCACTGTGCTCCACTGTGGTGTCACAGAACTCTCAGTGGTGTCACATTGCTCACTCTTATGTCATATTGCTCCATTGTGGTGTCTCAATGCTCAACTGTGCTGTCAAAGTGCTCCATTGTGATGTATCAATGCTTCATGAGATGTCCCAGAGCTGCACTGTGGTGTCACAGTGCTCCTCTGTGGTGTCACAGTTCTCCATTTTGGTGTCACATTTTCTAATATGGTGTCACAGTGATCCACTGTGGTGTCCCAGTGCTTTACAGTGTTGGCACAGTGCTCCATTCTCTGGTCACAATGCTCACTGCGATGTCACAGTTCTCCACTTGGTGTCACAAGGCTCCCCTGTGGTGTCACAGTACTCCACTCTCGCCACACATGCTCCACTGTTGTGTCTCAGTGCTCCACTGTGCAGTCATGGTGATGCACTCTTTTGTCAGAGTGCTACATTGTATTGTCACTGTGCTCCACTGTGGTGTCACAGAACTCTCAGTGGTGTCACATTGCCTCCACTCTTATGTCATATTGCTCCACTGTGGTGTCATGTGCTCCATTGTTGTGTCTCAATGCTCAACTGTGCTGTCAAAGTGCTCCACTGTGATGTCACAATGCTTAACTTTGGGGACAGAGTGATCAACTATGGTGTCACAGTTCTCCATTATGGTGTCACATCTCCTACTGTGTTGTCACAGTGATCCACTCTGGTGTCACAGTGCTTTACTAGGTTGTCACAATGCTACATTCTGCTGTCACAATTCTCAATGGGATGTCACAGTGCTCCATTGTGCTATCATAGTGCTGCAGTTTAGTGTCACAGTGCTCCACAATGGCGTCACAATGATCCACTGTGGGTCACATTGTCATACTCTGTTCTCAATGTGCTCACTGTGGTGGCATAGTGCTCCACTGTGATGTCACAGTGCTCCAGAGTACTGCACTCTCACGACACATGTTCCACTGTAGTGTCTCAGTACTCTACTGTGCTCTCACAGTGCTCCACTCTTTTGTCACAGTGCTACACTCTATTGTCACTGTGCTCCATTGTGTAGTCACAGATATCACTGTGGTATCACAGTGCTCCACTGTTATATCATAGTGCTCCACTTTGGTGAAACAGTGCTACACTGTGGTGTCACAGTGCTCCACTATAGTGTCAAATTGCTTCACTGTAATGTAACAATGCTCTACTGTGATGTAACAGTGCTCCACTGTTTTGTCACCGTTCTCCTCTTTGGTGTCACCATGTTCCACCCTGGAGTCCAAGTGTTCCTTTGTGATTTCAATGTGCTCCACTGTGGTGTCACAGTGCTCCATTGTGGTTTCAATGTGCTCCACTATGGTGTCACTGTGCTCCACTGTGGTGTCAATGTGTGCCACTGGGGTGTCACAGTGCTCCTCTGTGGTGTCAATGTGCTCCAATGTGGTGTCACATGCTCTACTGTGGTGTCAAACTGCTCCACCTTAGTGTCACAGTGCCACACTGTGGTGTCAATATACTCCACTGTGGTGTCACACTGCTCCACTGTGGTGTCACTGTGTTCCACTGTGGTGTCAATGTGCTTCACTGTGTTGTCAAGGTGCTCCTCTGTGGTGTCAATGTGCTCTACTGTGGTGTCACAGTGCTCCTCTGTAGTGTCAATGTTCTCCACTGTGGTATCAATGTGCTCCACTGTGGTGTCACAGTGCTCCTCTGTGGTGTCAATGTGCATCACTGTGGTGCTACATGCTCTACTGTGTTGTCAAACTGCTCCGCCTTCATGTCACAGTGCCACACTGGGGTGTCAATGTGCTCCACTTTGGTGTCATAGTGCTCCACTTTGGTGTCACACTGCTCTACCTTGATGTCACAGTTACCCACTGTGTTGTCAATGTGCCTCACTCTGGTGTCACAGTGCTCCAGTGTGGTGTCACTGTGCTCCACTGTGGTATCACTGTGCTCCACTGTGTTGTCTTAGGCTCTACTCTGGTGTCACACATCTCCACCTTTGTGTCACAGTGCTCCACTGTGGTGTTATAGTGTTCCAGTGTTTTGTCATAATCCTCCTGTCTGGTGTCACAGTGCTCAAGTGTGCCATCACAGTGCTCTTATATGCATCCATAGTTCTCCACTATAGTGTCACAGTGCTACACTTTGGTTTCACATGCTACACTGTGGTGACAGTGTGCTCCTCTGTAGTGTCACATGCTCCATTGTGGTGTCTCAGTTCTCAACTGTGCTGTCACAGTGCTCCACCAGGATATCAAAATGCTACACTGAGATGTCACAGTGCTCCACTGTGATGTCACAGTGCTCAACTTTAGCGACAGAGTGCTCCACTGTGGTGTAACAGTGCTCCACTGTGGTGTCACATTGCTCCATTATGGTGTCACATTTTCTACTGTGTTGTCAGTGATCCACTGTTGTGTCCCACTGCTTTACAGTGTTGTCACAGTGCTCCATTCTGCGGTCACAATGCTCACTGGGATGTCACAGTGCTCCACTGTGGTGTCACAGAACTCACAGTGGTGTTACAGTGCTCCACTTTTATGTCATAGTGCTCCACTATGGTGTCAAGTGCTCCATTGTGGTGTCTCAATGCTCAACTGTGCTGTTAAAGTGCTCCATTGTGATTTCACAATGCTTCATGAGATGTCACAGTGCTGCAATGTGATGTCACAGTGCTCTACTGTGTTGTCACAGTGCTCCACTATGATGTCACAATGCTTAACTCTGGGGACAGAGTGATCCACTATGGTGTCACAGCACTCCATTATGGTGTCTCATCTTCTACTGTGTTGTCACAATAATCCACTGTGGTGTCACAGTGCTTTACTGTGTTGGCATAATGCTACATTCTGCTGGCACAGTTCTCAATGGGATGTCACAGTGCTCCACTGTGCTGTCATAGTGCTCCAGAGTAGGGTCACAATGCACCACAAAGGCGTCTCAGTGATCCACTGTGGGGTCACATTGTGATACTGTGCTGTCACTCTGCTCACTGTGGTGACATAGTGCTCCACTGTCATGTCACTGTGATGTCACAGTACTCCACAGTGCTCTGGTCTCACTACACATGCTCCATTGTAGTGTCTCAGTGCTCTACTGTGCTGTCACTGTGCTCCACTCTTTTGTCACAGTGCTACACTGTATTGTCACTGTGCTCCATTGTGCAGTCACAGATCTAACTGTGGTATCACAGTGCTCCACTGTGATGTCACAATGCTCTACTGTGATGTAACAGTGCTCCACTGTTGTGTCACAGTTCTCCACTTTGGTGTCACCATGTTCCACTGTGGAGTCACAGTTCTCCATTGTGGTGTCAATGTGCTCCACTGTGGTGTCACAGTGCTCTACTATGGGGTCTGAGTGCTCCACTGTGGTGTCACAGTGCTCCACTGTGATGACACAATGCTCCACTGTGATGACACAATGCTCCAATGTGATGAAATAATGCTCCAATGTGATTTCACAATGCTCCACTGTGATGAAACAGTGCTCTAGTCTGGTGTCACATTGTTCCATTGTGCTTTCACAGTTCTCCACTGTGGTGTCACAGTCCTCCACTGTGATCTCACAGTGCTCCACTGTGAATTTATATTACTCCCCTGTGATGTCACAGTGTTCCACTGTGGTGTCACAAACTCCTCTATGGTGTCACATTCTCCAGTATGTTTACAGAGAACACAATGTGGTATCACAGTGTTTTTTGTGTTGTCAAAGTGTTCTTCTTTTGTCTCACAGGCTCCACTGTGGTGACAGCATGCTGTACTCTGCTGTCATACTGCTCCACTGTGAGGTCACAGTTCTCCATTGTGGTGTTACAGTGCTCCACTGTGGTGTCACAGTGCTCTACTGTGGTGTCACAGTACTCCACGCTGGTGTCACTGTTCTCCACTATGGTTTCAGAGTGCTCCACTGTCGGGTCTCATCCTCTACTGTGGTGTGACAGTGCTCCACTCTGGTTCCAGAGTACTCGACTGTGGTGTCACAGTGCTCCGCTGTGATGTTACAATGTTCTACTGTGGTATCACATGCCCCAGTGTCCTGTCACAATGCTTCACTGTGATGTCACAGTGCTCCACTGTGGTGTCACAGGCTCCATGTGGTGTCAAAGGCTCCACTGTGGTATCACAGCGCTCCACTCTGCTGTCACAGTGTTCCACTGTGATGTCACAGTGCTCCATTGTGATGTCTCAGTGCTCTTCTGTGGTGACACCGTGCTCCACTGTGGTGTCATAGTGCTCCACTGTGGTGACACCGTGCTCCACTGTGGTTTCATACTGCTCCACTGTGATGTCACAATGCTCCACTTTGGGGACAGAGTGCTTCACTCTGGTGCCACCGTGCTACACTGTGGTGTCACATTGCTCCATTATGGTGTTACTTCGTCTACTATGGTGTCACAGTGCTCCACTGTGGTGTCACACTGCTTTACTGTGTTGGCACAGTGCTCCATTCTGCTTTCACAATGCTCACTGGGATGTCGCAGTGCTCCAATATGCTATCAGAGTACTGCACTGTAGTGTCACAATGCTCCACAATGCCATCACAGTCTTCCACTGTGGTGTCACATATCTCTACTGTGCTGTCACTGTTCTCTCTGTGGAGACATGGTGCTCCACTGTGTTGTCACATTGCTCTACTGTGGTGTCAAAGTGTTATTCTCTCGCAAAACATGTCCACTGTGGTGTCTCAGTGCTCCACTGTGCTGTCACAGTGCTCAACACTTTTGTCACAGTGCTACACTGTATTGTCACTGTGCTGTCACAATGCTTCACTGTGATGTAACAGTACTCCATGTGGTGACACTGTGCTCCACTGTGGTGTCACAGGTTCCAATGTGGTATCACAGCGCTCCAGTCTGCTGTCACAGTGTTCCACTGTGATGTCACAGTGCTCCACTGTGAAGTCACAGTGCTCAAGTGTGCCATCACAGTGCTCTTATGTGATGTCACAATGCTCCACTGTGAAGTAACAGTGCTCCACTGCTGTGTCAGAGTTCTCAATTGTGGTATCATTATGCTCCACTGTGGGGAGAGTGTGCTCCATTGTGGTGTCACAGTGCTCTACTGTGGTGTCACATTGCTCCATTATGGTGTTACTTCATCTACTATGGTGTCACAGTGCTCCACTGTGGTGTCACAATGTTCCACTGTGAGGAAACAGTGCTCCACTGTTGTGTCAGAGTGCTCAACTGTGGTGTCATTATGGTAAACTGTCGTGTCACAGTGCTCCATTGTGGGGTCATTGATCTCCACTGTGTTGTCACTGTGCTCTACTCTGGTGTCACATGCTCAACTATGGTTTCACAATAATCCACTGTGGTGTCACAGTACTCCATGCTTTTGTCACTGTTCTCCACTGTGGTGTCAGAGTGCTCCACTGTCGTATTTCATCCTCTACTATGGTGTGACATTGCTCCACTCTGGTGTCAGAGTACTCCACTCTGGTGTCAGGAGTACTGTGTTGTCACAGTGCTCCTTTGTAATGTTACAATGCTTCACTGTGATGTCATAGTGCTCCACTGTGGTGTCACAGGATCCAAGGTGGTGTAACAGGATTCACTGTGGTATCACAGCACTCCACTCTACTGTCACAGTGTTCCACTCTGATGTCAGAGTGCTCCCCTGTGATGCCACAGTGCTCCACTGTGGAGACACCGTGCTCCACTGTGGTGTCATACTGCTCCACTGTCATGTCGCAATGCTCCATTATGGTGTCCCATCCTCTACTGTGGTGTCACAGTGCTTCACTGTGGTGTCACACTGATTTACTGTGTTGGCACACTGCTCCATTCTGCTGTCACAATGCTCAATGGGATGTCACAGTGCTCCACTGTGCTGTCAGAGTGCTCCACCAGGATGTCACAATGCTACACTGAGATGTCACAGTGATCCACGGTGGTATCACAGTGCTCCACAGTGATGTCACAGTGCTCCACGATGATGTCAGAGTGCTTCACTGTGGTGACACAGTGCTCCACTCTGGTGTCACATGCTCAACTATGGTGTCACAGTGCTCCAATGTGGTGACACAGTACTCTGGTGTCACTGTGCTCTACTCTGGTGTCACATGCTCGACTATGGTTTCACAATGGTCCACTATGGTGTCACACTACTCCATGCTTTTGTCACTGTTCTCCACTGTGGTGTCAGACTTCTCCACTGTCGTATTTCATCCTGTACTGTGGTGTGACAGTGCTCCACTCTGGTGTCAGGAGTACTGTGGTGTCACAGTGCTCCTCTGTGATGTTACAATGCTTCACTGTGATGTCATAGTGCTCCACTACGGTGTGACAGGATCCAAGGTGGTGTCACAGGATTCACTGTGGTATCACAGCGCTCCACTCTGCTGTCACAGTGTTCCACTCTGATGTCACAGTGCTCCCCTGTAACGTCACAGTGCTCCACTGTGGTGACATCGTGCTTCACTGTGGTGTCACACTGCTCCACTGTGATGTCGTAATGCTCCATTATGGTGTCCCATCCTCTACTGTGGCGTCACAGTGCTTATCTGTGGTGTCATACTGCTTTACTGTGTTGGCACATTGCTCCATTCTGCTGTCACAATGCTCAATGGGATGTCACAGTGCTCCACTGTGCTGTCAGAGTGCTCCACCGGAATGTAACAATGCAACACTGAGATGTCATAGTGCTCCACTGTGTTGTCAATTTGCTCCACTGTCGTGTCACAGTGCTGCACTGTGGTGTCACATACTCTATTGTGGTGTCACACTGCTCCACCTTAGTGTCAGAGTGCTCCACTGCAGTGTCATAATGCTCCACTCATGTGTCACAGAGCTTCACTGTGGTGTCACAGTGCTCAAGTGTGCCATCACAGTGCTCTTATGTATGGTCACACTGCTCCACTATGGCGTGTCAGTGCTGCACTGTGGTATCATATGCTCCACCGTGGTGAGAGTGTGATCCAATTGGATGTTACAGTGCTCCACTCTGGTGTCACAGTGCTCCAATCTGATCCCACTATGCTCCACTGTGCTGTCAGAGTGCTCCACCGGGATGTCCCAATGCTCAACTGAGATGTCAATGTGATCCACTGTGGTGTCACAGTGCTCCACAGTGATGTCACAGTGCTCCACTATGATGTCACAATGCTTCACTGTGGTGACACAGTGATCCACAATGCTGTCACAATGCTACACTGTGGTGTCACAGTGCTCCACTGTGATGTCACAATGCTACACTGTGATGTAACAGTGCTTCACTGTTGTGCCTCAGTGCTCAACTGTTGACTCACTATGCTCCACTCTGGTGTCACATTCACGACTATGGTGTCACAGTGCTCCACTGTGGTGTCACAATAATCCACGGTGGTGTCACTATGCTCTACTCTGTTGTCACATGCTAGACTATAATTTCACAATGGTCCACTGTGGTGTCACAGTACTCCATGCTTTTGTCACTGTTCTCCTCTATGGTGTCAGAGTGCTCCACTGTCATGTTTCTTCCTCTACTGTGACATGACAGTGCTTCACTCTGGTGTCAGAGTACTCCACTCTGGTGTCAGGAGTACTGTGGTGTCACAGTGCTCCTCTGTGTTGTTACAATGCTTCACTGTGATGTCATAGTGCTCCACTATGGTGTGACAGGATCCAAGGTGGTGTCACAGGATTCACTGTGGTATCACAGCGCTCCACTCTGCTGTCACAGTGTTCCACTCTGATGTCACAGTGCTCCCCTGTGATGTCACAGTGCTCCACTGTAGTGACATCGTGCTTCACTGTGGTGTCACACTGCTCCACTGTGATGTCGTAATGCTCCACTCTGGGTACAGAGTGCTCCTCAGAGGTGACATAATGCTCCACTGTGATGTCACATTGCTCCATTATGGTGTCCCATCCTCTACTGTGGCGTCACAGTGCTTAACTGTGGTGTCATACTGCTTTACTGTGTTGGCACATTGCTCCATTCTGCTGTCACAATACTCAATGGGATGTCACAGTGCTCCACTATGCTGTCAGAGTGCTCCACCGGGATTTAACAATGCAACACTGAGATGTCATAGTGCTCCACTGTGTTGTCAATTTGCTCCACTGTGTTGTCAATTTGCTCCACTGTCGTGTCACAGTGCTCCACTGTGGTGTCGCATACTCTATTGTGGTATCACACTGCTCCACCTTAGTGTCAGAGTGCTCCACTGCAGTGTCATATAATTCTCCACTCGGGTGTCACAGAGCTCCATTGTGGTGTCACATACTCTTGTGGTTTCACACTGCTCCACCTTAGTGTCAGAGTGCTTCACTGCAGTGTCACAATTCTCCACTCGGGTGTCACAGAGCTCCATTGTGGTTTCACAGTGCTCAAGTGTGCCATCACAGTGCTCTTATGTGCGGTCACACTGCTCTGTGGTGTCACATGCTCCACTGTGGTGTCAGCGTGCTCCAATGTGATGTCACAGTGCTTCAATCTGATCCCACTATGCTTCACTATGCTGTCAGAGTGCTCCAACGGGATGTCATAATGATACACTGAGATGTCACAGTGATCCACTGTGGTGTCACAGTGCTCCACAGTGATGTCACAGTGCTCCACTATGATGTCACAGTGCTTCACTGTGGTGACACAGTGCTCCACTATGGTGTCACAGTGCTACACTGGTATCACAGTGCTCCACTGTGATGTCACAATGCTCAACTGTGATGTAACAGTGCTTCACTGTTGTGTCACAGTGCTCAACTATGATCTCTCTATGCTACACTCTGGTGTCACATGCTCGACTATGGTGTCACAGTGCTCCACTGTGGTGTCACAGTACTCCACGGTGGTGTCACTGTTCTCCACTGTGGTGTCAGAGAGGTCCACTGTCGTGTATCATCCTCTACTGTGGTGTGACAGTGCTCCACTCTGTTGTCAGAGTACTCCAATGTGGTGTCACAGTGATCCTCTGTGATGTTCCAATGCTTCACTGTGATGTCATAGTGCTCCACTGTGGTGTTACAGGATCTAAGGAGGTGTCACAGGATTTACTGTGGTATCAGAGCACTCCACTCTGCTGTCACAGTGTTCCACTGTGATGGCATAGTGTTCCACTGTGGTGACACCGTGCTTCAATGTGGTGTCACAGTGCTCTACTGTGATGTCGCCATGCTCCACTCTGGGACAGAATGCTCCAATGAGGTACCATAGTGCTCCGCTGTGGTGTCTCAGTGCTCCACTGTGGTGTAATCATGCTTTACTGTGTTAGAACAGTGCACCATTCTGCAGTCACAATGCTCACAGGGATGTCACAGTGCTCCACTGTGCTGTCAGAGTTCTGCACTGTAGTGTCACAATGCTCCACAATGGTGTCATAGTGTTCCACTATGGTGTCTCAATGCTTTACTGTTCTGTCACTGTGCTCACTGTCGTGACATAGTGCTCCACTGTGATGTAACAGGCTCCACTGTGGTATTACAGCGCTCTAGTCTGCTGTCACAGTGTTCCACTGTGATGTCACAGTACTTCACTTTGAAGTCACTGTGCTCCTCTGTGGTGACATGTGCTCGACAGTGGTGTCACAGTGCTCCACTGTGTTGTCAATATGGTCCACTGTGGTGTCATAGTTCTCTACTGTCGTGTCACATGCTCTATTATGGTGTCACACTGCTCCACCTTGGTGTCACAGTGTTCCACTGTGGTGTCACAGTGCTCAAGTGTGCCATCATAGTACTCTCATGTGCGGTCACAGAGCTCCACTATGGGATCTCAGTGCTGCACTGTGGTGTCACATGCTCCACTGTGGTTACAGTGTGCTCCAATGGGATGCTTCAGTGCTCCACTCTGGTGTCACAGTGCTTCAATGTGATCCCACTATGCTCCACTGTACTGACAGAGTGCTCCACCGGGATGTCACAGTGCTCCACTATGATGTCACAGTGCTTCAGTGTGGTGACACAGTGCTCCACTCTGGTGTCACAGGGCTCCACTGTGGTCTCACAGGGCTCCACTGTGGTGCCATAGTGTTCCACTCTGATGTCACAATCATCCATTGTGATGTAACTGTGCTTCTCTGTGGTGACACCGTGCTTCACTCCGGTGTCACAGTGTTCTACTGTGGTGTCAATGTGTTCCAATGTGGTGTCACAGTGCTCCACTGTGGTGTCACCGTGCTCAATTCTGCCATCACAGTGCTCTTATGTGTGGACTCAGTGCTCCACTATGGTGTCATAGAGCTGCACTGTGGTGTCACATGCTCCATTGTGGTGACAGTGTGCTCCAATGTGGTGTTACAGTGCACCACTCTGGTGTCATAATGCTCCAATGTGATCCCACAGTGCTCCACTGTGAAGTCACTGTGCTCCACTGTGGTGACACCTTGCTCCACTGTGGTGTCACAGTGCTTCACTGTGTTTCCAATGTGCTCCACCGTGGTGTCACATGCTCTATTGTGGTGTGACACTGCTCCACCTTAGTGTCACAGTGCTCCACTGCAGTGTCATAATGCTCCACTCTGGTGTCACAGAGCTCCACTGTGGAGTCACAGTTCTCAAGTGTGCCATCACAGTGCTCTTATGTGCGGTCACAATGCTTCACTATGGTGTCACAGTGTTGCACTGTGGTGTCACATGCTCCACTTTGGTGACAGTGTGCTCAAATAGGGTGTTATAGTGCTCCACTCTGTTGTTACAGTGCTCCAATATGATGTCACAATGCTCCACTGTGAGGAAACAGTGCTCCACTGTTGTGTCAGAGTGCTCAACTGTGGTGTCATTATGGTAAACTGTCGTGTCACAGTGCTCCATTGTGCTCCACTGTGTTGTCACAGTGCTCTACTATGGTGTCACATGCTCAACTATGGTTTCACAATGGTCCACTGTGGTGTCACAGTACTCCATGCTTTTGTCACTGTTCTCCTCTGTAGTGTCAGAGTGCTCCACTGTCATGTTTCTTCCTCTACTGTGGTGTGACAGTGCTCCACTCTGGTGTCAGAGTACTCCACTCTGGTGTCAGGAGTACTGTGGTGTCACAGTGCTCCTCTATGTTGTTACAATACTTCACTGTGATGCCATAGTGCTCCACTGTGGTGTCACAGGATCCAAGGTGGTGTCACAGGATTCACTGTGGTATCACAGCGCTCCACTCTGCTGTCACAGTGTTCCACTCTAATGTCACACTGCTCCCCTGTCATGTCACAGTGCTCCACTGTGGTGACACCGTGCTCCACTGTGGTGTCAAACTGCTTTTCTGTATTGGCACAGTGCTCCATTCTGCTGTCACAATGCTCAATGGGATGTCACAGTGCTAAACTGTGCTATCAGAGTGCTACACTGGAATGTCTCAATGCTACACTGAAATGTCATAGTGCTCCACTGTGTTGTCCATGTGCTCCATTGTGGTGTCACAGTGCTCCACCTTAGTGTCAGAGTGCTCCACTGCAATGTCATAATGCTCCACTCGGGTGTCACAGAGCACCACTGTGGTGTCACAGTGCTCAAGTGTGCCATCACAGTACTCTTATGTGCAGTCACACTGCTCCACTATGGAGTCTCAGTGCTGCACTGTGATGTCACATTCTCCACTATGGTAACAATGTGCTCCATTGGTATGTTACAGTGCTCCACTCTGGTGTCATAGTGCTCCAATCTGATCCCACTATGCTACACTGTGCTGTCAGAGTGCTCCACCGGGAAGTCACAATGCTACACTGAGATATCACAGTGATTCACTGTGGTGTCACAGTGCTCCACAGTGATGTCACAGTGCTCCACTATGATGTCACATTGCTTCACTATAGTGACACAGTGCTCCACTATGGTATCAGAGTGCTACACTGTGGTGTCACAGTGCTCCACTGTGATGTCACAGTACTCCACGGTGGTGTCACTGTTCTCCACTGTGGTGTCAGAGAGGTCCACTGTCGTGTATCATCCTCTACTGTGGTGTGACAGTGCTCCACTCTGGTGTCAGAGTACTCCACTGTGGTGTCACAGTGATCCTCTGTGATGTTCCAATGCTTCACTGTGATGTCATAGTGCTCCACTGTGGTGTCACAGGATCCAAGGTGGTGTCACAGGATTCACTGTGGTATCACAGCGCTCCACTCTGGACAGAATGCTCCAATGAGGTATCATAGTGCTCCACTGTGGTGTCTCAGTGCTCCACTGTTGTGTCACACTCCTTTACTGTGTTGGCACACTGCTCCATTGTGCTGTCACAATGCTCAATGGGATGTCACAGTGCTCAACTCTGATGTCACAATGCTCTACTATGATGTAGCAGTGCTCCACTGTTGTGTAAGAGTGCTCCACTCTGCTGTCATCATGCTCCACTGTGGTGTCTCAGTGTTCCACTGTGGTGTTACCATGCTTTACTGTGTTGTCACAGTGCTCCACTGTGCTTTCAGAGTGCTGCACTGTAGTGTCACAATGTTCCACAATGGTGTCACAGTGTTCCACTATGGTGTCTCATTGCTCTACTGTGCTGTCACTGTGCTCACTGTGGTGACATAGTGCTCCACTGTTATGACACAGCTCCTCTGTGGTATCACAGCACTCTAGTCTGCTGTCACAGTGTTCCACTGTAATGTCACAGTACTCTACTTTGAATTCACTGTGCTCCACTGTGGTGACACTGTGCTCCACTGTGGTGTCACAGTGCTCCACTGTGTTGTCAATGTGCTCCAGTGTGGTGTCACACTGCTATACTGTGGTTTCCCATGCTCTATTATGGTGTCACAATGCTCCACCTTGGTGTCACAGTGTTCCACTGTGGTGTCATAATGCTGCAGTCTCAACTCGGGAGTCACAGAGCTCCACTGTGGTTTCACAGTGCTCTCATGTGTGGTCACATTGCTCCACTATGGGATCTCAGTGCTTCACTGTGGTGTCACATGCTCCACTGTGGTGACAGTGTGCTCCAATAGGATGCTTCAGTGCTCCAGTCTGGTGTCACAGTGCTTCAATGTGATCCCACTCTGCTCCACTGTGCTATCAGAGTGCTCCACCGGGATGTCACAGTGCTCCACTATTGTGTCACAGTGCTCTACAGTGATGTCACAGTGCTTTACTGTTGTGAAAGAGTTCTCCACTGTGGTGTCACAGTGCTCAACTGTGGTGTCACCGTGTTCCACTCTGATGTCACAGTGCTCCATTCTGATGTCAGTGTCCTCCCCTGTGGTGACAGCATGCTTCACTCTGGTGTCACAGTGCTCCACTGTGGTGTCAATGTGTTTCACTGTGGTGTCACAGTGCTCCACTGTGGTGTCAATGTGTTTCACTGTGGTGTCACAGTGCTCCACTGTGGTGTAACAGTGCTCAAGCGTGCCATCACAGTGCTCTTATGTGTGGACACAGTGCTCCACTATGGTGTCATAGAGCTGCACTCTGATGTCACATGCTCCATTGTGGTGACAGTGTGCTCCAATGTGGTGTTACAGTGCTCCACTCTGGTGTCACAGTGCTCCAATGTGATCCCACAGTGCTCCACTGTGCGGTCAGAGTGCTCCAACGGGATGTCCCAATGCTACACTGAGATATCACATTCCTCCACTATGGTGTCACAGTGCTCCACTGTGGTGTGCCAGTGCTCCACGGTGATATCAAAATGCTCAACTATAATGTGACAGTGCTCCTCTGTGGTGACAGAGTGCTTCACTGTTGTGTAACAGTGCTCCACTCTGGTGTAACAGTGCTCAACTGTGGTGTCTCCGTGCTCCACTGTGATGTCACAGTGCTCCATTGTGGTGTCAATGTGCTTCACTGTGGTGTCACAGTTATCTACTCTGGTGTCACATGCTCTACTGTGGTGTCACACTGCTCCACCTTGGTGTCACAGTGCTCCACTGTGGTGTCATAATGCTCCACTGTGCTGTCACAGAGATCCAGGGTGGTGTCACAGTGCTAAAGTGTTCCATCAGTGCTCTTATGTGCGGTCAAAGTGCTCGATCATGGTGTCACAATGCTGCACTGTGGTGTCACAATGCTCCACTGTGATGTCACAATGCTCCCCTGTGATGTAACAGTGTTCCACTGTTATGTCACAGTACTGTGGTGTCACCATGCTCTACAGTGGTGTCACAGTGCTCCATTGTGGTGTCAATGTGCTTCACTGTGGTTTCAAAGTGCTCCAATGTGGTGTCAGAGTGCTCCACTCTTTTGTCACAATGCTCCACTGTGATGTAAAAGTGCTCCACTGTTGTGCCACAGTGCTCCACCTTGGTGTCACAGTGCTCCACTTCAGTGTCATAATGCTCCACTGTGGTGTCACAGAGATCCAGTGTGGTGTCACAGTGCTCAAATGTGCCATTAGTGCTCTTATGTGTTCCATAAGAGCACTAATGTGTTCCCGTGTGATGTCATAGGGCTCCACCGAGATGTCATAGTGCTCCACTGTGGTGACACTATGCCCCAGTGTGGTGTCACAGTCCTCCACTCTGGTATCAGAGTGTTCCATCGTGGTGTCAATGTGCTCCACTGTGGTGTCACTGTGCTCCACCGTGGTGTCACATGCTGTTCTGTGGTGTCACACTGCTCAACCTTGGTGTCACAGTGCTCCACTGCGGTGTCATAATGCTCCAGTGTTGTGTCACATGCTCCACTGTGGTGACAGTGTGCTCCAATGGGGTGTTACAGTGCTCCACTCTGGTGTCACAGTGCTGCACTGTGACTTCACATGCTCCACTGTGGAAACAGTGTGCTCCACTGTGATATCACATGCTCCACTCTGATGTAACAGTGCTCCACTGTTGTGTCACAGTGCTCCCCTGTTGTTTCACAGTGGTCCAATGTGGAGTCACAGTGCTCCACTCTGATGTCACAGTGCTCCACTGTGCTGTCACCATGCTCCACTGTTGTGTCTCAGTGCTCTACTGTGGTGTCACCGTGCTTAACTGTTGTGGCCCGACCAGCAGTCCGCAACATGAACGGTTCAACTGAGGATGGCAGCTCGAGCTGAAAAGAGAGGAAGCTAGACGGGGAGGGAGAAGGAACGAGGCCAAGGCAAGATCATCCTGTTCAAAGGCCAATTTTACTAGTTTCGACATCCAGTTATAAAGGAAGAGGGAGGGAACCCGATTTCCCGCCAAACAATCTCAGGATCAAGTAACAGGGTGAACATGTGTGTGTGTCTCCTAGCAGCGGCATTTTCCAGCAGTAGGCATGGCAGAACGAATGAGCAGGAAGCTCCACCCCTGAGCAGACAGGTTCCAGGCTGGGTGAGGGGGAGGCTACACTTTACTGTGTTGTCACAGTGCTCCACTCTGCTGTCAGAGTGCTGCAGTGTAGTGTCCCAATACTCCACAATGGCGTCACAGTGTTCCACTGTGGTGTCACATTTCTCTACTGTGCTGTCACTTTGCTCACTGTGGAGACATAGTGCTTCACTCTGATGTCACAGTGCTCCACTGCGGTGTCACAGTGTGCCAATCTCACAACATACTCCACTGTGGTATCTCAGTGCTCTACTGTACTGTCACAGTACTCCACTTATTTGTCACAGTGCTACACTGTATTGTGACAGTGCACCACTGTGCAGTCACACAACTCACTGTGGTGTCATAGTTCTCCAGTGTTATGTCACAGTGCTCCACCGTGGTGACATAGTGCTCCACCGTGGTGTCACAGTGCTCCATTCTGGTGTCACCTACTCTTCTATGGTGTCTGAGTGCTCCACTGTTATGTCACAGTGCTCCACTGTGATATCACAAGCTCCACTGTGATGTTACAGTGCTCCACTCTTGATGCTCCACTTTGGTGTCACCATGCTCCAGTGTGGTGTCTCAGTGCTCCATTGTGGTGTCACAGTGCTTCACTCTGGTGTCACATGCTCTACTATGGTGTCTGAGTGCTCCACTTTGGTGTCACAGCGCTCCACTGAGGTGTCACAATTCTGCACTGTGCTGTCACAGTTCTGCACTGTGTTGTCAAAGTGCTCCACTGTGCTGTCACAGTACTCCACTGTCTTATCACAGTGCTCCACTGTGATGTTACTGTGTTCCAATGTGCTGTCACAGAGCTCCACTGTTCTCTCTCAGTGCTCCACTGTCCTTTTACAATGTTCCAGTGCTCTACTCTTGTGTCCCAGTGCAAAACTGTGATGTCAAAATGCTCCACTGTGCTGACACTGCTTCTCTGTGGGGTCACAGTCCTCTATGGTGGTGTCACAGTGCTCCACAGTGGTGTTTCTGTGCTCCACTGTGGTTTCACATACTAGATTTTTGTTTCACAGTGCTTCGCTTAGATGTCATAAGGTTACACTGTGCTGTCAAAGTTCTGTACTGTAGTGTCACAGTGCTCTACCGTGCTGCCACAGTGCTCCTCTGTTGAGACAGAGTGCTCATTGTGGTGTCCCAGTGCTCCACTATGGTGTCACAGTGCTAAACGGTGGTGTCACATGTTCAACTGTGATTCACAGTGCTCCAATGTGGTGTCACAGTGCTCCACTGTGCTGTCACATTGTTCCACTCTGGTGTCACAATGCAACCTTCTGGTGTCCCAGTGCTCCTCTGTGGTGTCACAGTGCTGCACTGTGCTGACACAATTAAGCACTTTGGGATCACAGTGCTACACTGTGGTGTCACATGCTGAACTGTGCTTACACAATGCTCCACTGTGGTGTCACAATGCTCCAGTGCGCTGTCACTGTGCTCCAGTCTGGTGTCACAGTTGTCCACTGTGGTGTCACAGTAGTCCACATTGGTGTCACAGTGTTCCACTGTGGTGTCACAGTGGTCCACATTGGTGTCAAAGATTTCCACTGTGGTGTCACAGTGCTCCACTGTGCTATCCCTGTGCTCTACTGTACTGTCACAGTGCTCCACTGAGGTGTCACAAGGCTGCACTGTGCTGTCAGTGTTCTGCACTATGGTGCCACAGTGCTCCACTGTTGAGACGCAGTGCTCATTGTGGTGTCATACTGCTCCACTGTCATATAACAATGCTCCACTGTGATGTTACAGTGTTCCACTGTGCTGTCACAGTGCTGCACTGAACTGTCAGAGTGCTCCACTCTGGTGTAACAGTGCTCAAGTCTAGTGTCACATTTTGGCAGTGTGGTGTCAAACTGCTCCACTTTAGTGTCACAATGCTCCACTGTGGTGAAAAATTTCTCCACTGTTTTTTCATAGTACTCACTGTGGCTTCACACTGGGACAGTGCTCCACTCAAGTGTTCCAGTGCAAAACTGTCATGTCAAAGTGTTCCACTGTTCTGTCATTGTGCTGCACTGTGGTGTCAGAGTCCTCTATGATGGTGTCACAGTGCTCCACTGTTATGTCACAGTGCTAAACTGTGGTGTCACAGTGCTCCACTGTTGTGACACAGTGGTCGACTGTGTTGACACAGTGCTCCACTGTGGTATCACAGTGCTCACAGTGTCACAGTGCTCTACAGTGGTATCACAATGCTCCACTGTGGTGTGACAGTGCTCCTTTGTGCTGTCATAATGCTCACTGTGGCATCACAGTGCTCCTCTCTGGTATCACAATGCTCCACTGTAGTTTCACAGTGCTCCATTCTGCTGTCACAGTACTCACTGTGTTGTGACAGTTCTCCATTGTGGTGTGATATTCTCCACTGTGGTGACACAATGCTCCACTCTGGTGTCATAGTGCTCCACTGTCATATAACAATGTTCCACTGTGATGTTACAGTGTTCCACTGTGCTGTCACAGTGCTGCACTGTCCTGTCACAGTGCTCCACTCTGGTGTAACAGTGCTCAAGTCTAGTGTCACATTTTGGCAGTGTGGTGTCAAACTGCTCCACTTTAGTGCCACAATGCTCCACTGTGGTGAAAAAGTTCTCCACTGTTTTTTCATAGTACTCACTGTGGCTTCACACTGGGACAGTGCTCCACTCTAGTGTTCCAGTGCAAAACTGTCATGTCAAAATGTTCCACTGTTCTGTCACTGTGCTGCACTGTGGTGTCAGAGTCCTCTATGATGTTGTCACAGTGCTCCACTGTTATGTCACAGTGCTAAACTGTGGTGTCACAGTGCTCCACTGTTGTGACACAGTGGTCGACTGTGTTGACACAGTGCTCCACTGTGGTATCACAGTGCTCACTGTGGTGTCACAGTGCTCTACAGTGGTATCACAATGCTCCACTGTGGTGTGACAGTGCTCCTTTCTGCTGTCACAATGCTCACTGTGGCATCACAGTGCTCCTCTCTGGTATCACAATGCTCCACTGTGGTTTCACAGTGCTCCACTCTGCTGTCACAGTACTCACTGTGTTGTGACAGTTCTCCATTGTGGTGTGATATGCTCCACTGTGGTGACACAGTGCTCCAATCTGGTGTCAGAGTGATCCACTGTGCTCTCACAGTGTTCCACTGTGCTGTCACATTGCTTCATTCTAGTGTCACAATGGTCCAGTCTAGTGTCCCAGTGTTCCACTTCGGTGTCACAGTGCTCCCATCTGGTGTCCCAGTGCTCCACTGTGCTGTCCCAGTGTTCTATTATGCTGTCGAAATGCTGCACTGTGGTGTCACATTTCTCCACTGTGTTTTCAGAGGAGAAGAATATTCAAAAACCTTACCTATCTGGACATGCTGAAAGTTATAATAATTGCTCTGGAAAGTTATGCAAACAGACATGGCAGGGATAGGAATTTTATGGAACTAACCAACTTCTTTCTAACTTTATTCATTTATAAAGATGTTATTTTATAAAATGTTTTATTGTATTATGCATTCTGTTATACTTTTTCCAGGACCACAATTCCTAGATCTTGCCTACCTTCTTACCCCAAATTTACTGGTTCTCTCTTTTGTTCTCCCTCCTTCTGAGAAAATTAAAAAAAAAAATCAGCTGCTACCTTAGTAAATACCTAACCTCTATAAATATTCAGTTGGAATTATCGTATTTAAAAATTAAAAGTTAACAACCACACATAAAAGAAAACTTCCAATTGTGCCATTTAGGGTCTGAGTTATCTCATACCTATCTCATACCTATCTCAAACCCATACCTAAAAATTTAAACAAATCAATAACAATACCAAGATAAAATTTCTTATGCAAACACATGTAAACTCATATTCACAGAACATATACTACCACATACACATACACACACACACACATATAGGAGTCATATATAGTATTATTTCCTCGTTATAAAATAAATATATTTAAATTGCTTTCATATGTTTATACATATTAGAGACCTACAGTAGTAGGGTTTCACATGGTTTTTCAAAGCCCCTTTGATGTCAGTAATCCCTCATTAAATTCACCCTTTCTCCTTCTTTCCTTCCCCCTGTGCATGTCCCCCACTCTTCTGGTTTCCCTTCTAACACTGTGCTTTATTTCCCCTTCCTTCAAGAATCCTCTTCCCCAACTGCTACCTTAGTAAATACCTAACCTCTATAAATATTCAGTTGGAATTATCGTATTTAAAAATTAAAAGTTAACAACCACACATAAAAGAAAACTTCCAATTGTGCCATTTAGGGTCTGAGTTATCTCTTTAAAGATTATTATCTCTAGATCTATCCACTTAACCTTCATAGTTCAGAATTTTATTTTTAAAAGTTAAATAATATCCCATTCTTTGAAGTGTCACCTTTTAGTTATTCATTCTTCAGTTGATGGATAGCTGGTCATTTTTCCAATTTCTCACCACTATAAATAGAGCAGCAAGAACACAAGTACACAAATATCTCTGAAATAAAATTATGGAGCTTTTGAGTATATGCACTAGGGTGTTATATATTTTACTTGTAGTAGAGCTGAAGGGGTTTGAAACCCCATAGGGAGAATAATAATATCAACCAACCATACACCCCACATGTTGCCAACCCTTTCCTCCTCAAGTTGTTATGGCAATGATAACCATAATTCAGACAAATCCTAATACTATTGTTGTGCTAAATTAGTATATTTTCCATACTCATCAAGCTTCATTATGCAGGAAATTTCAATTAATATAAGGACTCATAACTGTTCAACTTGCTGAGAATAAGAAGCTTTAGAATATTCCCACCTTCAGAACTTGGTGATTATTATGTCAGATTGGGTAGAATGATTGTATAAGCCAAATTAGTAGACTTCTTCAGTAAAAAACCACGTTTCATAGAAATGACAAGGCCATCATACACATGAACTCATAGTAACTATGCCTGGAAGCGCAACACTTGAACGAGATCCAGTCAGTTAACATTCCAACATGGACCATGAGAGTTCATGCAACATTTCCCCTAGCTGAGAAGCTATGGGCAATTGAATGGGAGCATGTGGTGGTGTTAGACCTAGTGGGGAAACCCCCACCCCATTCCTGATTCGGCATGCACCCAAAAAATCACAAAGGACCATCTCTTGCTGTAATTACACGAGGACGTTTAATTATGGAGCTCCAGACCGGCATGTATCCCACACAGGAGATAACGAATGTCAGCCCCGAGGCTTGAAAACTAGGGGTTTTTATGGGGTAAGGGGCTTAGGGGTGTGGAATTCAGCATAGCGACACACTATTGGCTTATTTAAACATTAACAGAAAGCAGGACTATGTTCCTGTGGGCTGGGGACTTATCTTTGTTCACATAGCAACCAGTTGATGTATGACTTTACTCGGTGCCAAGGGGCAATAGACAGAGGGGAGGTTCCGGCCAGATAGCCTTGCCTGCATCCTTACATTCTTTTCATCTTTACAGTCAAGATGTACTTAGGGATGCCTTAACAACAGCCCTGCCCTGGCATGCCTGTGGGCTGTTCTGCTTTGTTCTCAGTCCCAGGCTGAGGCAGTGGGCTCTTAAACAACTCACAAGGTACAATATTTTATCTTCCTTCAGTGGTACAGAACATATTTTCTTTTCAGAAGTCCCTCTAAATTCATGCACATACAGGCACCGAGAGAGAGAGAGAGAGAGAGAGAGAGAGAGAGAGAGAGAGAGAGAGAGAGAGAGAGAGAGAGCTTGTGGTTTAACCCTTCACAAAAAAAAAAAAAGTGTAAGTCACTAAGGGATTCTGAGAGCAGAATACGTGACTCCACCATGGAAAAATCACTCCTAATAGTTATCCACTACCAAATTTCAGTACTGAAAATATGTGCATATAAGCAACATTATGAGGACTTAACATGTTGTATTTATACATTAGAATATATTTGCATATTATATTTTATATGGTTGTATATATTGAATATAATATATTTACATAATAAATTATATATATAATGTGGGCAAAAATTTTAAATGAGGGCAAGAATCTGAAAAAGAGCAAGAGTCAAGGGGTATATAAGAGGAGTTAGAAGAGTAAAAACAGCGAATGTAATTAGGAAATTACAATAAAGAGACAGCAAAGAAAGTGAAAGAGACTACAAGAACATAAAGTTGAAACTTGATGTTGTACATGAGATAATTTAGAAATCTGATGGATAGGAATAGAAAAATGAATTAATATTCAAATACCTGTGTGTGTCATGCAAGTGATAAAATAAGCAAGTAAAAACAAACACACATAAATTACAGATTACTGTAGAGTGCTGAAGGACTGGAGGATGTGCCCTCAAACACAAAATGCAATGCCTAGGCTCTAACAGAGCCTTTGAAATAGTCGCTCATCAGTATCTATTCTGATTATATAAAATATTATGAAGTAGGATTCTATATATATTCTGGGTACAGTGAATTTATATTAAAGTATGTAATATGAAGTATGTTTTGTATGTATTTGTATTCCTTTCTATCTTTAAGGACAACTAAACCAAACTTTAGGATGCTATTCTTTGATTACCTGCTTGTAAGAAGCAGGCAACTTTAGCTTTAACCTTCTGGCTCTCTGCCTTAGGGCAGCCATCCTCACTCATTTCACAGCAGGGGATCCCTGTGAGCTGAGCCTGTCCCTGTGTTCCTTTGTTTAAGTTCCCCTTAAACTGGAGCCACCAAGTGACTCACTTCATTCCTCTTGCTGAGAAACCAATTTTCCCTCTGCTTAGATTTATATCACTGTGTGTATGTGATCAATCCAAGAATTCCTAAGTTAATAGTGGATTCTCACCTTCAGAGACAGCTGCATCTTTTTGTTTTTATTTTTTAATTTTCATACAAAGTATTTTGATCAGGTTTTCCCCTTCCCCAGTTTCTCCCAACTTGGAGTCCTGATGAGACTGACTCTTTTTATTTGGGAATTGAGTCCATTGATATTAAGAGATATTAAGGAAAATTAATTGTTGCTTCCTGTTTTTGTTTGTTTGTTTTTAGAGTTGGGATTCTGTTTTTGTGGCTGTCTTCTTTTAGGTTTGTTGAAGGAATACTTTCTTGCTTTTTCTAGGTCATAGTTTCCATCCTTGTGTTGGTGTTTTCCCATTATTATTCTCTGAATGGCTGGATTTGTGGAAAGATACTGTGTGAATTTGGTTTTGTCATGCAATACTTTGGTTTCTCCATCTATGGTAATTGTGAGTTTGGCTGGGCATAGTAGCCTTGGCTGGCATTTGTGTTCTCTTTATGTCTGTATAACATCTGTCCAGGATCTTCTGGCTTTCATAGTCTCTGGTGAAAAGTCTGGAGTGATGCTAATAGGACTGCCTTTATATGTTAATTGACCTTTTCCCTTGCTGCTTTTAATATTTTGTCTTTATTTAGTGCATTTGTTGTTCTTAATATTGTGTGTTGTGAGGAATTTCTTTTCTGGTCCAGTCTATTTGGAGTTCTGTAAGCTTCTTGTATGTTCATGTGTATCTCTTTCTTTAGGCTAGGAAAGTTTTCTTCTATTATTTTGGTGAAGATATTCATTGGCCTTTTAAGTTGAAAATCTTCATTCTCACCTATACCTATTATCCTTAGGTTTTTGTCTTCTCATTGTGTTTTGGATTTACTGGATGTTTTGGGTTTGAATTTTTTTAAATTTTGCATGTTCTTTGATTGTTGTATCCATGTTCTCTATGGAATCTTCTGCATCTGAGATTCTCTCTTCCATCTCTTGTATTCTGTTGCCAACTGATGCCACAGATAGAGCATTCGAACAGAGTTCAGTATTTTGATGCATGTCCTCACAGTTGTATGATTAATAACTTCTGAATCCTTTCCTGATTTTGTGGCTTTTTTTTTCCTCTGTGAAATTTGTTCTGTTAGGACTGCCCCACTCAGAAGTGAAGATGTTCCTGTTGTACATGTCTGACCTACTTGCTTGGTATTTAGAGTTTATCTGCAAGCTTCTTTTGAAAAAGAAACAAACAAAACAAAACAAAACAAAACAAAACAAAACAAAACAAAACAAAACAAAACAAAACAAAACAAAGCAAAACACCTCCTAGCTGGCCAGTGGTGGTGCATGCCTTTAATCACAGCACTAGGGAGGCAGAAGCAAGCAGATTTCTGAGTTCGAGGCCATCCTGGTCTACAGAGTGAGTTCCAGGACAGCCAGAACTACCCAGAGAAACCCTGTCTCGAAAAACCAATAACCAAACAAACAACCCCCCCCCCACAAAAACTCCTGATACAGATGACTGCTAAGCTAGTTACTAAATGATATGTTTAACCACTTAAAGTGTATATATTTTATAGAAGGTTATCCATATATTAGAGATGTTAAATAGATGGTGTGTTGAAATAAATATATTTGACTTTCAAGATGCTAGTAGGGTCCAAGTCCTAGTTTGGGAAATGAAACCTATAGAAAACAGCTGTCTTATGTGTAAGCCTGTGTATTTGAATCAGTTTGTGAGTGTGTGAGAAGAGAGGCAAAGGTGCTTTTGCACACAAGGCAGTCCAAGTGTTTATCTTACATTCTTACAGAGGGTGATACACAGGGATAATGTTTTCTCTTTGGGTACTGTTACACCAATCTATTACAAAGCATGTATTGCTTTTGTATTTTAAAATTTGGTTAAGTAAGATTTCAGTTGGAAAATTATTTCATCAAAACCCAAATTATCCCTGCCCTAAGAACTCCTATTTAATTTTACATCTATATAAAAACCAAGACCATTAATAGGGAAGGAGTTTCTTTGGCTGAGCCTGACATCCAATTCATGAACTTAAGAGATACCCCTACCTTAACTTTCAAAGTGGTGGGGACTTTGGGTGTCTATCCCATAGCTGGTTTGATCTCGGTTCTCGAAGAGGATCCACCATCGTCAGGCCTCCTGCTGAGGGTTCCTTCCTACAAGAAAGCACCTGCTTTCCATGGCCTGCTCATTTGTTGCTCTTCCCCAGAGCCAGACAAAGAAAGTGGGTTACAGCAATCTCTCTGCCCCCATTCTTAAGGACTAAAATACAGGAATAAACCTTAAGCCCTAGTATGAACTGTAGTCCCATTCTGAAATCAGCAAAGAATCATACTTCAAAGGTCCAGGCATAGGTTTCTTAGAAGTAAAATGATTATAAACTCATGATGCTTTGAAGCCACTGTTGTCATAACCCCCAAAACTAGTCCTGAGACACACATTGAGACTTCAAATTTTGTAAAATGGTTGTTCATTCTTTGTGCAAATCCTCTTTTCTTTCCTCTTGCTTTGCTTCTTTGGGGTCTGGGGACAGAACCCTGATCCTGGTGGGTGATGCTAGTCAGATGCTCTGCCACTGAGCTGTACCCTAGGTCTTAATATGAGTGCTGTGCAAGCATGGCTTGCTTCCTTGCTTGTGTTTCTCCGTGGATGCTGACTCCCAAGTACAGCTGAAAAAAAGCCATTGTGGTTCACATGCATTTTTCCCCATCAGATTAAAGTGACAAACTCTCTGATGAATAAAGAAAAAGACTCAGTAACACAGAAAGCAAAGCTTAAGAAAATAAAACAGTAAATGCTACAGAGTGACTGCTTCTGCATGCTCAAGATGGGCACAGAGGTAACATTACAGAATAAGATAGTGAATGGTCTCTATATGCAAACTCCTTTTCTTAGTTCATCTAAAAGTATCTGGACCACTATCCTGTACATTCATAAAATTTAAAATCTGATGCAATAAATGTCTGTTGGAAGCAGGTGGCATTGATGGAACTACTCTGGAGAGTAGAAACATGGTTCTCAGTAGCAAAGGCAACAACGTGGGGCTGGGGCAAAGTGTGGTGTACAAAGTGGATTGTGCCTATCATAAAACAGCTGAGATGCTTCCATACTCTTCTAACTCAAACTGCAAAGTGAGTAAACTGTAAAGTGTGAGTTTACACAGAAGGGTCCTATTAAGAAGAGGAGTTAGGAAATTTAATAAAAACCTAGTAACCCAAGCCACTTTGCTACTTGACTAGGTAGGTTATTCTGACTCTATGACAGGATAAAAACGATATACATTCAATTGAAACTATACTTCACATTTTTAATTTTGATCATTTCCCAGGCTCAATACTCTCTCATGACACTAGGTGGCAGGAGTGAACCACAATGGACATCCCATCTTGAAAATGAACCAACTATTGAGATTCCAGTGTGTTGTGTTGCAAATAGTGAGTTTAAATGTAAATGCAATTTAAACTTACAGTTATTTCAACATAAGATTGACGTATAGGTTATAACCTCATCATGTGGAGCGCCTGTATGTTGACAGTCGAGCAGGTGGGTCTAATAATGCAAGCATGCAATACTAGCTCAGAGACAGAGGTAAGAGGATTGCCAACTTGAGATAACTTGGGCTACATAGCAAGTTGCAGGTCTGCTTGAGATATTCAGCAAAACTTTTCTCAAGCTCCACCTTCCCCCAAAATAGGGAAGTCATTTTCATAATTTTCAATTTGTAACGAAAAGGCTGAAATATTAAATTAAACTTATACAGATGTGCAAGGAAATGGGAGCATATATGAATGGCTCACTTAGTAACAATACGTATGACTGGATGAGGATGAGGTTCTGAGGGACTGGGAGGGCAGCAGACACCCTGGGACTTACCACTGTTCTCTCCTTTACCCCCACCACTAGGTTTTAGCCACATGAGTGGACCTTTATTAGTTTATGTTAATTGCACAAAACAGTGAGTGTCAGTATATTTTCTCACATAAACAATACTCTTTGGTTGAAGCAGGTTGGTATTTTTTTTTCTCAACATCTACATTCTTTGTACCTAATTTTCTTCTTAGACTTGTCTAGGACAGCTAAAATGCTATGTTTGTGGTAGTCATCTCTACTTTCTTGCATGGATAGGCCTCTATCTATTTCATAGGAATAGCTAGCAGCCCCAGAAGCACTACCAAGCAGTCAGTGGCTGACAGTCTGCTTCGTAAAGCTGACCCAGTTGGGCCTACCCCTTGTTTCTTCAGTAACTTACGTGCTTAATACAGTGCCTGGCACACACACTACATGAATACTGCTACATCTTATCAATATTAATTAGCATTATCAATATCAATTATTTTATAGGCCACTGTATCCTTGGTTCCTTCTAAGATATTCATTAAATTGTACACACTTAATACATAAATGAAAAAACAAAGCACAGGAAGAATTAAAACATTGTTTTTTTATTAAAACATTTTATTATGCTTAATTTTTGATGGAATTCGTATAAGAAGCAATTTAATTGACTAATAAAGTGTGCCATAAATCGCAAGCAACAAACCCTACTAGTGAAGAAATTAGAATCAGTTAAAAATGCTTTTCTCTGGCTATAAATCAAAGCAACTCAATTTCCCTAAAGATCAACGTTCAGGGTTATGGTAATCCAGAGCTCTCTCCACAATGCAGTGCATCAGGTTTTCTGTGAGTCAAATTTAGGAATTGTTGAGTTATATTGATTAGTTCTGCCATCATGAAATGTGACAAAGAAAGGTATATGTTAGGCATTCCAGGACATAATTGAGCTGATTTTTGCAGAACTTGTGTGCGTAACCACTATAAGGAACAAGGCACTGCACTGCTGACTCACAAATGTTCAAGTCTGAAAGGGAGTAGCTGGTGTACATGCAGGCCATAGTGACATGACGCTTCTCAAGGGTCTGTCTGTAAAGCAGAGTGACAACCTAGACCGGGGACTGTGACACCAAACAAGTGTTACGAAGAAAAGATGGCATCACATGGAAAGCATGTCCTAGCCATCTTCTGGAAAACCCAAGTCACATTGTTTAACTATGTATCCTCCCCTCTCCTTTTCCTGCTTTCTAATAACAATGGTGTTGCTTATGTGAAAAACAAAAACAAACAAACAAACAAACAAACAAAAAACATGTTGCTAGATTCCTTATGTGTTTCCTAGACTTTCTTGGTACTGCCTTGAGTCCACCCAGATGAAAAGTGAAACCTGTATCATATTCTTTGCTCCCTTCTTTGTTGTTACTGTCTCCTGGTCTCCAGGCAGGACTGAAGCCCCTCCCCATCTCTGCCATGCTATGACCTGATGTCTCCTATAGTAACCATGCAACTGAATTGTGTTAGTGTTGCCACTGACCTTGGCACTGAGGGTTTCTCCTCTTTGCTGAACTTTTATCCACAGATCTTTGTCTTTACTGATAACTGTTGCTAGAATCAGTTTTTACTGTGATGATGGCTAAATGGAATAGCTTATGGCTTTTCAAGGGAAAAAAGTATACCATTCTGACCCATCCAGTGTACAGTCAGTGGGTTAAGTGCTCAAAATATTGTCACTACCATCTCTATCTATTTCTAGATCATTCCTATCATCCTCAAATGAAATTCCATGCCTATGAAACAACAGATCTGTCTTCTGTTCTCCCATACTCTCTGTCTATATTCTATTTTCTTTCTATAAGGATCCAATTCTGTGTACCTTCTTAAGTTATGGAAAATCTATACATTTTATGTGATTTATTTCACTTAGCATAATATTGTAAGGTTTATTCCTCCTGTAACGTACCAGAATTTCATAGATCTTTAGAGATGACCAATATTCTACATATCTATATCATTTATATTATTTATCCATTTATCTGTACATGGATGCATGGGCTCCGGTCATCTTTTAGCTACTAAAACCAATGCTGTTATTAACAAGGTGAACAAAACAATGTCTAAGTCTTTGCTTTCTGTTATTCTCTCTATTTCACTAGAAGAGGAACCACTGAGTTATATGGTAACTCTTAGTGTTTTGAAGTACCACTGTGTCTTCTGCAGTGGCTACATCATTTATTTTCAGCAGCACTGAATCTGGCATCTATTTTCTTTCCTCTTTCACATGTATTATGTTTCTTGAAAATTGCCATCCCAATAGATACAGAACAGGATCTTGTAGTTTGAGTTACATTTTCCCAATACTGAGTGATGATGAGTGTCTCTTCATGCACTTTCTGGATATTTGTATGTAACTTTTGGAGAAATTTCCATTTAAAATACAAACACACATATCTAGCATGAGGTGTTTTGTTGGTGTATTCATATATGTATATATACATATTTATGAAACTTCTATAATAATGGGTTTCTGTGTAGGTTTTTCAAGAACTTTCAGTGTTAGCTATCTCTCCCCACATTCTGTCTTCTACCTTGCAGTCCTATCCCTGACATCAATTTAGTCTTTCTTTTTTATTGTTCTTATTTAAACAGTTGTACTCCTGTGTTCTAGCTGCCTCTCCATATCATCCCCTACCCTCAATGGTCCTTGACAAAATACCTGACTGCACTAGTATTTCAAATATATACACATATATCTGAAGATTCCAAACTAATGCCCAGAAATGCAAGAAAACATGCAATACTTATCTTTCTGTGTCAGTGCTATTTTACTTAGCATGGTTGTTTACAGCTCCTTCTATTTATTTACCTGTGAATTTTATAACTTCATTTGTTCTTAGCAGCTGAATAATATTTCATTATGTAAATGCATCACATTTTCATTGTTATTCATCAGTTGATGAGCATGTAAGCTATTTCTATTTCCTGACTATTGTGAACATAATAGCAATGAACATGGATGAACACTATCAGTGTAGTAAGATATAAAATTCTTTGGGTGTATTCCAAGAGCGGTGTAGCTTGGTCATGTTCTTTATATAGTTTAAATTTCAACTCCTTACAAGATAATTTGATTTGCAGATAATTTTTTCCCTCCCTCTATCCATCCGTCCCTCCCTCCTTTCTCTTTTATTGTTCTCTTCTTTTCTCTTTCCTTCTGACTCTCTTTCTTTTTGTATGTCTTTGAAACAGGGTCTTGCTAAAGAGCTTAGGCTATCCTAACTCTCGAAGTAGTGTTAGACTGGCCCTAGACTGTTCCTCTCTTTCAGCCTTTCAAGTGTTCAGATTAAAGGATCGCCAGCATGTGTATGATGTCTTTTTCAATCTGTGTTATTTTATGCAGCATTAAAAAGGAGATTTATTTATTTTTATTTCATTAGGTGAGTTGTTCCGAGCTAATTTCTCGCCAGCAAGAACACACTTGGACAACCGGATTGTTCTGCAGCAAAGCTTTATTGCTTCATTAGGAGGAAGACCCCAAACCCCGGAAAATGGTGCTGCTTATATACACCTTGGAGTGGCGTGTCAGCACCTGATTTTTAGCTTGCCCATAACCTCATTGCTACGCCCCGGGATGGGCAGTGACTTGGCACGAATTCACTCTTGCATCTGCGCACATTGCTTGTTTACCAGTTAGGCACAGCGGAAGCAGGCGCCATCTTGTAATGGCGATTGCTCATGGCTCTCCACAGTGAGTTGTTGCTTGCATTATATACAAATACTGTATGTGTAAGCTGCCAGCAGAGGGCAGGAGCGAGCATCAGGGTACTGGAAATCGAGTCTAGGTCCTGTGTGTGCAGAAGTGTTTGCAGTGGCTGAACCACCTTCCAGACCTTCTTTTATCACCTCAGTGATATAAGGTCGGTGTGCTGTGCTGTGCTGGTGGGTGGTTCTGGCATAGCATCCAAAGTGTGGCCTACAAATCCTATGCTATGAAACTTTCTTCTTGTCTGCTTTCAAAGAAGTTTACAGTTTCTACTCTGATCTTCAAATCTTTGATTGATTTCAGGCTAATTGTTTTTTCATATGTGAAAGTCATGGGCCCAGATTTACTTTCCTTTAATGTGGATATACATTTTTACTTTTCATTTGTTTAAAGGACTAAGTTTTCTTTTTCAATAGAACTGAAAACAGCTTTGTAATTCTTGAATTTTCTCAGGTTAAAGACCCTTAGCAAATTTTCATAGGGACTCCTACATTGTATTAGTCAGGATTCTCTAGAGTCACAGAACTTATGGATAGTCTCTATATAGTAAAGGAATTTATTGATGACTTACAGTCTGCAGTCCAACTCCCAACAATGGTCAGTAGCAGCTGTGAATGGAAGTTCAAGGATCTAGCAGTTGCTCAGTCCCACACGGCAAGCTGGTGAAGGAGAGAGAGGGAGAGCCTTCCTTCTTCCAATGTTCTTATATACTCTCCAACAGAAGGTGTAGCCCAGATTAAAGATGTGTGCCACTACACCTTTAATCCCAGGTGACTTTGAACTCGGAGATCTCCTTGTCTTAATCTTCTGGAATCCATTGCTACTAGGCCTCAAGATCTCCACACCAAGATCCAGGTCAGAAACTTCTGTCTCCCAGCCTCCAGATTAGGGTCACTGGTGAGCCTTCCAATTCTGGATTGTAGTTCATTCCAGATATAGTCAAGTTGACAGCCAGGAATAGCCACTACATACATCAATAAAGATAGTTGATGATACTATTCATTAAGTGCCTACACATGTAAGACTATTCATACCTAAACTAAGGAACTATTTGAAAAACTATTGAGTATAAATGATTAAAAAGCACATTAACTAGTTAATAATTGGTTTTGATTAACAAGTATCAATCCTACATAATGATTTTTCATGCATGTTGCTTTATATATTTTGTTCAAACTCCCAAACTTTGTTTTCTTACTTTGTTTTGTCCCTCTCCTACCCTATGTTGATCTTTTTCCTCTTCCCACTGAGTCCCTCTGCTACTTTCATGGTGTGTGTGTAACCCAAATGAGCTAAACTAAGCTTTTTTACAGGAGCAGTTATTGATAAGGAGAGGAATTATTTATAAGAGCATGGACCGTACAAACATTAGCTGCCTGTAAAGCCTCAGGGGAGGGAAGGGCATTGTAGCAGCTTCTTTACCATATGAATTATCAATGGACTCAATCCTGTACAGGTCTTGATCAGGCAATCATAGTTGCTGTGATCTCATAAATGCAAGCCATGTCACTCCTGGAAGACTACTGCACAACACTTTTCTCTTTCTTCTGTTTCTCATGTTATTTCCATCTCCTTCATTCATGGTGTTCCTCAAGCCTTGAAAAGTATGATATAGATGCCTGATTTAGGGCTCAGCATTCAATAGTCATTTATTTTCTTCACTCTGACCAAGTAAGAGTCCACATTAATCACTGACCAGTACAGAAAGAATTTTCATTGACAAAACAGAAAGCACTAACATGTGGGACTAAACATAAATGCTTGATCTTGACAAAGAAGTCAAATATATACAATGGAAAAAAGAAAGCATCTTCAACAAATAGTGCTGGTTTAGTTGACTGTTGAGAAATAAAAATAGACCCATATTTGTCACCTTAGTCAAAGCTCAAGTACAAGTGGATCAAGGACCTCAACATAAAACCAGATACAGTGAATCTAATAGAAGATAAAGTAGGAAAGAACCTTGAACTCATTGGCACAGGGGGAAATTTTCTAAACAAAACTCTAATGGCACATACTCTAAGATCAAGAACTGATAAATGGGACCTCATGAAACTAGAAAGCCTCTGTAAGGCAAAGGACATAGTCGATAAAACAAATCAACAACCTACAGATTGGGAAAAAAATCTTCACTAATCCCTCATTCAATAGAGGGCTATTATCCAAAATATATAAACAAATAAGAAGCTAACCACCAAAACACCAAACAGCCCAATCAAAAAATGGTGTACAGGACTAAACCAAGAATTCACAACTGAAGAATCTCGAACGGCCGAGAAACACCTAAAGAAAATTTCAAAGTCCTTAGTGATCAGAGAAATGCAAATCAAAATTACACTGAGCTTCTACCTTACATCAATCAGAATGGCTAAGAGCAAAACCTCAGCTGATAGCAGATGCTGGAGAGGATGTGGAGAAAAAGAACACTCCTCCGTTGCTGGTGGGATTGCAAACTGGTACAACCACTATGGAAAACAATCTGGAGGTTCCTCAGAAAACTGGAAATAAATCTACCTGAAGACCCAGCAATACCACTCTTGGGACTATACCAAAACGATGCCCCACCATGCTACAGGGACACATGTTCCACTATGTTCATAGCTGCCTTGTTTGTGATAACCAGAAGCTGGAAACAGCCCAGATGTCCCATGACAAAAGAATGGATACAGAAAATGTGATTCATTTACAGAATGGAATACTACTCAGCTATTAGAATTGAGGACATCGTGAGCTTTGCAGGCAAATGGATGGAACAAGAGAATATCACCCTGAGTAAGGTAAATCAGACCCAAAAGAACATGCATGGTATGTACTCACTATTAAGTGGAATATTAGACAAAAAAAAAAAAAAGTAAAGAAAACCCAAGATACAGTCCACAGAACTCTAAAAGGTCAGCAAGCTGAAGGGCCAAAATGAAGATACTGTAGTCTCATTTGGGAGGGAGAAGAAAGTAACCACAAGGGCGGAGGGAAGGAGGGAAGGAGGAAGGGAGGACGGGAGGGAGGGGCCTGGAAGAGGGGGAGAGGGGAACATGATCTGGTATTAGGTGGTGGAGGGAAAGGACTGAAACCCTGAGGGCCAGCAGAAAGAATGGAAACAGGCAACTTCAGGAGGTAGGAGGTTGGGGCACCTTAGACGACATGCCCTACAGTGGGGAGAGGGAACTTGTAAAGCCTACCTCCAGTAGAAAGACAGGGCATCAAGTGTTGGATGAGGTTGCCATTCACAGTCAAAACTCTGACCCATAATTTTCCCTGTCTGAAAGAACTAAAGGGATGGAATTTGAGAGGAAACTGAGGAAAAAAGTACAGTGACAGGACCAAAATGGGATCCAGTTCAAGGGGAGGCCCCAAGGCCTGACATTATTACTGAGGCTTTGGAGTGCTCACAAAATGGGACCTATCATGACTGCCCTTTAAAAGACCCAACAAGCAGCTGAAGGAATCAGATGCAGATTTTTGCACCCAACCAATAGACAGAAGCTGCTGAACCCTGTGGTTGAATTAGGGGAAAGCTGGAAGAAGCTGAGGAGGAGGTCAAACCTGCAAGAGGACTACCAGTCTCAACTAACCTGGACACCCAAGATCTCTCAAACACTGGACCACCAACCAGGAAGCATACACCAGCTGTTATGAGTGTCCAACACATATACAGCAGAGGACTGCTGATTCTGGTTTTAGTCAGAGAAGATGTACCTAAACCCTGAAGAGACTAGAGGCCTCCTGAATGACTACCATGAAGAAAATGAAAGACAACAAATGCTGTCTAGAATGTGGGGAAAGAGACCTTTAGTCACGGTTGGAAAGAGTGTTAGCAGGTGCAGGCACCACAGAAACCATGATGTTCTCAAGAAACTAAAAACAGAACTACTATATGGCCCAGCTTTACCACTCCTGAATATTGAATATGTACCAAAAGGACTGTATATCCTACTACAGAGATACTTGCACATCCATATTCAACACGGCTCTATTAGCAAAATTTTTGCAGAATGAAATTATACTAATAGGGAAAATCTCAAAGAATTTCTACTAAAAGCAAGAAGACAAGAGTGTCCACTTTCTTTTCTCTTCAGTAAAGTATTGGAAGTCTTAGCTAGAGTAATATGACAAGAGATGTAAAAGAAAGGGTTACAAATAGCAAAGAAAAAAATCCAAGTCTCCTTATTTGGAAATAGAAACAGGAGGCTAAGACATACTTGGTACTTAATCCTGGTCTAAGTCTGTGGCTGAAGAGGTACTAGTGGTCAGCTCCTCAGTGTTAAATAGACATTCTGTGCCCATTGAACTACCTTCTGTGTATTTATGTTTAGTCCTGTATGTTAATGCTTTCTGTTTTGTCAATGAAATTTTTTTCTGTACTGGTCAGTGACTAATGTGGACTCTTACTTGGTATGTGTTATCTATCTAGAAAATCATCCATTTCATCTAGATTTTTCCAGTTTTACTTACTATAGGGTTTTGTAGTAAGAGCTGACAATTTTTTTTAATTTCCCTGTTTTCTGTTGTTATATCTCCCTTTTCATTTCTCATTTTGTTAATTTAGATACTGTCTCTGTGCCCTCTGGTTAATCTGGCTAAGGATTTATCTATTTTGTTGATTTTCTTAAAGAACCAGGTCCTGGTTTCATTGATTCTTTATATAGTTCTTTTTGTTTCTATTTGGTTGATTTCAGCCCTGAGTTTCATTATTCTTGCTGTCTATTCCTCTTGGGTGTATTTGCTACTTTTTGTTCTAGAGCATTCAGGTGTGTTGTTAAACTGTTAGTGTAGGCTCTCTTCAGTTTCTTTTTGGAGGCACTTGAAGCTAGGAGTTTTCCTCTTAGGACTGCTTTTATTGTGTCATAAAATTGGGTATGCTGTATCTTCATTTTTATTAAATGCTAAAAAGTCCTCAGTTTCTTTCTTTATGTTGTTCGTGAATAAGTTATCATTAAGTAGAGTGTTGTTCAACTACCATATCTACATGGATGTTCGTGTGGTGATCTGATAGCATGCATGGGATTATTTCAACCTTCTTGTATCTATTGAAGCCTGTTTTGTGACCAATTATATGGTAAATTTTGGAGAAGGTTCCATGAGGTGCTGAGAAGAAGGTATATTCTTTTGTTTTAGGATAAAAATGTTCTATAGATATCTGTTAAATCCATCTGGTTCTTCTGTTAGATTCACTGTGTTTCTGCTTAGTTTCTGCTTCCATGATGTGTCCATTGATGAGAGTGTGCTACGCACACTCCAGTGAAGTCTGCTTGGCAGGCCAAGAGGTCTGGAAGCACTCACGAGGCAGGGAGTTTCTAGGAAACTCAACCTCCTGGAACCAGGCTTTCTCATAACCTGTATATTCATACCCTATCCCCACGTTAGTCTGGTGTATGGATCCACGTGCTGTGCTCTCTTTCAGTATTGTTTTATTATAAGTGCCTTTAAAGATTGAATTCTGACATAGGTAAGCCTCCACCAGTGTTCCAACATCCTAGAAAATCCCTGAAGCTGAAGAGCTTGGAATTCAATAGAAATTCAGTGAGGTTACCTATTAAGTAACATTCAAATTTACTTCTAGTAGAGACAGTGAAACTAATTAGCCATTGCAAAGCACTGAGCTAGAATAGCTCAGGGCTTGTCTGCGGAGCGATTACTTAGGACAGTAGTCAGTCTCACCCAAACAAGGGAGTTCACAATGGCCTAGCTAATAGATGGGTTTACCTTGAAAAAGTTAGGGAATCCCACTGAGACAGAAATCTTCACTACAGTCAGGTATAGCAGGCTACATTGCATATTAGAAATAAGTTGGTGAATTTTTCTGACAAATAGAGATTCTCTACAAATACTTAAAAGTACAGCCAAGTTACCTTCATATGCAACAATTTACCAGGGCCTAGGAAATAGGGGGGTTTGTGGTGTTACATTATTCATGAGAAGGTCTGCTAGAGCAGAACCCTCTAGTGCTCACTTTCACAAGGCTCAAAGGAGTAGCACAAATTGTGACTAGGGTGTGAAATCCTTACCTGTCATTAGCTGACCCTAAGCAGAGCTGTTTTATCTTTACTGTAAATATTACTTGGTTCCTGTAATTCCTTTTGAAGTCATTCCTTTGTTTTGTGTCAGATAATTTCAATATACTTTGCCTGCAGTGACATCCTACCCCCTCTTTTTTTTCTGTATTATATAATACTGGTGTACACTTGTGAAAATACACTCAGATTCTACACAATCTCTCATGTTTCTTCTGTTTGTTATTTGCCTACTCCTTGTCCACCTGCAACTAGAGACCTGTTCTATACAGACAAGGACCAAAAAGGGTCTGTGGCAAGCATGGGATGTTGAAGTCTTCCACTATTATTATGTGAGGTGCAATGTGTGCTTTGAGCTTTAGAGTAAAGTTTGTTTCATGAATGTGGGTGCCCTTGCATTTGGGCTATAGAAGTTCAGAATTGAGAGTTAGTTCATCTTGGTAGATTTTTCTTTTTTTGAGTTTGAAGTTTCCTTCCTTATCTTTTTTTGATAATTTTTTGTTGAACGCTGATTTTATTTGATATTACAATAGCCATTCCAGCTTGTTTCTTCGGACCATTTACTTGGAAAATTGTTTTTTTTTTATTCCAAGGTAGTGTCTGTCTTTGTTACTGAGGTGGGTTTCCTCTATGTAGCAAAATGGTAAGTCCTGTTTATGTATCCAGTGTGTTAGTCTATGTCTTTTTATGGGGAAATTGAGTCCATTGACATTAAGGGATATTAAGGAAAAGTGATTGTTGCTTCCTGTTATTTTTGTTGTTAGAGGTGGAATTATGTTTGTGTGGTTATCTTCTTTGTTTTTGTTGACAGAAGATTATTTTCTTGCTCTTTCTAGGGTGTAGTTTCCCTCCCTGTGTTGTAGTTTTTCATCTCTTATCCTTTGAAGGGCTGAATTTGTGGAGAGATGTGTAAATTTGTTTTTTTCATAGAATACCTTGGTTTCTCCGTCTGTGGTAATTGAGAGTTTTGTTGGGTATAGTAGCCTGAGCTGGCATTTGTGTTCTCTTAGGGTCTGTATGGTATCTGCCCAGGATCTCCTGCCTTTTATAATCTCTATTGAGAAGTCTTGTATTTCTGATAGGTCTGCCTTTATAGTTTACTTGACCTTTTCCCCTTACTGCTTTTAGTATTCTTTCTTTGTTTTGTGCATTTGATGTTTTGATTATTATGTGACAGGAGGAATTTCTTTTCTGGTCCAGACTATTTGGAGTTCTATAAGCTTCTTATATGTTCATGGGTCGCTCTTTCTTTAGATTAGGGATGCTTTCCTCTATAATTTTGTTTAAGATACTGGCCCTTTAAATTCAGAATCTTTGCTCTCTTCTATACCTATTATCCTTATGGTTGGTCTTCTCATTGTATCCTGGATTTTCTGGATGTTTTGGGCTAGGAGATTTTTGCATTTTGTATGTTCTTTGATTATTGTTTTAATGTTTTCTATGGTATGTTCTGCACATGAAACTCTTCTATCTCTTGTATTCTGTTGGTGATGCTTTCATCTATGACTCCTGATTTCTTTCCTAAGTTTCTTATCTTCAGGATTGTCTCCCTTTGTGATTTCTTTATTATTTTTTTCTGTTCCCTTTTGTAGATCCTGGGTAGTTTTGTTCAATTCTTTCACGTGTTTGGTTGTGTTTTCTTGTAATTCTTTAAGGGATTTTTCTGTTTCTTTTTTAAGGGCTACAAGCTATTTACCTGTGTTCTCCCATTTTTCTTTAAGGGAGTAATTTATGTCCTTCTTAAAATTCTCTATCATCATCATGAGAAGTGATTTTAAATCTGAATCTTTCTTTTTTGGTGTGATGGAGCATCAAGGACTTGCTATGGTGGGAGAACTGGGTTCTGATGATACCAAGTAACCTTGGTTTCTGTTGCTTATGTTCTTGTGCTTGCTTCTCACTATCTGGTTATCTCTAGTGCTATCTACCCTTTTCTGTCTCTGACTGGAATCTGTCTCTCCTGTGATCCTGGTTGTGACAGATCTCTTCCAAGTCCAGCTGTCTCTGTGATTCTGTGATTCTGTATCCTGTGATCCTGAGATTCTGGATTTTTCAGAGCTCCTGGGAATCAAGCTGCCTCTAAGCTCCTGAAATCCTGGTGTGACCAAGCTCCTGAGATCCTGTGATCCTGGGTGTGTTAAAGCACTTGGGAGTCCAGCTTCCTCTGGGTGTTTTGGGACTGGGTGGGGAGCAAGTGTCCAAGGTCTGCTCAGGGTGCTGGCTCAGACCAGAAGGCCCATGTCACTGGCCAGGCTGTGGTTCTTGTGTCCCTGGATCCCAGGAGTCCCAGTTACTCCCAGTGTTGAGGCAGATGTCATGGCCTCCTCAACTATGATCCTGAGCATGTTAGAGCACTTGGGAGTTGAGCTTTCTCTGGGTGTTTTGGGACTGGTTGCAGAGCTAGTGCTCAAGCTCTCCTCAGGCTCAGACCATAATGACAAGGCTACTGATTTTTATATATTGATTTTTTATCCTTCTACTTTTCTGGAAGAATTTATCATTTTTAAGAGTTTTCTGGTGGTCTTTAGGGTATCCTATGTATAGAATAAGAGTCTTCAAGTTCGAGGCCAGCCTGGTCTACAAAGTGAGTTCCAGGACAGCCAGGGATATACAGAGAAACCCTGTCTCAAAAAACCAAAAAAAAAAAAAGAGTCTTCAAATAAGGACATATGGATTTCTTCCTTTCACTTTGTATTCTTTTCTATTTCTTCTTTCTATTTGTATTATTTTCATTTACAACTCTTTTCATGTTACTTTAGCCAAGATTTCCAGCTCTGTATTGAAGACGACTTGAGAAATTGGTCTTGTTCGTGGCTTTACTGACAATGCTTTGATTTTTTCCATCATTCAGTACAATGTGGACTACAGGTTTGTTATATGTGGCCTTTATTATGATGATTTCATTTTTTTTATTCTTGTTTTCTTTAAAACTTTTATGAAGAAAGGATGTTGCACTTCGTCACAACCCTTTTTCTGTGTCTATTGAGATCATATGATTTATGTTTCCAATGCCTATTCTCTACATTTTCTGATTTATGTATGTTGAAACACTCCTGAATTTCTAGAATAGAGCAAAATTGTCCATGGTGAATGACTTTTTCATATGTTATTAAGTTCAGTTTTATGGTATTTTGTTGAGAGTTTTTAAATTTTTTCACCTGAAATACCAGTCTATATTTTTCTTTATTCCTACCTTCCTTCCTTCTTTTCTTCCTTGCTTACTTTCTTTCTTCCCTTTCTCTATTCTGTCTTTATTTTGGTTAGCATCAGGATAATACTGGCTTCATAAACTCCATAACACAAATACAAACTCCATCTTATGGCTTTCTATAGATTTATTTAAACTGCTTATCCTCTCTTGGTTTGACTTTGTTATATTGTTTGTATGTAAAATTTCATTTATTTCTTTTAGAATCTAAGTTTAGAAATTAAATTTAGAATTTAGTGTAATATATTTTTAAGATTTATCTTAATATTTCTTTGAATTTTATTGATATCTGTTGTAATGCTTTCATTTTATCTCTAATTTTATTAATTTAGTTTTTGCAAAATTTTCTTTTAATTAATTTGCCTAAGGGTTAGTCAAAATTGTTTATTTTTGCAAAAAATCAACTCAGTTTCATTTGTTTTTGTATACCCATTTCATTATTTTCTACACTTACCTTAATTCTTCCTTCCTTCCTTCCTTTCTTTCTTTCTTTCTTTCTTTCTTCCTTCCTTTCTTTCTTTCTTTCTTTCTTTCGTTCTTTTAATGTAAATAAGTTCTTATTAAGTAACTTTTAATATCAGAAAACTAAAACTCATAAAATTCTCTTTATAGCAAATATATAATATCAGTGATGTGGCCATCTTAAGTTAAAGGCTCTTTAACATAAAATATATGGCTTTAAACTTTATTCAAATTCATAATTCCTATGACATTCCTACATATACATAACAAAAGAGTGTAGTAAAATTAGTAAATACTAAACTATATTGATAATTATCATTCTTAGTTTGTGGTTTTAGAAACAGTACACACACCTAATATATGTTGATTCCTTGGCTTATTAGTTGCAGTATAAAATGCAACAAAATACAAAACATATACTTGTTGCCATTGGTCCAAATGTACAAGACAGCAGCTGCAGATTTGGATTCAATACTGACAATCAATTATCCTACAAGCTATTAGCATTACACCATAATATGCCATCAAGGAAACTTTTTTATACTGAAAAAAATCAAATAAAATCTCTTATTTGTAAATTTTATATGAATTGTAAATAAAATATGAAATGGAAATAAAAAAAAAATTTGTCTATTTATTATTGAAAACACATAAGATTTCAATTTTTGTTATATTGAGAAAAAAAAAGCTCTTTTGTGTTGGGAAAATATTGCTTCGAAAAATTTATTTCTATCTACTGATTTTAAGATTTACCTATTCTTGTTTTGCCAAAGTCTTCAAGGGGCATTACTGAGATATTTGAGTTTCTTCTGAGTTTACAAAATAGGCTCTTAAAGCTATAACTTTCTCTATTAGGATTTTTTTTAAATATATGTTCCATAGATTTTGGTATGTTACTAATTTTATTTAATCTAGGAATTTAACTTTTTCTTCATTTTTTCTTTAAAAGATTTATTTACTCCTATTTTATGAATATGGGTATTTTGCTTGCATGTGCTATCACATTCATTCAATGCCTGCAAGTGCCAGAAAAGGGCATTGGATTCCCTGGAGCTGGAGTTGCAGACAATTCAAACCCATAGCTTGTCCTCTGGAAGAGTAACCAGTACTCTTAAACACTGAGCCTTCTATCTGGTCCTTTTCCTGATTTCTTCAACAACCCATTCAATATTCAACAATGTGTCTAATCTTCACAAGGTTTTATGTGTTCTGTATCTTCTATGGCTACTTACTTGTAATTTTATTTTATTTTGGTCAGAGAGAACACAATATATATATATATATTTCCTATATAAGTTAAGACTTGCCTTGTGTCCTCTCATACAGTCTCTCATACAATTTGAAGAATCTCCATTGGCTGTTGAAAAGAATTCTAATGTATTCATGTGGGATGTTCTGTAGATGTCTGTAAAGTCCATTTGAGCTATAATGCCATTTGACCTCCAATCTCAATCTCTCTCTCTCTCTCTCTCTCTCTCTCTCTCTCTCTCTCTCTTTCTCTCTCTCATGTTGATCTGTCAGTGGGTGAGAATAGGGTATTGTAGTCATCTATTATTGTTCTGGGCTTAATCTGTGACTTCATATATAATAATATAATTATATATATATATATATATATATATATATATATATATATATATATATATTAGCACTTTTTCCTGCTTCCCAATGTTCTCACACAGTTTTGTTCAGCTGGGTGCTAATTTATGTCACTTCGAAACGGCTTCAATCTGCTTCCCTGCAGAGCTCTCACCTGCTTAATAAGATCATTTAAAGAGCTTGTCTCTTGCAGGAAAAGAGATTCTTATGTATTATGGCACATTACTTTTCTTAAACTGAAATATGATTACTCAACTCTGTCCTCATTTCCTGTTTTTATTTGCTTTCTCGTGGTTTTTGCTATCACCAATTACAGAAAACCCAGCTTTGCAAAGAGATAATGACATTGAAAGGAAATAGCATGATCTAACACTGAAAAAGTTGATGACCTCAAGTTTGTAATCTGTGTGGTATCTGCCTGATTAGCCTTTGCATTGAGCTTGCAATGAATTTACTCTCAGCATGTCCTATAGTATGGAGTGCTGTAGTAACAGATGGAACTTCTTTAACTTCTTGTCCTTTGCCTCCATGCTCTCAGCCTCTGCTCTAATGACCACACTACAGTTCTAGCTGTAGCCTGGAAGAGCTCTGCTTTCACCCTATGTTTTACTTCCACATGCTCTAATCATATTGGCATGTTGTCTGCTGCATAACTCTTTCTCCTAATTCCTGGCTCTATTTCATGTACAGCTCAAAGATTGTGCACCTATCCAATGTCTGTCAGCACACCTGCTATTCTTCATGCATTTCCTATCAAAGATATTCATTTCAATTCTCTGCCAATGTTACTGTTCTGGCCAACATTAAATATTTTGTGTAAAATGGGCATTAGTAGTCCCTAGCATCAGCTAGGCCCTCTACACTACCTGACAACCATACAAGTGAGTTATTGGCACAATCTACAAATGATTCTAAATGTCTCTTTATTTTTTAGAATGCCCATTACTATCCTACCAGCCACAAAGACCTCTCTAATTATATATTTTTTAAAAATCTTAATTCCTGTATCCCTGTTCACTGTAAAGGAGAACACCACTATGTCTGTGTGGATTTGTCTCTGAAGATTAATACTTTATCATTCCTGTTGGAAGCCAAGATTGGCTTAAGACTTTCTCAGAGGCCCCAATATAAGGACAAATGGAATGTAAGTTCTGTGTCCTTGTCCAGGAACAGAATTTGCAAGCTCCAGTGTGGAGCTGAAGTCTGGGGGTGCCAAAGGAGTCCAGATTTTGATTCTTTGGAACCTGGCTTCCTCCCCTGAAGGGCTGTGGTCATCAGTCTTTTTTTTTTTTTTTTTTTTTTTGATTTTTATTACATATTTTCCTCACTTACATTTCCAATGCTATCCCAAAAGTCCCCCATAGCGCCCCCCACTTCCCTACCCACCCATTCCCATTCTTTTGACCCTGGCATTCCCCTATATTGGGGCATATAAAGTTTGCAAGTCCAATGGGTCTCTCTTTCCATTGATGGCTGACCAGGCCATCTTTCGATACATATGCAGCTAGAGACAAGAGCTCCGCGGTTCTGGTTAGTACATCATGTTGTTCCAACAATAGGGTTGCAGATCCCTTTAGCTCCTTGGGTACTTTCTCTAGCTTCTCCATTGGGAGCCCTGTGATACATCCAATAGCTGACTGTGAACATCCACTCCTGTGTTTGCTAGGCCCCGGCATCGTCTCACAAGAGACAGCTATATTTGGGTCCTTTCAGCAAAATCTTGCTAGTGTATGCAATGGTGTCAGCGTTTAGAAGCTGATTATGGGATGGATCCCTGGATACGGCAGTCTCTAAATGGTCCATCCTTTCATCACAGCTACGAACTTTGTCTCTGTAACTCCTTCCCTGGGTGTTTTGTTCCCAATTCTAAGAAGGTGCACAGTGTCCACACTTTGGTCTTCATTCTTCTTGAGTTTCATGCGTTTAGCAAATTGTATCTTATATCTTGGGTATCCTAAGTTTTGGGCTAATATCCACTTATCAGTGAATACATATTGTGTGAGTTCTTTTGTGATTGTGTTATTTCACTCAAGATGATGCCCTCCAGGTCCATCCATTTGGCTAGGAATTTCATAAATTCATTCTTTTTAATAGCTGAGTAGTACTCCATTGTGTAAATGTACCATAATTTCTGTATCCATTCCTCTGTTGAGGGACATCTGGGTTCTTTCCAGCTTCTGGCTATTATAAATAGGACTGCTATGAACATAGTGGAGCATGTGTCCTTTTTACCGGTTGGGACATCTTCTGGATATATGCCCAGGAGAGGTATTGCTGGATCCTCCGGTAGTACTATGTCCAATTTTCTGAGGAACCGCCAGACTAATTTCCAGAGTGGTTGTACAAGCTTGCAATCCCACCAACAATGGAGGAGTGTTCCTCTTTCTCCACATCCTCGCCAGCATCTGTTGTCACCTGAATTTTTGATCTTAGCCATTCTGACTGGTGTGAGGTTGAATCTCAGGGTTGTTTTGATTTGCATTTCCCTGATGATTAAGGATGTTGAACATTTTTTCAGGTGTTTCTCTGCCATTCGGTATTCCTCAGGTGAGAATTCTTTGTTCAGTTCTGAGCCCCATTTTCTAATGGGGTTATTTGACTTTCTGGAGTCCACCTTCTTGAGTTCTTTATATATATTGGATATTAGTCCCTTATCTGATTTAGGATAGGTGAAGATCCTTTCCCAATCTGTTGGTGGTTTTTTTGTCTTATTGATGGTGTCTTTAGCCTTGCAGAAGCTTTGTAGTTTCATGAGGTCCCACTTGTCAATTCTCGATCTTACAGCACAAGCCATTACTGTTCTATTCAGGAATTTTTCTCCTGTGCCCATATCTTCAAGGCTTTTCCCCACTTTCTCCTCTATAAGTTTCAGTGTCTCTGGTTTTATGTGAAGTTCCTTGATCCACTTAGACTTGACCTTAGTACAAGGAGATAGGAATGGATCGATTCGCATTCTTCTACATGTTAACAACCAGTTGTGCCAGCAACATTTGTTGAAAATGCTGTCTTTCTTCCACTGGATGTTTTTAGCTCCCTTGTCGAAGATCAAGTGACCATAGGTGTGTGGATTCATTTCTGGGTCTTCAATTCTATTCCATTGGTCTATTTGTCTGTCACTATACCAGTACCATGCAGTTTTTATCACAATTGCTCTGTAGTAGAGCTTTAGGTCCGGCATGGTGATTCCACCAGAGGTTCTTTTATCCTTGAGAAGAGTTTTTGCTATCCTAGGTTTTTTGTTATTCCAGATGAATTTGCAGATTGCACTTTCTAATTCGTTGAAGAATTGGTTTGGAATTTTGATGGGGATTGCATTGAATCTGTAGATTGCTTTTGGCAAGATATCCATTTTTACAATGTTGATCCTGCCAATCCATGAGCATGGGAGATCTTTCCATCTTCTGAGATCTTCTATAATTTCTTTCTTCAGAGACTTGAAGTTTTTATTTTACAGATCTTTCACTTCCTTAGTTAGAGTCACACCAAGATATTTTATATTATTTGTGACTATTGAGAAGGGTGTTATTTCCCTAATTTCTTTCTCAGCCTGTTTATTCTTTGTGTAGAGAAAGGCCATTGATTTGTTTGAGTTAATTTTATATCCAGCTACTTCACCGAAGCTGTTTATCAGGCTTAGGAGTTCTCTGGTGGAATTTTTAGGGTCACTTATATATACTATCATATCATCTGCAAAAAGTGATATTTTGACTTCATCTTTTCCAATTTGTATCCCTTTGATCTCTTTTTGTTGTCGAATTGCTCTGGCTAGGACTTCAAGTACAATGTTGAATAGGTATGGAGAAAGTGGACAGCCTTGTCTAGTCCCTGATTTAAGAGGGATTGCTTCAAGCTTCTGACCATTTACTTTGATGTTGGCTACTGGTTTGCTGTAGATTGCTTTTATCATGTTTAGGTATGGGCCTTGAATTCCTGATCTTTCCAAGACTTTTATCATGAATGGGTGTTGGATCTTGTCAAATGCTTTTTCCGCATCTAACGAGATGACCATGTGGTTTTTGTCTTTGAGTTTGTTTATATACTGGATTACGTTGATGGATTTCCGTATACTGAACCATCCCGGCATCCCTGGGATGAAACCTACTTGGTCAGGATGGATGATTGTTTTGATGTGTTCTTGGATTCGGTTAGCAAGAATTTTATTGAGGATTTTTGCATCAATATTCATAAGGGATATTGGTCTGAAGTTTTCTATCTTTGTTGGGTCTTTTTGTGGTTTAGGTATCAGAGTAATTGTGGCTTCATAGAATGAGTTGGGTAGAGTACCTTCTGTTTCTATTTTGTGGAATAGTTTGTGAAGAACTGGGATTAGATCTTCTTTGAAGGTCTGATAGAACTCTGCACTAAACCCATCTGGTCCTGGGCTTTTTTTAGTTGGGAGACTATTAATGACTGCTTCTATTTCTTTGGGGGATATAGGGCTGTTTAGATCATTAACCTGATCTTGATTCAACTTTGGTACCTGGTATCTGTCTAGGAACTTCTCCATTTCATCCAGGTTCTCCAGTTTTGTTGAGTATAGCCTTTGGTAGAAGGATCTGATGGTGTTTTGGATGTCTTCAGGATCTGTTGTTATGTCTCCTTTTTCATTTCTGATTTTGTTAATTAGGATGCTAGATGTGCCCTCTAGTGAGTCTGGCTAAGGGTTTATCTATCTTGTTGATTTTCTCAAAGAACCAGCTCCTTGATTGGTTGATTCTTTGAATAGTTTTTCTTGTTTCCACTTGGTTGATTTCACCCCTGAGTTTGATTATTTCCTGTTGTCTACTCCTCTTGGGTGAATTTGCTTCCTTTTGTTCTAGTGCTTTTAGGTGTGTTGTCAAGCTGCTAATGTGTGCTCTCTCTAGTTTCCTTTTGGAGGCACTCAGAGCTATGAGTTTTCCTCTTAGAAATGCTTTCATTGCGTCCCATAAGTTTGGGTATGTTGTGGCTTCATTTTCATTGAACTCTAAAAAGTCCTTAATTTCTTTCTTTATTCCTTCCTTGACCAAGGTATCATTGAGAAGAGTGTTGTTCAGTTTCCACGTGAAGGTTGGCTTTCTATTATTTATTTTGTTATTGAAGATCAGCCTTAGTCCATGGTGATCTGAAAGGATGCATGGGACAATTTCAATATTTTTGTATCTCTTGAGGCCTGTTTTGTGACCAATTATGTGGTCAATTTTGGAGAAGGTACCATGAGGTGCTGAGAAGAAGGTATATCCTTTTGTTTTAGGATAGAATGTTCTGTAGATATCTGCCAGATCCATTTGATTCATAATTTCTCTTAGTTTCTCTGTGTCCCTGTTTAGTTTCTGTTTCCATGATCTGTCCATTGGTGAAAGTGGTGTGTTGAAGTCTCCCACTATTATTGTATGAGGTGCAATGTGTGCTTTGAGATTTACTAAAGTTTCTTTAATGAATGTGGCTGCCTTTGTATTTGGAGCATAGATATTCAGGATTGATAGTTCCTCTTGGAGGATTTTACCTTTGATGAGTATGAAGTGTCCCTCCCTGTCTTTTTTAATGACTTTGGGTTGGAAGTCAATCTTATCAGATATTAGAATGGCTACTCCAGCTTGTTTCTTCATGCCATTTGCTTGGAAAATTGTTTTCCAGCCTTTCATTCTGAGGTAGTGTCTATCCTTTTCTCTGAAGTGAATTTCCTGTAAGCAGCAAAATGTTGGGTCTTGTTTGTGTAGCCAGTTTGTTAGTCTATGTCTTTTTATCGGGGAGTTGAGTCCATTGATATTAAGACATATTAAGGAAAAGTAATTGTTGTTTCAGGTTATTTTTGTTGTTAAAGTTGGCATTTTGTTCTTGTGGCTGTCTTCTTTTAGGTTTGTTGAGGGATTACCTTCTTGTTATTTCTAAGGCGTGGTTCCTGTCCTTGTATTGGTTTTTTTCTGTTATTATCCTTTGAAGGGCTGGATTCGTGGAGAGATAATGTGTGAATTTGGTTTTGTCGTGGAATACTTTGGTTTCTCCATCTATGTTAATTGAGAGTTTGGCTGGGTATAGTAGCCTGGGCTGGAATTTGTGTTCTTTTAGTGTCTGTATAACATCCGTCCAGGATCTTCTGGCTTTCATAGTCTCTGGTGAAAAATCTGGTGTAATTCTGATAGGCTTGCCTTTATATGTTACTTGGCCTTTTTCTCTTACTGCTTTTAGTATTCTATCTTTATTTAGAGCATTTGTTGTTCTGATTATTATGTGTCGGGAGGTATTTCTTTTCTGGTCCAGTCTATTTGGAGTTCTGTAGGCTTCTTGTATGTTCATGGGCATCTCTTTCTTTAGATTTGGGAAGTTTTCTTCTATAATTTTGTTGAAGATGTTTGCTGGTCCTTTGAGTTGAAAATCTTCATTCTCATCCACTCCTATTATCCGTAGGTTTGGTCTTCTCATTGTGTCCTGTATTTCTTGGATGTTTTGAGTTAGGATCTTTTTGCATTTTACATTTTCCTTGATTGTTGTGCCGATGTTCTCTATGGAATCTTCTGCACCTGAGATTCTCTCTTCCATCTCTTGTATTCTGTTGCTGATGCTCGTATCTATGGTTCCAGATTTCTTTCCTAGGGTTTCTATCTCCAGTGTTGCCTCATTTTGGGTTTTCTTTATTGTGTCTACTTCCCTTTTTAGGTCTAGTATGGTTTTATTCATTTCCATCATCTGTTTGGATGTGTTTTCCTGTTTTTCTGTAAGGACTTCTACCTGTTTGATTATGTTATCCTGTTTTTCTTTAAGGATTTGTAACTCTTTAGCAGTGTTCTCCTGCAATTCTTTAAGGGATTTTTGTGCTTCCTCTTTAGTGTCTTCTGCCTGTTTAGCATTGTTCTCCTGTATTTCTTTAAGTGTGTTATTAAAGTCCTTCTTGAAGTCCTCTACCATCATCAGGAGATATGCTTTTAGATCTGTGTCTAGCTTTTCCGGTGTGTTTGGGTGCCCTGGACTGGGTGAAGTGGGGGTGCTGGGTTCTGATGATGTGAGTGGTCTTGGTTTCTGTTAGTAAGATTATTACGTTTACCTTTCGCCATCTGGTAATCTCTGGGGTTAGTTGTTATCGTTGTCACTGTTTAAAGATTGAAGCAGAAGCTGTGTTCCACTCACCAGCAGTCTCAAAATCCTGCGGCGGGGGTCGTGGGTAGCTGATGGTACCCCGGTGCTGGTCCAGCCGGAAGAGGCCTGTGGTCCTACTCAGGCCGGTTTTCTGCTTCCCTAACTAATGCAGTCTCTGGTCCCGCGTGCAATTGGATTGGAGCAGAAGCTGTGCTCCACTCACCAGAAGTCTTAAGATCCTGTGGCGGGTGTTGTGGGTAGCTGGCGAGTGTCAGCCGACCCTGTGCCCCAGTTGCCCCAGTGCTTTTCTGACCGGAAGAGGCTTGTGGCCCTATGTAGACCGGATTTCTCTCACCCCACCCAGAGCAGTATCAGGTCCCGCGTGATTGGACTAGAGCAGAAGCTATGTTCCACTCACCAGCAGTCCCAAAATCCTGCGGCGGGGGTCGTGGGTAGCTGGCGGGTGTCAGGCAACCCTGCGCTCCAGCTACCCCGGCGCTGATCCGCCGGATGAGGCCTGTGGCCCTACTCAGGCCGGTTTCTGCTTCCCTAACTAATGCAGTCTCAGGTCCCGCGAGCAATTGGATTGGAGCAGAAGCTGTGCTCCACTCACCAGAAGTCTTAAGATCCTGTGGCGGGTGTTGTGGGTAGCTGGCGAGTGTCAGCTGACCCTGCGCCCCAGCTACCCCGGTGCTTTTCTGACCGGAAGAGGCTTGTGGCCCTATGTAGGCCGGATTTCTCTCTCCCCAACCAGAGCAGTCTCAGGTCCCGCGTGATTGGACTGGAGCAGAAGCTGTGTTCCACTCACCAGCAGTCCCAAAATCCTGTGGCGGGGGTCGTGGGTAGCTGGCGGGTGTCAGGCAACCCTGTGCTCCAGCTACCCTGGCGCTGATCCGGCCGGATGAGGCCTGTGGCCCTACTCAGGCCGGTTTCTGCTTCCCTAACTAATGCAGTCTCAGGTCCCGCGCACAATTGGATTGGAGCAGAAGCTGTGTTCCACTCTCCAGAAGTCTTAGGATCCTGTGGCGGGTGTTGTGGGTAGCTGGCGAGTGTCAGCCGACCCTGCACCCCAGCTGCCCCGGTGCTTTTCTGACCGGAAGAGCGTGGTCATCAGTCTTAAGGCAGCAGCTGTGTCTGAGAAATCTTGTGCTCTCTTTGCTGATATTATCTTAATTAGATGACTTTGGCCCATTCTCCCCCTACAAATAGTAGATAAGACACTGTACTTGATAAACTTGCTTGAAATAAGTCATGGACTTATGTGGACCCCTGGTTCCAACTATCTCCCTTTTTAATTTCTCACTCCTACTCCTCCTTCTAGACACGTTGCTGTTAGGTAGACCCTTATTCCTGAAGATTTGGGTCACTCCTTGCTTGTACTCTGCCCTGAAAGCCATTCTCTAGGTCTCCTGCTTTATCATTTTAGCCAACAGAATATAAGCAAGACACACAGGAGTAGGAGGAGACAGAAGCTGCTGATTTCCCTGTTGGGCTATATCTCCTACTACTTAAACCTCTCCTATATCTGATGCATTCTTTTTCTTTGCTTCCCCAAGCCTGAGGGACAGTGATTTCTGTTTTTGGCACAAGAGTGGCTTTTCCTCTTCAGTTATCTGGATAAAAACATCTTTACAGATCTCTCCACCACTCCTTCGGAGTGTGTCATTTTTTGATACACTGATAGAATGTTATCTGGATAATGATAATGGTAATGATGAATTAGCAAAAATTACAGCAGCACTATGATTTATTGAAGGCTTTTGAGTTCTAGGCATAATAACAACTTAACATGTATGATAATATTAAATCCCTATATTAGAACTACTGTGATATGTTCGTATTTCTCTTCTACAGATGTCATAGGCTCATGTATGTGTAGTAGTTTGAACAGACTTGGTCCCCATAGACTCATATGTTTGAATGCTTGGCCCATGGGGAATGGCACTATTAGGCCTTGTTGGAGTTGATGTGACCTTGTTGGAAAAGTGTGTCATGGTGGGAGTAGGCATAGGCTTTGAGGTCTTCTCCTAGCTCAGGCTGTGCCCAAAGCAGATGATGGTTTCCTGCTTGCTGCCTGTAGAGGACAGTGCTCCCAGATGCTTTCAGATCAAGAAGTAGAACTCTCTTTTCCTCCAACACCATGTCTGCCTGCATGCTGTCATGTTCCCCACCATGAAGATAATGGATTAAACCTCTGAAACTATAAGCCAGCCCCAATTAAATGTTTTCTCTTGTAAGAGTTGCCTTCATCATGGTGTCTCTTCACAGCAGTAAAACCTAAACTGAGACAGTAGGTAACAGGTAAGTAACTCTCTTAAAATCAAAAATTGGAAAGAAGCAGACTTTAGATTTAAGCCTAAGAATGCCACAGACTCAGTGATGAGCTATTTAACCACAAGAACTCATCACCTCACTTCCAAACTACTCATGACTTTCCGGGAGCAAAGAGCACCAAGAAAAGGTCAAGCACTGCTTGGTGTTACTCCAGTGACTTCATCTGGGTTCAGAATTTTATGGGTCAGTTACTTTGATCATGAAGAATGTAAATTAGCTACCTCTGGAGCTGCACATTATTTGTTTTAAGTTCTTCACTGCTGTAGTATCATGGACACAAATGCTTGGGGCAGTGTATAGAGATGAACATTGGGATTACAGAACATGCAGAGAAAGTCTGAAATATCAATAAGGGGTTTAATTTAGTAGAAGGGGCATATATGTTATGTTATGTTATGTTATGTTATGTTATGTTATGCTATGTTAGCTTTAAATCTTGACATTCCATGATACAGAAAAAAATAAATCATGGTACTTTTGGCAGTGTTGCTCTAATTTAGGGACTAAGTTATACTAGAAAATATTAGGTTCCCAAAGAGAGTAACTGTCCTCTTACACAGTAACTGATGGGTTCTTTAAAGTCTCTTTTCACCATTGCTCTCAATTCTGAGGTAGGTAATAGAATAGGATAGTAACACAGTGACAAATGAAGGAGAAGAAAAAGGAAGAGGAGAAGGAGTAGGAAAAGGAGGAGGAAGAGGAGGAGGAGGAGGAGGAGAAGCAGAAGGAGAAGAAGACCATAGATCCCTTTTGTATCCCTTTCAACCATCTCACACAGCTAGACTTCCCATGTCTTCTCCAGGGTCTAGCCAGGTGAATTTTACATGTCTCCAGATCCACATCTTTACCCAACCTGCTAGTTCTAGCCTAGGTTCCATATGTACTTTAGCCTAGTCTGGACATCCCTGGATATACTGCAGCCAATATTTAGGTTTAGATGCCCAAATGTGGGACATGAAGGTGATCTAGCAGTCACCAGATTGCCCTACTGGCAACCATCAACAGATCCATACTGTTTTGCTTCCAACCAGCTTAAATAGCCAAACTTCCCACATTCTTCTACATAGTCTATTCTATAAAGTCTAAATTGTGAATCTCCCTGATCAACTCATCCATCTCATCTCTGAAATGCCAGGTCTAGTCAAGTCTCTCATCCAGTACACCAGCTTAATTTGTCTACCCCTGACAGTGCCTCAGCCAACATTTAGGCTTCAGCCAGGATCCATCTTACCCATAGTTTCCTCTGTGCTTTCAAGTAGCCCATTCAGCCAGACTTTCCCCTTTCCTTCTTCAGGGTCAAGTCTGGTCATGATCTCTGACCTCACATTCCACACCTTCTCCCTAACTCAACACATTTAGCCAGTGTCCTCTAAACAGGACCCTGGCCTAGTCTGGCCTCAATGCTTGTACTACCAACCTCTAGGCAATTGTCAGAACACTTGTTATTATCCCAGAACCTACAGGATAATTCCATGCCATATTCAAGATTTCTACCCAATCCAATCTACTTACTTGCTCTAACCTGAGCCAGGAAGTACACTAGCCCAGTGCTCTTTGTCTATCTAATTTCATCCCATCTAAGCCAAGCTGTAGGCCTAAACATCCCACACATTCTCTCTTCTGCCCCAACTTGCTCTATCTATATCAGATTTAGAATAAAGAAAAGAAGTCTAATGCTCAGATTTCATACAAAATAAAAACAATATTAAATATCAAGCCAATATCTTCTTTTTAAAAACTACCTGTTCTGTAGAAAAGTCTGCCAATAAGAATTACCTAGATGAACCTCAGGACACAGAATTTAAAAAAAACAATCATAAACTTCATAAAAAAACTTCAAAAAGTTTAAAGAAAGCACACAATAACACCTCAGTGAAATTAAGGGTAAAATACTTAAAGAAAATAAATATCTGAGGAATGCCAAAGAAAAATCAAACAAGGCTAATAAAAATTACTAAGAACATTAATGGAATCCAGTAAGGAGATAGAAACATTGAAGAGTACTCAAACTGCAATGAAGATGGAATAAAAAAATAAAAACCAAGAATCAATAACTAAAAAACAAAAAACAAAAAACCAAAATGCCCTCAAAGAAAAGTCTTTTTTTTAATTAGATATTTTCTTTATTTACATTTCAAAAGCTATCCCGAAAGTTCCCAATACACTCCCCCTACCCTGCACCCCTACCCACTCACTCCCACTTCTTGGCCCTGGCATTACCTTGTACTAGGGCATATAGTGTTTGCAAGACCAAGGGGCCTCTCTTCCCAATGATGGCCGACTAGGCCATCTTCTGCTACATATGCAGCTAGAGACATGAGCTCTGGGGATACTGGTTAGTTCATATTGTTGTTCCACCTATAGGGTTTCAGACCCCTTCAGCTTTTTGGGTACTTTCTCTAGCTCCTCCATTGGGGAACCTGTATTCCATCCTATAGATGACTGTGAGAATCCAGTTCTGTATTTGCCAGGCACTGGCATAGCCTCACTCACAATAGGTATATCAGGGTGCTTTCAGCAAAATCTTGCTGGCATATGCAATAGTGTCCTGGTTTGGTGGCTAATTATGGGATGGCTCCACAAGTAGGGTAGTCTCTGGATGGTCCATCCTTTCATTTTAGCTCCAAACTTTGTATCTGTAACTCCTTCCATGGGTGTTTTGTTCCCTATTCTAAGGAAGAATGAAGTATCCACACTTTGGTCTTCATTCTTCTTGAGTTTCATGTGCTTTGAAAATTGTTTCTTGGGTATTCTAAGTTTCTGGGCTAATAACCACTTACCAGTGAGTGCATATCAAGTGTCTTATTTGGTGATTGGGTTATCTCAATAAGGATGATATCCTCCAAATGCATCCATTTGCACAAGAACTTCATAAATTAATTGTTTTTAATAGCTGAGTAGTAATCCATTAAGTAAATGTACAACAGTTTCTGCATCCATTCCTCTGTTGAGGGACATCTGGGTTCTTTCCAGCTTCTGGCTATTATAAATAAAGCTGCTATGAACATAGCGGAGCATGTGTCCTTATTACCAATTGGAATATCTTCTGGGTATATTCCCAGGAGAGGTACTGCTGGATCTTCTGGTAGTACTATGTCCAATTTTCTGAGGAGCCACCAAACTGATTTCCAGAGTAACTGTACAAGCTTGCAATCCCATCAGCAATGGAGGAGTGTTCCTCTTTCTCCACATCCTCGCCAGCATCTGCTGTCACATGGAATTTTGAACTTAGCCATTCTGACTGGAGTGAGGTAGAATCTCAGGGTTGTTTTGATTTGCATTTTGCTGATGATTAAGGATGTTGAACATTTTTTCAGGTGCTTCTCAGCCCTTCAGTATTCTTTGTTTAGCTCTGTACCCCATTTTTAATGGGGTTATTTGAATTTCTGGAGTCCAGCTTTTTGAGCCATTTGTAAATATTGGATATTAATCCCCTATCAGATTTAGGATGGGTAAAAATTATTTCCCAACCTGTTGGTGTCCTTTTTGCTTATTGACAGTGTCTTTTGCCTTACAGAAGCTTTGCAATTTCATGAGGTCCCATCTCTCAATTCTTGATCTTACAGCAAAAGTCATTGCTTTTCTGTTTGGGAATTTTTCCCCAGTGCCCATATTTTCAAGGCTTTCCCCCACTTTCTCTTCTAAAAATTTCAGTGCCTCTGGTTTTATGTGGATTTCTTTGATCCACTTAGACTTGAGCTTTGTACAAGGAGATAAGAATGGATCAATTCACATTCTTCTACATGATAACCTCCAGTTGTGACAGCACCATTCTCTGAAAATGCTGTCTTTTCCCCACTGTATGGTTTTTGCTCCCTTGTCAAAGATCAAGTGACCATGGGTGTGTGGTTTCATTTTCTGGTCTTCAATTCTATTAGATTGATCTAACTTTTTGTCATTGTACCAGTACCATGCCAATTGCTCTCTAGTACAGCTTTAGGTCAGGCATGGTGATTCGACCAGATGTTCTTTTATTTGTTGAGAATGGTTTTTGTTATTCTAGGTTTTTTAATATTTCAGATGGATTTGCAGATTGCCCTTTCTAGTTCGTTGAAGAATTGAGTTGGAATTTTGATGGGTATTGCTTTGAATCTGTAGATTGCTTTCGGCAGGATAGCCATTTTGACAATATTAATCCTGCCAATCCATGAGAATGGGAGATCTTTCCATCTTCTGAGATCTTCAGTGATTTCTTTCTTCAGATACTTGAAGTTCTTATCATATGATCTTTCACTTCCTTGGTGAGTCACACCATGGTATTTTATATTATATTTTGACTTCTTCCTTTCCAATTTGTATCCCATTGACCTCCTTTTGTTGTCGAATTGCTCTGCCTAGGACTTCAAGTACTATATTGAATAGGTAGGTAGAAAGTGGGCAGTCTTGTCTAGTCCCTGACTTTAGTGAGATTGCTTCAAGTTTCTCTCCATTTAGTTTGAGGTTGGCTACTGGTTTGCTGTAGATTGCTTTTATTATGTTTATGTATGGCCCTTTAATTCTTGATATTTCCAAGTCTTTCATGATGGATGGGTGTTGGATTTTGTCAAATGCTTTCTCAGCATCTAATAAGATGGTCATGTGGGGTTTTTTTGTTTTTGTTGTTGTTGTTGTTTTGTTTTTGTTTGTTTGTTTGTTTTGTCTTTGAGTTTGTTTATATGGTGAAGTACGTTGATGGATTTCCTTGTATTAAACCATCCTTGCATCCCTGGGATGAAGCCTATGTCATTATGAATAATCGATTTGGTCTGTTCTTGAATTCATTTTCTGAAGATTTTATTGAGTATTTTTGCATCGATATTCATAAGAGAAATTGGTCTGAAGTTCTCTTTCTTTGTTGAATCTTTGTGTGGTTTAGGTATCAGAGTAATTGTGGTTTCCTAGAATGAGTTGGGTAGAGTACCTTCTGTTTCTATTTTGTGAAATAGTTTGAGGATAGTTGGAATTAGGTCTTCTTTGAAGGTCTGGTAGAACTCTGCATTAAACCCATCAGATCCTGGGCTTTTTTTTTTTGGTTGGGAGACTTTTGATGACTGCCTCTATTTCTTTAGGTGAAATGAGACCTTTAGTTCATTAATCTGTTCCTGATTTAGCTTTGGTAACTGGTATCTGTCTAGGAAGTTGTCCATTTTATCCAGGTTTTTCTGTTTTGTTGAGTATAGCCTTTTGTAGTAGAATCTGAAGATGTTTTGGATATCCTCAGGTTCTGTTGTTATGTCTCCTTTTTCATTTCTGATTTTGTTAATTTTAATACAGACCCTATGCTCGCTAGTTAGTCTGGCTAAGGGTTTATCTATCTTGTTGACTTTCTCAAAGAACCAGCTACTAGTTTGGTTGATTCTTTGAATATTTCTTTTTTGTTTCCACTTGGTTGATTTCAGCCCTGTGTTTGATTATTTCCTGCTGTCTACTCATCTTGGGTGAATTTGCTTCCTTTTGTTCTAGAGCTTCTAGGTGTGCTGTCAAGCTGCTAGTGTATACTCTAGTTTCTTTGTGGAGGCACTCAGGGCTATAAATTTCCTCTTATGAATGCTTTCGTTGTGTTCCATAAATTTGGTTATGTTGTAGCTTAATTTTCATTAAACTCTAAAAAGTCTTTAATTTCTCTCTTTATTTCTTCCTTGACCAAGGTATCATTGAGGAGAGTGTTTTTCACTTTCCACGTGAATGCTGGATTTCTATTATTTATGCTGTTATTGAAGATTGGCTTTAGTCCGTGGTCATCTGATAGGATGCATGGGATAATTTCAATATTTTTTATCCCATCCCATGGGATTCAGTTATTCGTGGGTGTGAGGGGGATCACAAACCTGGAAGGAAATGGGAAGAAGAGAAGGAGAAGCAGGAGACCAAGAAGATGGTACCTATCAAGGTCTCGTTTATTCGGCTAAGGTGCCTTGATTTTAAAGCATACATTGTAGGGGAATAGGGGAGGGGTCGAGGGAGAATTTTACAAAGAACAAAGAAGTGGGCATCTGCTGACATGAGGGCCTAAGTCAGGCGCCAGGCAGTGGGCAATCTGCATCTTATCTCTGGAACATAGATTCTCCTTGACAGCCTTGGGTGTCAGGCTGGGCTCAGGTGTAACTCATGTCCTTGGATGGCATGGGAGTTCAGGAAGAGATAGGGAAGAGGGGACTATAATTTAGCTTCTATAGCCTCAGGTTGTAGGAAGAGAATAGGGAGGAAGGAGTGATAACCAGCTCCTAACAGGGGGCTATTTGGCCTGTCAGGGAGATTGTGAAGGGCTCACTTTCTCATGGGATGGTCTCTGACATCTCCCCCTTCTGAATTAAATTTAATAAGGCCACACTTAACTGAGGTGATCAAATGATTTTCTCATCCTTGGATGAGCGGGCATTACCATGGCTGGGGGGACATTGACCCGATTCCTACCATGGGTGCAGTCACAGACACACACTTGTGGCTCTTGGTATCTTTTGGGGAGGGGAGGCAGAGCCTTAGAAAAATTCTTCACTTGCAACTGAAACTACATACCAACCTCCATCCAAACTGGGTTTGTCTCTCAGGGAACTCAGAAAAGGTCTATTTGGACCTTTCCCTGCAATGCTTAGCTTGCACCCATGCTGGGTCCATACTGGCTTCATATTATCACTAACCAGCATGCACAGTTCTGAGTTCTGTGCATCTCCTGTAGGAGAATAGTCAACCTCAGACTCAGTAAGGCCTCTACAACAATTATGCCAATTGTAACACCACAATTTGTGGCTCTTAAGCTATATTAGGAGCTGGAGGTCACCCTTTCTTGTCCCTATCGTCTCCAAAGCCTGAGGAACCAAGGGGACCCTGCATTAGCCACAAGGGTGGAAAACTGGAGAAGGGTCGCTTTTTCTGCCTTGGTGGGAGGAGGATCTTCTTCGTCTGAGTCCTGTATATCTAGCTGATGGTAGTGGACTGCAACCGGGTTACTTAAAGCAGCGTCAATCTGTGACTTAACAAAACTGGTTAATTTTCTAAATGCCCAGGGGCCAAAAGACAAAAGCAGCAAAATACCTACGAAATGTCCCAAAAGGCTGGGAAGTAAGGTGGTGACCCAAGGAGAAGTAGAAAACCAATTTTTATACCAATATTCTTGTTTCTCTCTGTTGCGGTTTCTCTCTTCTAAATTAGCTCTAACTTTGTCTATGCTATCTTGAACTAAGCCAGTCTTGTCAGAGTAAAAACAACATTCTTCTAATACCTGAAATTTCTGTCTTTGTAGCCTTAATATTTGTTATATCCTGCCTTAATGTTGAGACCATTACTTCTAAGACATTAACCTTTGTCTCCAATTTTTTATCTACAATAAATTGCTAATATTCTTATGCATATCATTAACAAAAATGAGCAGTATGCAGCTGTTGATCTAAAGCTGTGGTAGATATTGAAGTTAAAATTGCAATTAAAGCAGTAAATCTTAAAATTGCTCATTTGACCTTTTCTAAGTTTGCATTCCCAGATTTTTAAACTAAGGATCATTTCTTAACTCTAACAGGCAGCAAATCATAAGCAGGTCTCTTTAACAAAATCATAACAGCAAACTCCTTATCTAAATTAGAATCTACACAATTAGTTACTTGACAACAATTACAATGAATATGAAAAGACTTGTCAAGATTGGTGCTGTTAACTCTTAAAATTATCTAACAATATAGCATATAGGTAAGGTATAAAAGCTTTCACAGCTATAGGGGAGTTGGCCTGAATGGTCAAAAACAGTGTCTCTGATGAAATCTTGTTAAATACACTTTAGCAGTCCCTCTGTCTCACAGGTCATCATTTATAGTTGGCCTCAAATTGACACCGGGTCGGCTCTTCTTGCTGTAGCCCATGACAGAGATAGGAAGTTTCTTCATCTTGTTTACAAGTGGCTGCTCTCCCTGATTCCTCTTCCTCTGTGCACTCAATACAACTTTCTTGTCATCACTGCCAGGGCACTCATGAACTCACAGGTCAGTCTGTCACATGAATCATTCTGAAAGCTAGCATGCTTCTGCAGCATTCTGTGGAAAAAACAGAAACACTGCCCCCTTTTCCCCATAATAACTTCCTGATCAGGCTCATGCCATGTGTCAATAAGTGGATCCTTTTCATCTCACCTAGACATGATTATGTCTAGTTTTAAGATACTATAAGGCATTTATTAAGTTCTTTGACATCTAAATTTTAAAATTCTTAAAAATAAAAGTATGATTTAAATAATGTGCATGGGGGTATAATTTCTCCCCTTTTTTGTTTTTAAGAAGATAGAGTTTTAAAGTTCTATAATACCTTGTCTTTGAGAATTATTAAATTGTTGACAAAACCACTTAAATACTGGACTGTTATAGTTGGTTTTAATATAACATGGACAGTGACTAATTACACTTTTAATTGTTTCTCTTGAAGAACAGTCATAACTAGAATGCTTGAAAATTTATTATAGTCACATGTGTATAATTTATTTATTTATTAAGCAGAAATAAGAGAAAGTCCTTAAGTTGTCTCTGTGAATAACTATCTTCTAGGGAAAAACAGCTTGATCAGTAAGTCTAAAACCCAAATAATTATAAGGATCCTGAGTTTCGATCTTTTCAGGAGCTATCTGTAATCTTTATCAGTTAAAGTTTTATGTAAACCTCTATAACACAAAAGCAAATCCTGGGGGTCTTTTCCAGGCAACCCAGGACAATTTCTCAACTGTCCAAAAACAGTCTTCTTAAAGGAACAGTATTTTTTTAAATAAGTTGGATAAGCAATTGTAAGCTAGAGAATTAACAGCATCTGAGGGATGAACAATTTTAAGCAATTGCAAGCTCTGAGATATAATATTGACTATTAATATACAGCCTAAAGTTTGATTGTTCAACATTTTAAAACACCATCTATAGCACACAGTTTAATTATCTGTGCTGAAGCAAGAGAAAACTCAAAAGCATAAGTGTGTGCTCTAATTCACATATACTTTTCTCTCATAGAAGGGCTGTTTTTAAACACAGTAAATGGGATGCATGCATGCATGCATGAATTTATAGAAGATATAGGAGCATGCGTAAAAACAATTTTTAACTTATCTATGGGATAATGATTATCAATTTTATTTAAAATGATGGTATGCAATAGATCAAACATCAATATTCTGTAATAACCAATTTAATGGCTGTTTGGAACAAGGAACAGACACTTATACATATAAGCAACCTCTCTACACTATAACTTTATATAAAGTAGGCAAGTCAAATCACAATGTCTTGATAAATTCCACAGCCTGATTGACCTTTTATAAACTTTGAGTTTAAACTTTATTTAGAACAACATCTGGCTAGGTCTGTAACAAGGCTCTTTCAGCTAAAAGAAAGGGAGAGAGAGCTGAAGTCCCATGAATTTCTCTAGTCATGGTTTGTGAAACAAAAGAAGTGCCACACAAGTCTTGCTGAGGCTGCTTCCCTCCAAGCTTAGTGTCAACCCAAAGGCAACCATTTCTCAATCTGAGCGCTCTGCCAGAATCCTGGCCCAAAGATTATCCCTATTTTGAAGTATCCTTAAAGACCTGTTTTCCTGCGTTCATGACTCTAACCCTGAGTTACCAATTTTAAGATAACTTTCTGTTACAAGCAAAAGGCTGCCTGCCCCTTTAAGAGCTCTGTTTGCAATCAGCACTCAGCAGGGCTTTTCTAGCTGTACTTGACTCCCAGACACAGTGCAATGTAATTTATCAGTTTCTGCTGTGCAAGCTGAGACTGCTTTTTAAACAAGTTAAACTAAATCAAAGGATGGATAGCTAGCAGATAAAGTTTTAACCATTTTTTTAAACATGAAACACAGAACAACAATCATTCAAACAACAAAACAAAGGCAAACATAAATGGACAGACATATGGACAATTTGGTGCACCAAAAACAGACGATAGACACAGAGGGAATAAAACTTGATGTCTCAAAGGGATCCAGATATCCTAACCATAGATAAGAATACCTCCATAGGAGCCAGAGATGAAGCAGGACATCTCCCGTTTTCCTTCTGTCCCTAGGAGAGCTCTGAAACAGCTTATTTTCATTTTCTCTCTTTTTTGCTAAAAGATCCAAAACAGGGGATAACTGCTTTTCTGAAACTTATTTTCTCTCTCATGTTAAGACTCTAATTCTTTATCTCCTTCCTCTGGGACTTCTGCCAGAGAAGGGAGAGGAGGCACAGTGGCTGCTTCAGATAATTACTCCTTAATAAGAAAGGATGGTTGCAGGGACCACATTGGGACCCTCATTAGCTAGGTTATCATTTAAATCTCTACCTACCTTTCACCATTTTTTACAATGTATCTCTGCTTCATCTATATTAAACTATGGACATACCTGGTCTATGAAAATAAAAAGTCTATCAAATCTTTCTTTTTACCTCGTACTCCTTGTTCCCTGAGAGCCATCTTTAAACCTTTGATGAAGGCTGCCTCTTTAGATAGCTTATTTCCCATAACCTGAAGTGGAGATGACTCAACTCACCAAGGACTTCTCGCTCTTCCATGAGTGGTGGAAGGGGTCCTTGACTACTTCTAAATTCTTGAGGTCGCAACGAACTTCTCTGGAACATCCACCCATAGGAATTACGATCTGGACCTTGCCCTCACGTTGGGTGCCACTTATCCCATCCCACGGGATTCAGTTATTCTTGGGTTCTAGTGGGACTACAAACCTGGAAGGAAATGGGAGGAAGAGAAGGAGAAGCAGGAGACCAAGAAGATGGTACCTATCAAGGTCTCGTTTATTAGGCTGAGGTGCCTTGATTTTAAAGCATACATTGTGGGGGAATAGGGGAGGTGTTGAGGGGGAATTTTACAAAGAACAAAGAAGTGGGCATCTGCTGACATGAGGGCCTAAGTCAGGTGCCAGGCAGTGGGCAATCTGCATCTTATCTCTGGAACATAGATTCTCCTTGACAGCCTTGGGTGTCAGGCTGGGCTCAGGTGTAACTCATGTCCTTGGATGGCATGGGAGTTCAGGAAGAGATAGGGAAGAGGGGACTATAGTTTAGCTTTTACAGCCTCAGGTGGTAAGAAGGGAATAGGGAGGAGGGAGTGATAACCAGCTCCTAGCAGGGGGTCATTTGGCCTGTCAGGGAGATTGTGAAGGGCTCGCTTTCTCACGGGATGGTCTTTAACAATTTTTTATCTGTTGAGGCCTGTTTTGTGACTGATTATATGGTCAATTTTGGAGAAGGTCCCATGTGGTTCTGAGAATTAGGTATATCCTTTAGTTTTAGGATAAAATGTTCGGTAGATATCTATTAAATTCATTTCTTTCATAACTTCTGTTAGTGTCCATGTGTCTCTGTTCAGTTTCTGTTTCCAGGACCTGTCCCTTGGTGAGAGGGTGCTGTTGAAGTCTCCCAGTATTATTGTGTGAGGAGCAATGTGTGCTTTGATCTTTCCCAAAGTTTCTTTAACGAATATGCCTGGCCTTGCATTTGGACCATAGACATTCAGAATTGAGAGGTCATCTTGGTAGATTTTGCCTTTGATGAATATGAAGTGCCCCTCCTTTTTTTTTTTTTTTGATAACTTTAGGCTGAAAGTAAATTTGATTAGATATTAGAATTGCTACTCCAGCTTAATTCTTCAGACCATTTGCTTGGAAAATTGTTTTCCAACCTTTCACTCTGAAGTAGTGTCTGTCTTTTTCCCTGAGGTGGGTTTCCTGTAAGCAACAAGATATTGGGTCCGGTTTGTGGAGCCAGTCTATTAGTCGATGCCTTTTTATTGGGGAATTGAGTCCATTGATGTTAAGAGATATTAAGGAGAAGTAATTGTTGTTTCCCATTATTTTTGTTGTTAAAGTTGACATTCTGTTCTTGAGGCTGCCTCCTTTTGGTTTGTTGAAGGATTACTTTCTTGCTTTTTCTATGGTATAGTTTCTGTCCTTCTGTTTGTGTTATCCAGTTATTATCCTTTGAAAGGCTGGATTCGTGGAAAGATATATGAATTTGGTTTTGTCATGGAATACTTTGGTTTCTCCATCTATGGTAATTGAGAGTGTTGCTGTGTATAGCAGCCTGGGCTGGCACTTGTGTTCTCTTAGGGTCTGTATAACATTTGTCCATGTTCCTCTGGCTTTTATTGTCTCTGGTGATAAGTCTGACGTAATTCTAATAGGCCTGCATTTATATGTTACTTGACCTTTTTCCCTTACTGCTTTTAATATTCTATATTTAGTGCATTTGTTGTTCTGATTATTATGTGTCAGGAGGAATTTCTTTTCTAGTCCAATCTATTTGGAATTCTGTAGGCTTCTTGTATGTTCATGGGTATCTCTTTCTTTAAGTTTGGGAAGTTTTCTTCTATAATTTTGTTGAAGATATTTGCTGGTCCTTTAAGTTGAAAATGTTCATTCTCACCTACTCCTATTATCCATATGTTTGGTCTTTTCATTGTGTCCTAGATTTCCTGGATATTTTGATTAGGATATTTTTGCATTTTGCATTTGATTGTTGTGACCATGTTTACTATGGAATATTCTGCACCTGAGATTCTCACTTCCATCTCTTGTATTCTGTTGCTGATGCTTGCATCTATGGTTCCTGATTTTTTTCCCTAGGGTTTCTATCTCCAGAGTTGTCTCACTTTGGGTTTTCTTTATTGTTTCTACTTCCCTTTTTAGGTCTTGGATGGTTTTGTTCAAATCCATCACCTGCTTGGTTGTGTTTTCCTGTAATTATTTAAGGGATTTTTTTCCCTCTTCTACCTGTTTAGCAGTGTTTTCCTACGATTCTTTAAGGAGTTCTACCTGTTTAGCCTTGTTGTCCTGTATTTCTTTAAATGAGTTATTAATGCCCTTCTTTAGGTCCTCTATGAGCTTCATGAGATTTGATTTTCAAATCAAATCTTGTTTTTTGGGTGTGTTGGGGTATCCAGGACTGGCTGAGATGGGAGTGCTAGATTCTGATGATGGTGAGTGGTCTTTGTTTCTGTTAGTAAGATTTTTATGTTTGTTTTTGCCATCTGGTAATCTCTGGAGTTAGTTGTTATAGTTGTCTCTGGTTGGAGCTTTTTTATCCTGTGATTCTGTTAGCCTGTCAGCAGATCTGGGAGTCTAGCTCTCTCCTGAGTCTCAGTGGTCAGAGTACTCTCTACAGGCAAGCTCTCCTCTTGCAGGGAAGGTGCACAGATATCTGGCGTTCAGACCTGCCTCCTTGCTGAATATGAAGGCCTGAAACAGGGCCTTTCCCAGAAGATGGGTTGCTACTACAGTCTGCGCACTCATCTGCACAGACTGGTCTTGGAGGGACCCAATACACAAGATGGTTCCCTCGCCTGTTCTGGATGTCAGAGCCTTCCAAGGTGGTCACCTCTCCTATGGCAGGGAGGGTGCCTGGATGTCTAAAGCCTGAAATGGTGGTCTGTCCCAGAAGCTGTGTTGTTTCTGCATTCAGCTCGCTCACCCTCTGCAGTCCCTTGATCTGCACAGATTGTTCTCAGAGGGACTCATGAGACAAGATGGCTCCCTCACCTGCTCTGGAGGTCAGAGCCCTCCTGGGCAGCCACCTCTCCTCTGGCTGGGAAGGTACCTGGAAGTCTTCAGCCCAAAACAGGGCCTGTCCCAGAAGCTGTGTCTCTTCTGCCTATCCCAGAAGCTGTATTGCTTCTGCTGTCCACTTGCTCATTTTCTGCAGTCTTTGAGCTGATCTGTGCAGACTGTTCTCAGAGAGACCCGGCAGACAAGATGGCTCCCTCACCTGCTCTGGGGGGGACAGCCACCTCTCCTCTGGTGGGGAAGGTGCCCAGATGTCTGGAGCCCAAAACAGGGGTATGTCCCAGGCGCTGTGTAGCTTCTGCCTGTCCCAGAAGCTGTGTCACTTCCACAGTCTGCTTGCTCACCCTCCACAGTCTGCAAGCTGATCTGCACAGACTGGTCTCAGAGGGATCTGGAAGACAAGATCAAGAAAAGTCTTATAGGTAGAATCAATCAAGCAGAAAATGAAACATCAGAAGCTTAAGATAAAATACAGGATCTAGTCCAAATAAGCAAGAAGTATGAAAATTTACAAAACAGAGGAAAGGAAAATACTGAAAATGTGGTACATCATGAATACAAACAAGCAAGCAAGCAAGCAAACAAACAAACAAACAAAACCACACAAAAACAAACCTTGAAATTATAGGCATGGATAGGGAGAAGAAACCAAAGACAGGGGCATAGAATCGATGTTCAACTAGATCACAGAAGAAAATTTTACCAAATGGAGGAAAGATATATCCATACAGACACAAGATATGCATAGAGTATCAATTAGAAAAGAGTAGAAAAGAAAATTTCCAGAACATAGCACAGATAAAACACTGAATATATATAAAAAAGAAAGTATATTGGAAGCTGCAAGATAAGCAATGCAAGTCATATATATCTGCAAAAACCTATCAGAAAAATGGCTGTTTTCTTAATGGAATCTTTAAAAACTAGAGGAGCCTGGAGAAATGTGTTCCAAGTCTTAAAATACTATGATGGTCAGTCTAGATTAATATGCCCAACAAAACTATCTGCCTAAATTGAAGGAGAAAGAAAAACTTCATATGATATAAACAGACTAAAAAAATTAAATCCAAAAGAGCAAATATAAAGAAATGTAGGCAGCAGTATTTTTGAGGTAAAGATAGGAATAAGCATAGCAGAGAGACTGTATAAAGAATACAAAGCCATAATTATTAATACACAAAATACCAATGAGAACACAAACAACATCACCAAAATCACCAACACAATGATCACAAATAACACATGCATTCTAATGTCACTTTAAATGTCAATTGCCTCAAATTTTCAACCAAAAGGCACAAGCTGACTGAATTAATCAAGAAATAAAATCTGGCTGTCTGTTGCAGATGTTACTATTATAAACATATATTCTGGGGTGCTGAATTTTGTTTAAAAATAAAGTAAGTGCCATTGGATTTAAAGACAAAGATTGACACCAATCCATTAATAATAGGTGATTTTTAATACTCCACTTTCTATAATAGAGAGGTCATCTGGCCCATCTGAACAAAAAATAAATAGAAAAACATCAGAGTTAGTTAACATGATATATCAAGTAGACTTCATAAATAGGTACAAAATATTACATGCAACACCAAATAATACACATCCTACCCTGCAGCACACAGAAACTTTTATAAAAACAGACCACATCCTGGGAAACAAAACAATTATTTTACAAATTTAGAGATTGGAATAACTCCTTGTATCCTATCTAATCAAGATATAATAAACTGAAACTTGACAGCAAAGAAATCCCTAGCAAATACACACACTCATGGAGATCATATTATTTATCTAAGAAACTATATAATTCTGTTTGTAAATATACATATACAGTTTAAGTGGACTTTTCTTAGGTGGCCACTGCTCCCTCTAAGAGACAAAGATGATCAAAAACAAAACAATCAATCAATCCAACAAACAAAAACACCCAATTCCATTCATGAGAAGCCCTTTTTTGAGTTTTTAGTCAGAGCTATCAATGAGACATTCAAATCATGCAGCCTATTGCTACTGCCTTTGGTTGTTCCCAAGAGGCCAAAGGTAAATTCCTATTCATAAAGATACCATGCACTTTAGGCACAGAAATTCAGAGTCCTCTGAGCTAAGGAAAAAAATAAAGTCTACTTTCTGAGGTACCAGAAGGTGTCATGAAGGCTTCCAAAGAAGGCAAGCCACCAAAATCCAATCCAGCTGTGATACCTGTGGACCACAACAAAGACTAGCTTGACACAATAACCCTAAGGGTATACTAGTGACATGCAGTAACTATGATTGGACTTACAATCCATTCAAAAACAGCAAAAAATCATGCTTGGTCCTGAAAACCTAACTAACTACCCAGGGCAAATGATGTCCTGGGTCTTGGAGAGAAGCCCACAACTTTTACTTTAACAAATCAACATAATCCTTAATTACATCCTGTATATATGTCCTTATACCCACAAATAAGTATATTCCTCATCTTTCATCCAGGAAACCTCTCTTCCCAACAAAGAGAGACTATTAAAGAAAAACCACACCTGCTCAAAATGCAGAGTTGTGAAGCCCAGTTATAACTGATATACCTATAACACAAATTCTACACCTAAACCTTTGAGGACCATTGTGGAAGAAGGGGTTGAAAGAGTATATGAGCTACAGGATCAGGGGGTTTGTTGAGATTGTCTCTCAGTAAAGTCAAAAACTACATCCATGAAGTCTCACTAATATGATTACCTAAACATGAACTGAACAAGGAAAAGGACATCAATAGAGATGCTAATGTGGATAGGGAAAGTCCAGGATGCCTCAGCCATATAAAAAGAACTACAGGCATCTAAGGAGTACTTAGAGCAGCAGAAATAGTCTCCTCTATGGAAGATCACATCAACTGGTTATCCAATACCCAATAGTTAGCCCAGACAACATACATATGACCAATACTATACAGACTAAGCAGATTATAATTAGGATTTTATATGTATATACAGATACATATATGCACTGAAAAGAAGGCCATGGGTATGCAAAAGAACAAGAAAATGAATATGGAAGGGATTGGAGGGAGGAAAAGGAAGAAATGATGCAATTATATTGTAATCTCCAAAATAGAAAAAGAAAAAGAGTAACAAAATGGGAAAAAAAGAAAGAAAAATGAAAGAAAAAGAAAAAAGCCCCTTTTCCCCCCTTGGATTTTTCTTCTTAAAATATTCGGGCAAGAAAGGATAGATAGAAAGGACATCAAAGTTCAGGTAACAAACTCAGTCTTCTTGCCCTGACACAGCCTTGGCTCATTCACAGTGAACACAGAATTTAGTGAATATCATTTACATATGTAAATCACCCAGGCTCCTCATAGTTTCTTATTCTCTTTTGTTTTCTGTTCTGCCTGTGATTCAATTTCAAATGAACTACAGGTTTTTAACTCTGCCAGGTCAAGTGTGCTGTTGGTGAATTTTCTGTTCATTAGATTTTCATCTTCAGAATTTAATCAGTTCCTTTTGACAGTCCCCATCTTTTCATCATTCTTCTCAGTTTATTCATACATGTTTTAATTTCCATAGTTTTATTATGTTCCTTTGGGCTGTTTATCTGCCCCCCACTTTTTGTGCCTTGTGATTCTTTTTAAGACTTATTTATTTGAGAACAGATAAGCAGGGACTATATGTGAGCAAAGGCTTAACCAAGTCAAGCCTACTGGAAGTTCTAGGATCCATCACTCTAGCCTTTCGTGAGGATGAGGCTTTTCCTGGAGTTGAGTGTAACTTTTTCCATCAGTTTTAATACCTTAAGCAGCTTACCTCTGCTTCATTTTAGAAACCTGTAATCTGTTGCTTTGCCTGCTGTCTGCCCGAGTAACTACAACTCTAACATGCTATGGTCTTAGTGTATATTCTCAGCGGCTTCCAGACAAAGCTGCTTGTTCCATCAGCAGTGCATCCAGTGCCTGTTGGTGGTCTATTAGTAAGTAGTCTACATCAGGTGAGACAGATGGAGTCCTTCTGGTGATCTTCAGGCTAACTTGGACTTCAGATATACACTTCATTTACCTCTTTATCTCTGACTTGAGGGAAGATCTCTGAGGAGGGAGATTTTTCTCTAAGTGGTAGTGTGCTAGGTTGGGTATTGGGAGAGATATGGGTAGGTGCACACAGTACCAGGGATTTTCCTCTCCATTTTTTTCTAGAAATATTTATCTTATTCTTGTCTAGGTGTCTTAATTAGTTTTTGAGTTCTCCAAAGCTATTTGCTCTCTGTGTTGTTTACCTGTACAAAACTGAAGGTTCTTATTCCTATATCTTATTGATACTCACATTAACATTTTGATGTCTGCTTTCTATATTTTCTTAAAAATATTTTAAAGTACACACTATACAGACTTTTTAATTTAAATTTGTTTTCTATTCAGGTAATATATTTTGATCACATTTACCCCTCCTTCAAAGTTGCTAGTATGAGGTTATCCTAATTTTTTTATGAAGAAACTTATTACTATGAACTCTCCTAGTATTGATTTCACTGGGTCTCATAAGTTTGGGTATGTTGTGAATTTGTTTTCATTTTATTCTTGGAAGACTTCAATCTCTATCTCAACACACTTTTACTCAGTAGAGGGTTGTTCAGTTTCTATGAGTTTGTAAGCTTTATGTTGTTTTTGTTGTTCTTAATATCCAGCTTTAATCTATGGTGATCTGATAGGATCCAGGGGGTTACTTGCTTTGTGAGTGATTATGTGATCACTTTTTGAGAAGGTTCCATGAGGTGCTGAGAAGAAGGTATATTCTTTTGTGTTTGGGTGAGATGTTCTGTTAGGTTATCTTTTTCTAACCTTTGGGGCAGTGGACTGTGATATCAGACAGAAAACTGGTAAGGTCAAGTGGATTTAGAAACCCCCAGTAACCTCATACCTGAGAACAGTAGATGTTTCATCTACTTCAGACCAAGTTTCTGTCCTGGAACATGTGACCACAACACCTCATGGAGAGGACCATAACAATCAGTCATATAGGAGCAGTGCCTGAATCCTCTCCACATGCAGATGAGGCATCCCAAAAAACTCAGAACAAGCCAATAGAAAGCATCTGTTCTTAGACCCCAACCTGCCCTGAAATGTATATAAGACCCTGTCCACAAGGAATAAAGCATGAGTTCTTTCATCGAAGACCATTTGAGAGCATCTGTTGTATAGAGCTGCAACACTGAGAAAGTGCAATTCTCTCTCAGAGCTTTTGCCTCTGGAAGCTGCTTGAGCCTACTGTGATCACTTCCTGCTCAATGGCCTGACCTTGACTCCTGCTGAACTGTACCTACTCTTTCTGCTTCCCTTTCCCAGTCTACCTGCTGCATAGCATCTCATTGTACCATGGCCAGAGATCACAGAAGATCAAAGATTGACTCCCCCTCCCCATTTGGAGAGCATAAATCTTTGGCCACTCTGGCTGGGCCAGAGCCCCTCAGATCTCTGCAGACTGTGTTAGGTAGTACACAGACCAGCACCAAACATTTACTCTGAGGTAATGTCTATCTTTGATGTTGAGATATGTTTATGCAGCAGCATGGATCCTGTTTTCATATCCATTCTGTCAGCCTTTTCGTTGGTTAATTGAGTCAATTGATGTTGGGAGATATAATGATCAATGATTTTTAATTACTGTTATTTTGTTGTTGGCAGTGGTTGTATGTGTGCGTGTGTATGTATGTGTGTGTTGTGCATTAATAATTTTGCAGGTGTGAGATTATTTATTGCCCATGTTTTCATGGGTGTGGTTAACCTCTTTGGTTTAGAGTTTTCCTTCCAGTGTTTTCTGTGGGGCTGGATTTGTAGATAAATATGTTTAAATTTTACTTTATCATGAAATATCTTGTTTTCTTCAACTATGGTGACTGAAAGTTATACTAGGTTTAGTAGTCTGGACTGTCAAACAGAGTCTATAAGATGTCTGCTCAGGCCCTTCTGGCTTTCAGAGTGACTGTTAAGAAGTTATGTTAAATTCTAGGAAGTCTGCCTTCATATGTTACTTGGCCTTTTCCCCTTTCAGCGTTTAATATTTTTTTTTGATGTTGTTGTTCTATAAGTTTAGTGTTTTGATTATTATTTGCCTGTTTGGCATTCTGTAAGCTTCTTGTGCCTTTGCAGGAATGTCATTCTTTAGGTTAGGAAGTTTTTTCTATAATTTAGTTTAATATATTTTCTGGGTGTTTGAGCTGGAACTTTTGTCCTTCTTTTATTCCTATTTTTCTTAGGTTTGGTCTTTTCATAGTGTCCCAGATTTCCTGGCTGTTTCTTGTTAGGATTTTTTTAGATTTAACATTTTCTTTCATAGATGAATCTATTTTGCAGATGTAATTGTATATATTATAATTATAATAGTATATACATGTATATATTTAAAATATTTTATCATAGTTTTCAATGCCTGAGATTTTGTCTTCCTTCTCTTGTAATCTGTTGGTAATGCTTGCATCTGTAGTTACTCTTTGCTTACCTAGATTCTTCTTTTCCAGAATTCCCTCAGTTTGTGTTGTCTTTATTGCTTCTATTTCAATCTTCAGGTTTTAAACAGTTTCCTTCTCCTGCTTGCTTTTTTTTTCTTGGGTTTCTGAAATTCTTTAAGGGATTTATTGATTTCCTCCAATTTTTAATTTGCTTTTTTCTTGATTTCTTTAAGATGTTTCTTTTTCATTTTCCTTTGAGGATCTCTATCATCTTCATAAAATTTGTTTTGTCCTTCAGGGGATTAAAATATTCACATCTTGCTCTCATAGGTTCTCATGGTGCCATATCATGTTAGCTCTTTTTGATTATGTTCTTACACTGGAGGTTAGCAGTCTAGGGTCAGATGATTATAGGTCTAGGTGCTGATTTCTGAGTTTTTGTTGGATGGGCGTTTTTTGTTGTTGTTGTTGTTTGTTTGTTTTTTGGTTTCTGCTTCCTTTTCAGTTTTCTGGCCTATGTGATCTGGATTTTTGGTGGCTATCGTGGCTATCATGACCTCTGAATGACTAGGGAATCTTTGACCACATTGGGGGCCTCTACTGGCTGCTAGCTTGGCATGTGGTACAATGTGTGCACGCGCGGGGGTGGGGGGGCTGTCTCTGTTCTGAGTATTATGGCCTGCACCTGTTTTTCTGGCTGGAGTGGCCTGTACTTAAGCAGGAAAGTCAAGCAGAATTGAGGGTAGGGGCCCAGCAGTGGGATAGGTGGTGAGGTAGTAGGGAAGGTGGTAGAATGGGTCTTTTAGGACTGAGTTTAGGGAGTGGGACAATTCTACTGCTAGCCAGGTCTATCACCTGTTCTTCTCACTGGTGTGGCCTTTTTCAGAACAGCTAGAGTCCTCTAGAGTTGGAGGAAGGGACTCAACAATGCTAGGTAGTTAATAGTATGATCTTTTATGACGTTTTAGGCATTCTTAATGTTTTTATTTTCCCATCTCCTCCCTAATTAGAGTCCTTCTGTTTTTTCCATTTTCTCAGGTAAATCATTTGCACTCTTCTATTCCCCTCTCTATTACTCACCTCAACTTCCAACCCACAGTGGTCCCTTTCTCCTTTTCTGGCTTCTGCAGTTACTACAGGATATATATTCACATCTGAAGATTTGGAACTAGGAGAGAGAACATGGATGGGGTTCTTTTCTTTATGGGTCTGGGTTACCTCCCTCTATTAGATCTTCTCTTGTTTCACCAACTTACTGGAGAGAGGCCAGATGTTCTTATGTGCATAAAGTATGATTGTATTATGCTTACTACATTTGTAGCCTTTAAAAACAACTTATCACTTGCATTCCAATAGACAGTAATCATATCAATTTTATATCTATTGGTAACATTTTATTCTATAGCGTAATCACTTATTTAATGGCTTACGTATTAAGAATTGAGAAAAAAATACTGCCAAGAACCAGCTTCTGCTAGGAGAGGGGTTCCTGAGGAATGAGTGTTTCAGAACTGCCAAAGAAATGACTCAAAGTCAATAGTGGGTACAAGCTGACAGCTCTGTGTTCTGCTTGGGCTGACTCTCTAGACAGCTATGTGGATAGTTCAACTCTGTAAGACCAAAGTCAAGTCTTGTATTTACATATTAATTCAATCATTATCCCAGGTTCTCTTTTGCTTATCCCATGAGCAACCATTTTATGATTTAAGAGCCTTGATTCATGTGAGAAGAGAGCAAGTATATATATTTTTAAACATAGCAAATGGATTCAGAGATTTGTCTGCCTTTGTAAGCACAGACAATAAACTAGCTATGTGGGATCTTGCTCTGAGATCACCAGTTCCACCCTGCCTTGGCCTAAACTTGCTTTTTTGCAGGCTGACCTGCCTTTGTGTCTTTTTGACAAGCTAGCTCATTAGTGTAGCTGCCTTTGTTCTTTTAGGTCCATGAAGCCCTTCATACAATTCATATTGTGAGAAATTATATATTCTTGAACTCGTGTTTTCAGAATTCTTTCCTACAGTCTTAAGGGCTGTCCTGAAGACCACAGTGTTCACCACCTTGCCGAGGAACACCTATACACCCTTGTCTCCTGGACTCATGATGTTTCTAATTATCATAGAGTATTGACCTTGGAAGGGAGAATATTTTCTGTAGGAGGAACATAAAGTAAAGTAAATTATGTACATTATTATACAAACAAGCTTTCTGCCTAGCAACTGTCAGCCTGCTAGCTCTGGTCCAGGGAGAGAATGGAACTTTTTCAGGCCATCCATTCTGTGTGGTAGGACTTGGCAACATGCTTTCTAGTTTGTTGCTGTTTGGATTAGGACTATGTTTAACATGCTTGTACATGACATTTGGTTTATCCACATATTTCTTTAAGATAACTTTATCTATTATTATTCTTCACTTTGATTACCTAATTACTGATCAGTTCTGAGACAAGTTTTCACTTTATCTATGAAGCCCACTAGGGTGCAGTCCTGTGCTGAACAAGTAACAATGGCCTGAGTGTGACAATGACTGAGGTGACATTCTACTTACTAGTTCTAAAAACAGTCAGTTGTGCATGTCCATGTAATTCAGATACTTTGTGCTGTGATTTTACTTATCATTTTTATCACATGTTTAAAATTAAATGGAGAGAATTTGGAAGGATTATCAGAGGGAGATTATGCTTTCATCTTAGTCTGAACCATTGTGAAATAGGTCAGCCACTTTAGTTCATTAAGGTAAAACTGTTATTTTTTTTTCAACCTCAAATTTCTTGCTTGTTTTTTTTTTTATCTCTCTTTTTAAAAATCCATAAGTGATTTATTCTTCTGTATTTGGTTAGTGTTTATTTATTTAACTCCTCCGTACTACTTAGGTCTGCTATATGTCTTTGGTCTATATGTCTTTTTTGTGATAATATGGCATTATATTTTAAAATTATTATTTTTATGTGTGCGGGAGCTTTGTCTGATTGTATGCTTGTGTGCCTGGTGTCCTTAAGGCAAAAAGAGTGTCAGATCCTATGAGACTAGAGTTACAGATAGTTGGGAGCTGCTGAGAATTGGATCCAGGTCCTCTGAAAAAGCAGCCAGTACTCTAAACTGCTGAGCCATTCCTCTAGCACGAATGATACTATTTTTTATTTCTATAGCCATGCAAAGTAGCTAGAAGTGCCTCTTTAACTGTTTCTTTTGCTCAGGATTATTTTGGTTCTTCATGACTTTCTGTTATTCCATATGAATTTTATGAATGTTTTTTCTTTCTCCATTTTTACACCTTTCTATTTCAGTAAAGGATTTAGAGTAAAATTATGATGAATCTGCACATTGCTTTTGGTCATTTTCACAACATTATTTCTACTAGACTATGAGCATCTTAGTGTCTTCCCATCAGGATTTTCACTTTTTTGTTAGTTTGTTTTGTGAAATAGTATTCATGATCTCTTTTTCAATGAACTTTCAAGGTACTTTCATTACTCCCATTCAGCAGTTATTGAATGGGTAGTAACCCATTACCTATGTGTAAGTACCTGTTAGATGAACAAATATGGAGATTTAAAAGAAATGACTAAACATCTTAAGTTAGAATCTACGTAGTGTTATGCAAATATGCATAAATTTCCCTTTTCCTCTGTAAAACTTTATTGAAAAAAAGGTTGACTGTGTTCTTCTCCATGAGCAAAGTAACCCCAAATAGTAAAGAACATGGCCAACTACTTTTGTTGTATTTCATGTCATTTTACATATAGGAAATTATATATATATATATATATTCATGTCCTTTAAGTACTTGCATGTTTTATAAAATAAATAATTCAAAATTTATACATTTTGAAAATTAATTTACTCAACTATTTCACTACTGATTATAAATTTATTTAATCAAACTCTCATTAAATAAAAACAAATTAATATAGTTAGTGTTTCACATATTTTTGAAAAGAATAAAGGGACAGAGAAATATAATTAATACTTATAATGTTGATTATACCTACTGACTCTTGGAAAACATAGTTCATTCAGAATATTTTTCCATAGTTGTTTTCCTGAAATTGCAGATATCTTTATAAAGAGTGGGCTGGAGATATACATATTTGTTCCTAGACTGCTGAGCATGCATATATATTATATTCCTGGATCCTAACAGAAACTAGTATCCACTGACAGGCCATGAGTTTTATGTGAGTTTCCATAGAAGCTTAGTTGTTTTTCTTGTAATTCAGCTTCTCTTTTTAAATTAATGGCTTTTAACTCCACATCTTCCAGGAGGCTTTTTGGTTTAAATTAAAGTTTTGTGTATTTCCAAAGATTTCCAAGAAGGTCCATCTTAAAGCTTATCTTGCCATTGTGATTCAATTGGTTAGTATTATTGGTATTTATGAGTATCTTGCTTTATATCTATCAAGGCCACCCAATGTTTTCATTTCAAGTGATGGAAGGGATATTTTTCTCTTTGGGATTTAGGCTGTCACCCTGAAAAAAAAAGTATGTGCATTCAAGTACTGAGAAAATGCATTTTTCATTGACATGGAAGGGCTAACAGTTCTCTGTGGTTCCATGTACTTTTAAATCTATCATTCTCTCTTTGTTTTACATGTCAATTTTTATGTCCTTGTTTATTTCTTGACATTTTGACTCCTCTCAAGTTTATCTAATGAATTTCAAATGTCAAGTATTAAACTCTCAGACCTAATGTTCCTTTAAAAATTTTTCTTTTGGCCCCTTCTGTTCCCCACCAGCACTGGGTCACCTTGGGCACGGAGTCTGCAGACATCCCCAAGGTACCTAGAAAATTCTCCACACGATCTTAGGACCTCTGGTGAGTGGAACACAACTTCTGTTCCAATTCAATCGTGCAGGACCTGAGACAGCATTAGGGAAGCAGAAAACAAGCCTGACCAGAGTCACAAGTCCTTTCCGGATGGTGCCAGCACTAGGTCACCTTGGGCATGGAGTTGGCAGACACCCCCAAGGTCCCTAGAGGACTCTCCACGTGATCTTAAAACCACTAACCAGATAGCTCCACGCTCCTCAAAGAAGACACCACTTTCAGGCACTGTAACTAGCCCAGGATCTTTGACAACAGGATCCCAGGATAAAAGGTGCTTGGTTACACCACTATTTCAGGGTATCAGATGAACTTGACTGCCAAGAACTCTGACACACCCAGAATCTCAGGTTCACAAGAACCCACAAGCAAAGGATCACAGAGAAAGCTGGACTCTGAGGAGTCCTGAATCAACAGGGATTATAGGAAGAACAGGCTCCAATCACATATATTGAGAACAGCAAATACTTGAGATATTCAGATAGCAGGAGGCAAGCATAAGAACAGAAGCAACAGAAACCAATGTTATTTGGCATTATCAAAATCAAACTCTCCCACCATAGCACGTCCTGGATACACCATCACACCAGAAAAGCAAGACATGGATCTAAAGTCACTTCTTATGATGATGATAGAGGACTTTAAGAAGGAAATACAGGAAAACACAGGTAAACAGCTAGAAGCCTTTAAAGAGTAAACACAAAAATGCCTTAGAGAGTTACAGGAAAACAGTACCAAACAGGTGATGGAATTGAACAAAACCATCCAGGATCTAAAAATGGAAGGAGAAACAATGAAGAAAACTGAAAGGGAGACAACTCTGAAGATAGAAACCCTAGGAAAGAAATCAGGAACCATAGATACGAGCATCAGCAACAGAATACAAGAGATGGAAGACAGAATCTCAGGTGCAGAAGATTCCTAGGGAACATGGACACAACAAAGAAAATGAAAAATGCAAAAAGATCCTAACTCAAAACATCCAGGAAATTCAGGACACAATGAGAAGACCAAACCTACTTATAATTGGAGTCGATGAGAATGAAGATTTTCAACTTAAAAGGCCCGCAAATATCTTCAACAAAATTATAGAAGAAAACTTTCCATACCTAAAGAAAGAGATGCCACTGAACAAAAAAAAGCCTCCAGAACTGGAAATTTCTCCTGACACATAATAATCAGAACAACAAATGCACTAAATAAAGACAAAATATTAAAAGCTGCAAGAGAAAAAGGTCAAGTAACATATAAATGCAGGCCTATTAGAATTACTCCAGACTACTCACCAGAGGCTATGAAAGCCAGAAGATCCTGGACAGATGTTATATAGACATAAAGAGAACACAAATGCCACCCCAGGATACTATACCCAGCCAAACTCTCAATTACCATAGATGGAGAAACCAAAGTATTCCATGACAAAACAAGATTCACACAATATCATTCCAGGAATCCAGCCCTTCAAAGCATAATGGGAAAGCACCAATACAAGGACAGAAACTACACCCTAGAAAAAGCAAGAAATTCCTTTACCAAACCTAAAGAGAGACAGCCACAAGAACAGAATCCCAACTCTAACAATAAAAATAACAGAAGCAACAATTACTTTTCCTTAATAATCTCTTAATATCAATGGAATCAATTCCCTAATAAAAAAGACATAGACTAACAGACTGGCTACACAAACAGGACCCAACATTTTGCTGCTTACAGGAAACCCATTTCAGGGAAAAAGACAGACACTACCTCAGAGTGAAAGGCTGGAAAACAATTTTCCAAGCAAATGGTCAGAAGAAACAAGATGGAGTAGCCATTATGATATTGAATAAAATCGACTTCCAAACCAAAGTTATCAAAAAAGAAAAGGAGGGACAATTAATACTCATCAATGGTAAAATCTTCCAAGAGGAACTCTCAAGTCTGAATATGTATGCTCCAAATACAAGGGCAGCCACATTCATTACAGAAACTTTAATAAAGCTCAAAGCACAGATTGCACCTCAGACAATAATAGTGGGACACTTCAACATCCCAATTTCATCAGTGGACAGATCCTGGAAACAGAAACGAGGACACAGTGAAAATAACAGAAGTTCTGGGACACATGGGTTTAACAGATATCTACAAAACATTTTATGCTAAAACAAAAGGGTATACCTTCTTCTCAGCACCTCATGGTACCTTCTCCAAAAATGATCATATAATTTGTCACAAAACAGGCCTCAACAGATATAAAAATATTGAAATTGTCCCATGCATCCTGTCAGATCATCATGGATAAAGGCTTCTCTTCAATAACAACATAAATAATAGAAAGCCAACATTCACATGGAAACTGAGCAACACTCTCTTCAATGATACCTTGGTCAAAGAAGAAATAAAGAAAGAAATTAAAGACCTTTTAGAGTTTAATGAAAATGAAGCCACAACATAACCAAATTTATGGGACACAATGAAAGCATTCCTAAGAGGAAAATTCATAGCACTGAGTGTCTCCATAAAGAAACTAGAGAGAGCACACATTAGCAGCTTGACAACACACCTAAAAGCTCTAGAACAAAAAGAAGCAAATTCACCCAAGAGGATTAGACAACAGGAAATAATCAAACTCAGGGGCAAAATCAACCAAGTGGAAACAAAAAGAAATATTCAAAGAATCAACCAAAGGAGGAGCTGGATCTTTGAGAAAATCAACAAGATAGATAAACCCTTAGCCAGACTCACTAGAGGGCTCAGGGAAAGCATCCTAGTTAACAAAATCCCTCCTCATGTCTAACAGTTCTGAGTGTGTTTTAAATATCATCGTGAATGGTCTTTTATGTGTCTTCTGGGTTCTGCTATTATTCTCAAAGCACTTAAGCTTTGTCTGTGTGCAGTGTGTGGGTGCCGACTGCTTGCTTTGTTTTATCCTGGGCCAGTACTGGGTAAAGTGACTCAGGTTGGTAGGGGGTGTTGAATGTTTACATTGGAATTCTTTTCTCTGGCTCTCTCCATTCAAAGACTTATCTCTCCATTTTCCATCTGCTTCAGCTTCATAATCTTAGTTCTGTTACTCTTCAGGTCAGCATGAATTAGAACCTCCTCCTCAAGGCTGTAACCATAGGAATGGGAAACTCAGTGTCTCAAGGATGTTCTTCCTTAATTTGTTCTTTTGGGTTTCCAGGTGGTTCTTACAGTTTATCCAGAGTTTAGTAGGTGTTGCTTGCATGTATATTGGTCCCATAGGAACTATTGCTGCTGACAACTCATCTTTGTGGGTTCAAGAGTTCTTTTCCCCTAACCCATTCACCATCATATGTGTTTCTCTCATTTTTACAACATAGTTTTGTTTTTTATTGACACTTCACTCTAACATCAGAAGTGATTTCAAGAAAAAAGGTTTTTTTTTTTTTTTAAAAAAAAAGTCATTGCTAAAGCAGATGTCTGAGTTGTACATGTATAATTGTTGCCCTATATTATTTTTTAAGAAGTTATGGTAGAATGACCTATATAGAATTCCACTGCATGATACAACTATGTGGTTAAAGGCAAGACTTTGAACTTCTCTAAGTTCTGTGTTTCTCTTGGTACAAAAGGTAGTGCCTTCCTTTCATCTCTGAGTCGAGGTTGGTGCTAGAATCAAGTGATAGGTTACTGTTAGCTGCAGTTAAAACAAAAGCAATTATGGAAAGTTTCATCTGATTTTGGGGGGGTGTTCACCAGAGATGACTTCTAGACTGTCTTTATTAGTTGACTAGTGACTACACTGGATATTTGGCATCCCAGTATAGCTTTGAGGTTTTTTTGTAGGATGGGCTTTTAGGTTTCAAAGACAAGTCCTTGAGTTGACATACTTCAGTTAACAAGAACAGTTAGCCAGAAGCCGAACTATAGAAGCTAGAAGCAGGATTAGTAACTACATTTAGAGACTTGCCCAGAACTATTTGATAGATTAGGTCTTAGTTCAGTCTTCACAGGTGGTACAATTTACAGCCTGAATGGTTTGTTCATCATGGCATCAATAGTACTAAGGTGTCCAGGTCTACTAAGGTCTGGAGCCCTGTTACATTATCTCATCAAATATCCAGTGGCATGAGGGCTAATGGGAATATGGCTGCTTTTCCTCTAGCCCTTGCTCCCATGTCTTCAGAATCTGTCACCAGATTCTGTAATGTTACAACAATATCAGGGTAAGGGTTTTGGTTCTACCCAGTGGCAGAAATTAGGACACAAATGTGTGTATTCTTTTAGTAAATATGTATGAAGGCTTCATTTCTCAAATTAGAGGAGTTGAGATGTAAGACTTAAGAAACCATAAAGTAAAAATTAATGTAGTTCTATGAAAATGGGTTGGTCTTGAAGCTAGGATGTTATGAAGAGAGCCAGATCAGCCCTGCCTGCTAATCTGTTTCCCTTTTATAGCCTTGTTGGGAACTAAAAAAGGAGGGGCCAGGGGAAGAGGGGGAAGGGAAAAGATGCCCAAATGTAGCTAGAGTTCTCAATTCTCTGGTCAGTCAGGTGTGGGAGGGCTGCCAGACGCTTTCCACTCAGCCCCATGTGAGCATCCAAGCCTCTGACCCACTCGATGGGGGGTGGACAAGGGGCAGCTCCCAAAATCAAAAGGGGCCCCGGGATTAAACCCTATAGCCTGGGGTTATGGGAGAAAGGGATAAGGAAAGAGGTTCCCAACACTGATCAGAATTTGCAGCGGATCTTGATGGAGCACAGACTCTCTATGCTTTAAGAGCTTTATTATAGAAATTCACGGGGAAAGAGAGAATAGAGGGAGAGAGAGAGAGAGAGAGAGAGAGAGAGAGAGAGAGAGAGAGAGAGAGAGAGAGAGAAGAGGAGAGGAGAGGACAAAGAGAAAGGAGAGAGGAGAGAAGATGAAGAAAGGGGAGAGAGGGTGAGAGTGAGAGGTAATAAGTAAAAGCATAAGAGAGAGAGTTGGGGGCTGAACATCCATTTTTATGGTCTTCAGTGTTGCTAGGTAACTGGGGAGGAGTTTAGCCTGAAGGTCAGAAGCTTGGGCCATTGTCTACATGACTATTGACCATGGTTCTCTTGTGGGGACTGTGGGGGGTGGTAACTTAGGCAGGGGCCAGAGTTCCAGGAGCATGAGGGAATGCCTACCATGTCATGAAGGTGAATTATGACCATCGGGGTTCAGACCTCAGCTCAACCGGATACCAGCCTGCAATTCCCCACAGAGCCTCTAGAATAATGTGCCAAAGAAACCTCTGTAATTACCCAACTTTATAGCTAAGCCACATTTCCACCCCTCAGGTATTTTCTTACAGCAACAGAAAACAGACAAAGACAAAAGCTGATGTCATCTCTAGAGTGTATGTTCCTCAAACTTCCACTTAGTTTTAAGTATAGTCTTACTAATATTGCAAAGCAAACAAAACTGTTAGATGAACACTCACAAGATTCTAGTGTGAATGCTTGGAAGTTGATTTATTGATCTGCAGGATCTGTAGGGCTAGGGTGAGGCTGGTATATAAGGTGCTCTCTGTCAGTCATGCTGTCAATAATTCCATAAACTGAATTAATTCAGAAGTTTCCTGATTTAGTGCTGCAGACACTCTTGGGTCCCTGTCTGCGTAGAACACGGGCCTCTGGTTGCAGATAGACAAGGAGTTGGCGAAATGAATGACAGACAGAATCAACACGAGAGGTTGTGTAGAATCTGAATGTAATTGTAAGTTAGCATCAAAACTTTTATACAGAAGAATAACAAGAAACCAGGCGAGATACATCTGCCAAGTTACAGTGACACAAAACATAAGAAATGTATACATCAAAAGAAGGCGGAGCCCAGGCGCTGCTGTTTACCTCTAAGAAGGGAGCCAGGTGTAATGCTAGTCTATTGTTAAACCCACCACCAGGGATTCTTAGTAAATGCCTGATTATGCTGTTTCTTTGGGCCCAGTGAAGAAACCTGTCTCAGGGGGATTCCCTATCTCTTTTGTGGTGAACCCACCTATTTGCAAGGCTATTGTGTATTCCCTTGTCTAGGTAAGACTGGCTATTGTCCCAAGTAAACACTCTGCAGACTAGCTCCGAGCTATTCCGGTTCCGTTCTTTGTAATGCCTAATTAGTTTCACTGTCTCTACTAGAAGTAAATTTGAATGTTACTGAATAGGTAACCTTACTGAATTCCTACTGAATTCCAAGTTTGTCAGCTTTAAGGATTTTTGGGGACATTGGAACACTGGTGAAGGCTTTGCTATGTCAGAATTCAATCTTAAAAGGCACTATAATAAAATAATACTAAAGGAGAGCATGTGGATCCATATACAAGACTAACACGGGGATAGGGTATGAGTATATGGGTTATGAGAACACCTGGTTCCAGGAGGTTAAGTTTCCTTGAAACTCTTTGCCTCATGAGTGCTTCCAGGCCTCTCGGCCTGCCAAGCAGGCTTCACTAGAGTGTGCATAGCAATTTAGAAATGAGGAAAAAGAAAATAATAGCAATACTTGCCCTTTTCTGAGTATAGCACTTTTTAAACTTAGTATTTACAATAAACTTATGAAGCATATAGTATCATACCCATTTTTCAGTTGATGAGCTGGAATGCAGACTACTTAGATTTCCTTTCTTTTTTTGAGTCAGGGTCTCACAGAGTTTATACTGGCCTTGAGCTCACCCTTGGTTAAGGGTGACCTTCAACATTCGTCCTTGCTGTTTCCATCTTCCAAGTGCTAGGATGAAAAACTGATTATTATGATTGACTTTAGGCTTTGAGTACTCCTTTAATGATTCCTAAAATGGAAGAATATTGTGAGGTGAGATGAAATTTTGCTCCTATATGAGAAAGTAGGGTCTTTGGTGATAGGGATGGTCATGTTCATCAGTGCAATATCTGTGTATTTAATGATCCTAGATAAAAATCTTCAACTCAAAAGACTTTACTGTCTTGGCTCCATGTTTACTGATCCTCAGTTTTATTTTATTTCTTTCCTGATTGAGTCTGTTACAATCTATTAATGAGTTAATTCATCGCCCCTCCTCTTCCTCCTTTCCCCTTCTAGCTCCAATAGGCTTTAAACCTGAGATTCTCCTGCCTCTATTTCTACAGTGCTGGGATTAACATCATGCCTCACTATGTCCAACGTTGTTAGTTCAATCACCCACCCCCTCTGTGTGTGTGTGTGTGTGTGTGTGTGTGTGTGTGTACATGCTATGCAGGCATACAGGACAGTTCATAGGGTTGATTTTCTCTGACTATGTAGGTCCTGGGAATTGAGCTCTGGTTATCAGGCTTGGAAGTAAGCGCCTTTACCATCTGAGCCATTTCACTCTCTTCTTTACATAAATTTATGTACAAAACCCTTTTCAGCTAGTTTAGTGAATGTCCCTATTGAGAGTAAATGCATTTTGTTTAATTAGTGTCAACAATAAGAGTCACATACAGTTGCTGTAAACCTGTGGGGTTCTGAGAAATACTAATAACATTACTTCCCTGAAGTTTGTATTCTCATTTTATATTTATTTCTAATTCTATTTTTTTAATTCTAATTTTTATTCATTCATTTTATTTATGTACATTTCAAATGTTATCCCCTTTCCATGTTTCCCCTCTGCAAGCCCCTGCTACCATCCCCTGCTACTTTGCTTCTATGAGGGTGCTCCCCACTTCTGCCTTACCACCAAAACATTCCTCTAAACTGCGACATCAAGCGTTCCCAGGACCAAGGGCCTCCCTTCCCACTGATGCCAGATAAGGCCCCTTCAGCTCCTTCAGTCTACATTGGGGTTCCTGAGCTCATTCCTATATTTGGCTACAAGCCTCTGCATCTGCATTGGTCAGCTTATAGCAGAACCTCTCAGAAGACAGCTGTATAAGGCTCCTGTCAGCAAGCACTTAATATCAGCAAGAATCTGGGTTTGGTGTCTACATGTTTGATGGATCCCCAGATGGGACAGTCTCTGGATGGCTGTTTCTTCAGTCTCTCCTCCATTCTTTGTCCTTATATTTCCTTTAGACAGGAGTAATTCTGGGTTAAAATTTTGGAGATGGGTGGGTGGACCCATCCCTCAAATGTGGAGTGGGGCATGCCTAACCTCTGGATATGGTCACAACAGGTTCTCCTTCTTCTTTGTGGGTTATTTCAGCTAATGTCATCCCTGTGGGGTCCTGGAAGGCTCTTGTTTTACTAGCATCTGGGACTTGCTGGTTACGACCCCCAGTTCCCATCCCCCATTACTACATACCTCTGTTTTACTTCCTGATCTTCTGCGTATTTCCTCTATCTCTTCCCATACCTGATTCTTCCCCTCTTTTCCCCCTTTCCCTCTTTTCTTCATCCGAAGTTCCGTACTCCTTCTACTTCCCTTGATTATTTTGTTCCCCCTTCTAAGTAGAACTGAAGCATCTACTCTTTGGTCTTCCTTCCTCTTGAGCTTCATATGGTACATGAGTTGAATAATGGGTATGCCATTCTCTATGCCTAATACCCACTTATTAGTGAGTATACACTATGTGTGATATTTTGTGACAGAGTTACCTCACTCAGGGTATTATTTTCTAGATCCATCCATTTGCCTGTGAGTTTCATGAAGTCACTATTTTTAATAGCTGAGTAATATTCCATTATGTAAATGTATCAGATTTTCTGTGTGAATTCCTCTGATGGGAGACATTTGGGTTGTTTCTAGCTTTGGGTTATTATAAATATGGCTGATATGAACATAGTGGAGCATGTGTCCTTATTCCATTTTGGAGCATCTTCTGGGAACATGCTCAGGAGTGGTATAACTGGGTTCTCAGGTAGTACTATGTCCAATTTTCTGAGAGTCTACCAGACTGATTTTCAGAGTGGTTGTATCATCCGGCAATGGAGAAGTGTTCTTTCTCCACATCCTTGCCAGTATCTGCCATCACCTGAGTTTTTGATCTTAGCCATTCTGACTGGTGTGAGTTGGAATCACAGGGTTGTTTTGATTTGCATTTCCCTGATGACATTACTTTAGGTAATTCTTGGCCATTCAAGCTTCATCAGTTGACAATCCCGTGTTTAGCTCTGTTCCCCATTTTTTAAAGGGTTATTTGGTTCCCTGGAGTTTAACTTCAAGAGTTCTTTTTATATTTTGGATATTAGCCCTCTGTAAAATGTAGGATTAGTAAAAATCTTTCTCCAATCTGTTGGTTGCCATTTTGTCTTATTGATAGTGTCCTTTATCTTACAGAAGCATTTCAATTTTATGAGTTTCCATTTATCAATTCTTAATCTTAGAGCATAAGTTATTGGTGACCTTTTCAGAAAAATTTCCTGAGCCCATGTCTTTAAGGCTCTTCCTTCATCCACTTGAATTTGAACTTTGTTCAATGAAATAAGAATGGGTAGATTAGCATTATTCTACACGTTGACTGGCAGTTGAGCCAGCACCATTTGTTGAAAATGCTGTTGTTTTAGCTCCTTTGTCAAAGACTATGTGACCATAGGTGTGTGGGTTCATTTCTGGGTCTTCAAATCTGTTCCATTGATATACCTACCTATTTCTGTACCAATACCATGCAGTTTTTATCATGATTGCTCTGTAACACAGCTTTAGGTCAAGGATGGTGATTCCCTCAGAAGTTCTTTTATCGTTGAGAAGAGTTTTAGGTGTCTTGGGTTTTTTTGTCATTCCAAATGAATTTGAGAATTGCTCTTTCTAACTCTATGAGGAATTGAGATGGAATTTTGATGGGGATTGCATTGAATCTGTAGATTGCTTTTGGCAAGATAGCCATTTTTACTATATTAATCCTGCCTGCCCAAGACCATGGGAGATCTTTCCAACATCTGAGATCTTCTTCAATTTCTTTCTTCAGAGACTTGAAGGTTTTGTTATACAGACCTTACACTTGCTTGGTTAGAGTCACACCAAGGTACATAATATTTTTTGTGATTCTTGTTAAGGGTATCGTTTCCCTAATTTCTTTCTCAGTCTGCTTATCCTTTGAGTAAAGGGAGGCTATTGTTTTGTTTGAGTTATCAGGTTTAGGAGTTCTCCAGTGGAGTTTTTGTGGTCACTTAAGTATACTATCATACCATCTGCAAATAGTGATATTTTGACTTCTTCCTTTACAATTTGTATCCCTTTGACCTCCTTTTGTTGTCTAATTGCTCTGGCTAGGACTTGGAGTACTATATTGAATAGGTGGGGAGAGAGTGGACAGCCTTGTCTAGTCCCTGATTTTAGTGGGATTGCCTCAAGTTTCTCTCCATTTAGTTTGATGTTGGCTACTGGTTTGCTGTAGATTGTTTTTTCTATGTTTAAGCATGGACTTTGAATTCCTGATCTTTCCAAGACTTTTTTCATGAAGGGGTGTTGGATTTTGTCAAATGCTTTCTGAGCTTCTAATGTAATGATCATATGACTTTTTTCTTTGAGATTATTTATGTAGTGGATTACATTGATGAATTTCCATATATTGAGCCATCTCTGCATCCCTGGAATGAATCCTACTTGATCATGATGGACGTGATGTTTTTATGTGTTCTTGGATTCAGTTTGAGAGAATTTTATTGATTAGTTTTGCATCGATATTCATAAGGGAAATTTGTTTGAAGTTAGCCTGCTTTGTTGTTTCTTTGTGTAGTTTAGGTATAAGTGTAATTATGGCTTCATAGAATGATTTGGGCAGTGTTCCTTCTGTTTCAACACTATGTTTCAACATTGGTGAAGATTTTGAAGAGTATTGGTGTTAGGTCTTCTTTGAAATTCTGATAGAACTCTGTCCTAAACATACCTGGTACTGGGGTTTTTTTTAGTTGAGAGAATATTAATAACTGCTTCTATTTCTTTTGGGGTTATGGGACTGTTTGATGGTTTATCTGATCCTGATTTAACTTTGATACCTGGATTGTGTCTAGAAAATTGTCCATATCATCCAGATTTTCTAGTTTTGTTGAGTATAGGCTTTTGTAGTAGAACATGATGTTTTTTGGATTTCCTTGGTTTCTGTTGTTATGTTTCCCTTTTCATTTCTGATTTTGTTAATTTAGATACTGTCTCTGTGCCCTCTGGTTAGTCTGGCTAAGATTCTATCTATCTTATTGATTTTCTCAAAGCAACAGCTCCTGGTTTGGTTGATTCTTTGTATAGTTCTTTTTGTTTCTACTTGGTTGATTTCAGTCCTGAGTTTGGTTATTTCCTGCAGTCCACTACTCTTGGGTGTATTTGCTTCATTTTGTTCAAGAGCTTTCAGATGTGCTGTCAAGCTGCTAATGTAAGCTCTCTCCAGTTTCTTTTTGAAGGCACTGAGAACTATGAGTTTTCCTCCTAGCTTTCATTGTGTCCCATAAGTTTGGGTATTTTTTTTTTTTTTGGCTTCATTTTCATTGAATTCAAGCATTTAATTTCTTTATTTCTTTCCTGACCAACTTATCATTGAATAGAGTGTTGTTTAGCTTCCATGTTGTTTTTGTTGCTATTGAAGATCAGCCTTAATCTGTAGTGATCTGATAGGATGCATGGAATTATTTCAATCTTCTTATATCTGTTGAGGCCTGTTTTGTAATCAGTTGTATGGTAAGTTTTGGGAGAAGGTATCATGAGGTGATGAGAAGTAGGCCTATTCTTTTGATTTAGGATGAAATGTTCTTTAGATATCTGTTAAATCCAGTTGGTCCATAAGTTCTGTTAGTTTTACTGTGTCTCTGTTTAGTTTCTGTTTCCATGATCTGTCCATTGATGAGAATGGGTGCTGAAGTCTCCCACTATTATTGTGTAAGGTTCAATATGTGCTTTGAGTTTCTTTTATGAATGTTGGTGTCCTTGCATTTGGAGCATAGATATTCATAATTGAGTGTTCTTCTTGATAGATCTTTTTCCTTTGATAAGTATAAAGTAAGTGTCCTTCCATTTTTTTTTTTGATAACTTAGGTTGAAAGTCAATTTTATTCGATATCAGTATGGATACTCCATATTGTTTCTTGAGACCATTTGTTTGGAAAATTGTTTTCCAGCCTTTTACTCTGAGGTAGTGTCTGTCTTTGTCACTAATGTGCATTTCTTGTATGCAGAAAAATGCTGGGTCCTGTTTATGTATCTGGTCTGTTATCATTTTATTAGGGAATATAGTCCATTGATATTAAGAGATATTAAGGAAAAGTGATTGTTGCTTCCTATTTTTTTTTTTGTAGTTAGGGTTAAAATTATGTTTATGTGGCCATCTTCTCCTTCTTCTTTTTTTTTTTTCTCACAGGCATTGGTATTTTTTTCATAAGCATTGGTATTTTTTTTCACAATCATTGGTATGTTTTTCACAAGCATTGATATTTTATTTTTACAAGTATTGGTATTTTTTTCACAAGCTTTTGCAGCCGGCCAGTGGCTCACATGTCTGGGTTCTATTTCTGGAAAGGCATCTTGGAATCTGGAAGAGAAGAGTGGGTTAGGTGATGCAAGAGAGAGCTAAGACAGGACTCTGATCAAAACTCAACTTTAATATCGGCAAACATGCTTTATAAAGAAGAGGGGAGGCTCATTTCTAGCCATGCAAAGTTCCTTTGAAGTAGACAGATCAGCCTTCTAGTGGGAACTCACAGTTGTAGTGGGAATATCACAGTTGGTGCTAACTCTGGAAAATCTCAGAGGAGAACCGGTTGGGCCTCAGGCAGTTTCAGCCTCAGGCAGGTAGTGGCACATCAAAGGAGAGGGATGAGAAGCATCACAGCAGGTGGCTCCACCTAAGTGGTGGATGGTCACAGCCAGCCTTGCTAGGCTGGAAGGAGGTAACAACAAGCATTGGTATTTTTTTTTCACACCATTGGCCATCTTCTTTTTTGTTTGTTTAAAGAAGATTATTTTCTTGTGTTTTTTAGGGTGTTATTTCTGTCTTTCTGTTAGAGTTTTCCATTCATTATCCTTTAAAGGGATGGATTTGTGGAAAGATATTGTGTAAATTTATCTTTGTCATGGAATATCTTGGTTCTTCTATCTACAGTAAATGAGAGTTTTGCTGGGTATAGTAGCCTGGGCTAGCATTTGTGTTCTTTTAGGGTGTATATGACATCTGCCCAGGATCTTCTGGCTTTTATAGTCTCTGCTGAGAAGTCTGGTGTAATTCTGTTAGGTCTGCCTTTATATGTTACTTGACCTATTTCCCTTACTGTTTTTAATATTCTTTCTTTGCTTTGTGTATTTGGTGTTTTGATTACTATGTGGCAGGAGGAATTTTTCTTCTAGTCCAATCTATTTGGAGTTCTTTAGGCTTCTTATATGTTTATCGGCATCGTTTTCTTTAGGTCAGGGAAGCTTTCTTTTATAGCTTTGTTGAAGATATTTACTGGCCCTTTAGGTTGGGAATTTTCATGCTCTTCTATCCCTATTTATCCTTAGGTTTGGTCTTTTCATTGTATCCTGGATTTTCTGTATGTTTTGTATTAGGAGCTTTTTGCATATTGCATTTTCTTTGAGTATTGTGTCAATGTTTTCTATAGTATCTTCTGCCCCTGAGATTCTCTCTTCTATCACTTGTATTGTGTTGGTGATGCTTGCATCTATAATGATCTCTTTCCTATGTTTTATATCTCCAGAGTTGTCTCCCTTTGTGATTTCTTTTTTTTTTTTTTCTATTTTCATTTTTAGATCCTGAATGGTTTGTGCAGTTCCTTCACCTGTTTGATTTTGTTTTCCTGTAATTCTTTAAGGGATTTTTGTGTTTCCTCTTTAAGGACTTCTACCTATTTTCCTGTGATCTCCACTATTTCTTTAAGGGAGTTATTTATGTCCTCCTTGATGTCTCTATCAGCATTATGAGATGTGATTTTAAATCTGAATCTTGCTTTTCCAGTGTGTTGGGGTACCCAGGACTTGCTGTGGTGGGAGAACTGGGTTCTAGTGATTCCATGTAGCCTTGGTTTCTGTTGGTAATGTTCTTGCCCTTGCTTCTCACCATCTGGTTATCTCTGGTGTTAGTTGGTCTTGTTGTCTCTTGCTGTAGCTTGTCCTTTCTATGGGCTTCCAAGCATGTCAGCACTCCTGGCAAGACCAACTCTCTCTGTGCAGGGTTTGGATATGGAGTGCTTGGGAAAGCCTTAGGTCTGGGGTGCAAATGGAGCCTGGAAATATCCTGTCCCACCTACTCCACTGTTCATTTACCCTGTGCTCTCCTGGGAGGTCCTGCTTTAGATAGTTATTGGAGAGAAAGTGGTGATCTCATCTCTGAGTTTGGAATGAGTGCACTCCTGGGAGACCAGCTTTCTCCTGGCAGGACCTGTGTACAGAGGATTATGGAACAACCTTAGCTCCTAGGTGCAAATGGAGACTAGAAGAATTTTGGAACTCTTGCTCCTCTTGCCTACATCTCCTGAGTGCTGAGATTACAGATTCACACTACTACACTGGTGTATGAGCTGAAACTTGCACCTACAGCTTTATGCATGCTAGGTAAGCACTCTGTACTGAAGCAATATGGGAAGAAACTGATATTCTATTAGTTAAAATGTTTTCTTTATGTTCACCATATAATTGTGCATGTTAAGAATTTGTTCTACCACTAAGTAACAACCCCAGCAAGGCTTGAGTTGGGGGAGCAGTTTGCCCATAGGTGGAGGTGCTCTGTCTTTTATCTGCCTCCCTTTCTGATGACGGCCAAGCAAGTTAAGGGTAACATCTACAGTTAGAAATAAATGAGCAAATGATCATTTGTTTCCAACTATTACTTTTTATGTTTCCAGGTTTTAAGGTAATAAATTAGAATGGAAGGCACATGTGACAATTTGGTCTCATTCTTTATTGCCTGTGGTTGTGTCTTGGCAGAGATTTTATCCAGAAGTATAGGCGAGAAGAAAAATTTGAAAGTCACAGTCAGAGTTGCAGACAGATCCTTCACTTCTTGGCTTTAATAGCCTTATTCTTACATGCAGGGTGAGTCTAGCTTCAATCCTCTGTCAGCATTTCTGGGCTGAGAGCACAGATGAATACCCTGGGTACTGACACTTCTTCTTCTTCTTCTTCTTCTTCTTCTTCTTCTTCTTCTTCTTCTTCTTCTTCTTCTTCTTCTTCTTCTTCTTCTTCTTCTTCTTCTTCTATGGTCCTTTTTGGAAACCTGGAAACTTATCATAGTCCCCATGCTTGTCAGGGAACATTTAGTAAGACATACTAGACAATTGAGACTCACATCTCTTTACTTAAAAACAAGAGAGCTCTTCTAGGAAGGAAGCTTTCTACAAAGCTTCTTCTGGCACAGAGGCTTGCACAAGGCCTGTGGTTCCTGTTGGAAGTTTGCATGAGGTCCAGTGTGCCTAGCTGTTCTTCATGGTGCTGGTCTTACACACACACACACACACACACACACACACCATTCTGTGATTTTGTAAATTCTTAGTCTCACAAGGTTAGACCTCTGTCTTAGAAAGCTTCCCATTAAAACCGTGGTGAAAGAGTTCAGATTGAGCCATAAACTAAGGTATTGTTAAATCGGCACAAGACAGCATCTTCAGAGACAAGGTAATGACAACAAACTAGCTGTATTTTCTTCTTTTTCTGCATTCTTAGTATAGCCTCCATTCCTAGTTAGCTGTAGTTTCATATTTGATTGATTTAGCTATCTGAGATCACCTTTAATCCAGAAATATTAAGCAAACACTTCAGAACTAAATAACTCAAATGTTTGTAATTGTGCATATTTCTAAAGTGTATAATGACATCTTTCACTTTCCTGCTGATCCTGTTGTGGGCATGAATCATCCTGTGTCTAGTATAACTGTGTAGTGAAAGCTATTTGCTCATGGCAGATATTAGATTCTGGACTAACATACATTTTTTACTACAGTATATTGTTATAATTGTTATAGTTTATAGTGAATTATTGTGGTCAATCTTAACTTGTTTAATATCTAAATTAAATTTCATCATAGGTAATGAATAAGGAGAAGCAGGCATATAGGATTTGTAGTATCTGCAATTTTGAGCACCCCATGTTCCAATGAACCATAAGGACCTGTCATGTCTTAACTGATCAAAAGACTGACCTTCCATTGTAGGGCCAAGTAATGTTATACTAAAGCCTGGACTCAGTCAGTCCTTTCACCTGCAGGAGAATCAGAGTCCCAGTACAGAAGAAAAACAAGAATTCTAGGCGAATACAAATGCCAAGGTACATGGAGATGCATAATGTTTCTTTACACAAAACAAAGAAAATGTATACATAAAAATCTGGGGGAAGCTAGGCAGTGTTTACAACTGAGATAGGAACAGCCCTATCTAAGATCAGCTAAACACAGGAGCCAGGTGAATGGTCTGATGCAATGCTAGTCTATTGTAAAACCCACCACAAGGGATCCCTTAGTAAATACCTGATTATGCTATTCCTCTGGGCCTAGTGAAAAACATGCACCAAGGGAATCCTGTTCTACTAACCCTTTCATGAATAATACAATACTTCAGTTCCTCCTAAAACCACAACCCACCTTCTCCCTAGGCCATTGTAAATTCCTGTGTATGGGAGTGACTTGGCTATTGTTCTAAGTATTTACTATGTAGACTAGCCCTGAGATGTCTAGCTCTATTCAAGTAAATTTTAATGCCTGATTTCTTTCACTGTCTCTCTTACAATAATAGAGGTATGTGTGAATGTTACTGAATAGGTAACATTCTTACTGAATTTCAAGCCCAGTGTTGGCTTAAGGACTGCCTAGAACATTGGAACACTGGTGGAGGCTAATCTAACTTAGCTATATGTTAAAATCAATCCTTAAAGGCACTTATAATAAAACAATGTTGAAGGAAAGCACACAGATCCATTCACCAACTAAAGCAAGGACAGATTTGGAACATTCGTTCTATGGGAATGCCAAGGTTCTAGGAGGCTAACTTTCCAGGGAACTCTTTGCCTCGGGACTGTGTCCAAGCCTTTAGGCCTGTCACACAGACTTCATTGGAGTGGGTGTGGCAACCTTAGAAATAGCAAATACTATAGCTAGAACCAACTTTGACATCTAAACCAACAAATATTGGACAATGTGGGAAACCAAAAGACATTGGTTGATACCTTTGATACAAGTGCTCCAAGTATCAAAAGGGGCAGAGAGGAACAGTTGTTGATAGTTGGTCAACAGTTGGACTGGGACAGCCCAGTCCATGGCCAGGCCACTCTACTGTTCAGGCCCTTGTCATACAGAACACCATTTGAGTGCCCTGTATTACCCTAAGGCCAGGCACTGAAGAATTAGGAATCATTCCTGGAATTCAGAACTCATGGAAATTACTCAAAATATGTAGTCTCAAAGCTGCCCTGCTCACCTTGCATGCCCCCTACCTACCTCAAAAGCTACAGCAAGAGTCTTGGAATGCTGAGTGCTTGCCTAGTATTTAAACTAGGCTAATTTTAGTTCACCAGCATCTTAAATAGGCAAGCAAGGGAAACTCAGTGAGGGCTTCTCTCATCCTCTCTGCTGCCTTGTCACCTTGTCAACAGATACTTCCTGAATCATCTTGCTCCACTGCTTTCAGGACTCTGGAAAGCTAGAAGTAGTATATGGTAGAAAGGTCTGGGGGAGAAAAGCTTATGGCTGCCAGAAAGCAGATGGAGAGAAGAGAACACAAAACAAATCTACCAGAGGTACAAACCCTTTGTCCCACTCCACATTCCTCTGTGTCCCACATCTCCCAATGGTCCCATTCTGAATCCATCAAAAGATTAATCCATCAGTTATGTCAGTTCCTACATGACCCAGTTACTTCCCTAAAGCCATATCTCTGAGCACTTCACTTGAAGCCAAGTTTTCAACTCCTGAATGGTTTGGAGGATATTTCATAAACAAACCACAATGCCTGCATTTTATTTTGTCACCTTTAATTTCCAGAATCTTAGTTGACACATTTAAATTGTACACTGATAGAAAACTATGTCAAGTTTTGATACTTATATGCATTGTGCTTATTTTAAAACAGACATAGGTGAGCTTGTATCTTCTGACACCAGGACATCATTCATGGCTAAAGATAATCTGCTAATAACAATTAATTTAGGATGATTCTATATTTCATCACAATCTTGCCAATGTTTTTTCCTATTCAATTGGTTAAAGATATAGAAAGTGTATCAGCATTATGGGTTAAAAAGTGTGAGACAGTATGCACATTCAATAATAATGTCTTCATTAATGATACTCTGTTAGTCTTCCAGACAGGAGTCTAACAAACCTGATCTCTGAGAGGCTCCTCCCAGCAACTGACTCATACAGATGAAGAAACCCACAGTCAAAATAGTAGATAAAGCTTGGAAACTCTTATGGAATAGTTGTGGGAAGGATTGAGAATCCCAAAGGGGATAGGAACTCCACAGGAAGACCAAAAGAATCAACTAACCTGGACTCTTGGTGCTCTCAGAGACTGAACAACCAACCAAAGAGCATACAAAGATTAGACATAGCCCCCCACCCCCTGCTCACATGTGTAGTAGCTGTGCAGTTTGGTCTTCATGTGAGTCTCAAACAATCAAAGCAGGGGCTATCCCAAAAGCTGTTGCCTGTCTGTGGAATATATTTTTCCAGGTAGGCTGCATTGTCTGGCCTCAGTAGAAGAGGATGTGCCTAGCATCACAGAGATTTGATGTGCAGGGACAGAAGAGGAGGGAGAGGAGGAGGGAAGGGGACCAGAGGGGGCTTCCACCCTCTCAGAGTAGAAGGGGAGGGAAGTGGGAGGAGAAATTGTGGGAGTGGTGCCTGGGAAGAAGGGCAGCAATTGGGTTGTAAAATAAGTAAGTAAGTAAGTAAGTAAGTAAGTAAGTAAGTAAGTAAGTAAGTTAGTTAGTAAGTAAGTAAGTAAATAAATAAAGGAATTTCATACATAATAAAATAGTAGTGTCATTAAACCAAAATTTTACCACTGTAATCATTAATACAAATGAGTTTGACAGAGTAAATGTGATAAACTCCACTAAGAAATCAGTTCCTTAATGGCAGCTTAAATATTTCTGCATAAAATAGAGAGCACAGGCTGTAGGATAGAATGTGTGGTTCTAGGCAGTGCAGCACACATGTGGAGTTCAGAGCAGCCAGTGTCTATGTGTAGATCAGAAGAGCTAGAGGATCCATATGTACTTTCATATTACATGAGAAAAGATTAGATCTAGGCAAATCAATACTTTTTGGAAGCACTCTTTAGGTATTGGAATGTATCCATAAACAAATGACAATAATAACAATGGGTTAGAAGCTATCAACTAACATGGATACCTCCAAAAACTAAGCACTTGTGGCTAGTTAGCTTAGTAAGGTGTTTTCTGTGTATGCAATGAGAATCCAAGGTTCAATCTCCAGCACCCACATAAAAGCTGGGTTCAGCAGCATGCTTCTGTAATTCTAGTGCTAGGGCATGGACCTGTAGAGACAGGCAGATCCCTGGGGCTTATTGGTTAGCCAGTCTAGCCAAATTGGTGATCTCCAGGTTCAGTGAGAGATCTTGCATAAAAAATAATAAATATGGAGAGTGACTGCAGAAGACACTAGTGTTAAAATACTGGTCTCCACATGCACATTCATATATGGGATATAGGCCCCTGTATGTACATGTACATGTGCACAGATATGTACATATGCTTTCAAGCTGCCTGCTACACCTAGGGATTATATGTATAACAGGACCAGATTTATTCTGTGTAAAAGGAATTAGTCATTCTAACTAGCCCATATAAAAGACACACAATGCAGGTATTTTATTTACAAGCCATAAACTTAGATTGGACAAGTTTGAAGCTATTCTAATTCATTTCCCAGCCATAATGTTTCTTGTTATCTGCTGTTTTTCCTGACTACGTACTTATGGTCCATCTCTCAAGGAGTCCTCTTCCACCTTCACGCCTTTTCTTGTTCTTCTTGTTCTTCTTGTTCTTCTTGTTCTTCTTGTTCTTCTTGTTCTTCTTGTTCTTGTTCTTGTTCTTGTTCTTGTTCTTGTTCTTGTTCTTGTTCTTGTTCTTGTTCTTGTTCTTCTTCTTCTTCTTCTTCTTGTTCTTCTTCTTGTTCTTCTTCTTCTTCTTGTTCTTCTTCTTCTTGTTCTTCTTGTTCTTGTTCTTCTTCTTGTTCTTCTTGTTCTTGTTCTTCTTCTTCTTCTTCTTCTTCTTCTTCTTCTTCTTCTTCTTCTTCTTCTTCTTCTTCTTCTTCTTCTTCTTCTTCTTCTTCTTCTTCTTCCCCTCTGTCTCCCTGTAACCCCCTCACTGGATCCTCAAGAAAAGAGTTCACAAGAGGGAGGAAACAGAGGTTCAACCAGGATCTGTTTATTTATCTCCTTGAGATTGGTGTAGACAGTGAAGCAAGATCATCCTAGAAGGTCTGCCTAGCTTGCCTTTTAATCCCATTACTATTTCTTTATTTCTTCTTCTTTTTTAAAAAAAGATTTATTTATTTATTTACTTTATGCATATGAGTACTTTATCTGTGTGTACAAATGTATACCAAAAGAAGGCATCAGATCCCATATAGATGATTGTGAGCCACCACATGGGTGCTGGGAATTGAACTCAGGATCTCTGGAAGAGAAGCCAGTGTTCTTAACCACTGAGCCATCTCACCAGCCCTACTATTTCCTTTTATATATGAACACACACACACACACACACACACACACACACACACACACACACACACATCCCTACACATATTCTTTCCAGTACTATTATGTGTCTTGTATAGACAATACCAAGAAAAGAATATTACTTGTGTTCATTTATTTTAAAAATTGTTATGTGAATACCAACATATCTAATTCTATGCCTTCATTGTTCTGTTTCTTAGTTTATTTTAATCAAGGAGATATACCCCATCTTTTGTCTGCATTTCTTCCTCTCTCCTCCATCCCATCCCATTCAAGAAAAATTGATCAATTTGACCAACTGTTGCTTAGAGGGAAGAATCAGAAATAGTCTGAGGCTGCACTCACAGAGTTATAGTTGCTTAATTATCAAAACCTTTAGAACTGTAATCTAGAGTTTTCTTTTGGGGAAAATGAAATTCTTTTTTTTTTTTTTTTTTTTTTTTTTGGTTTTTTGGTTTTTGATTTTTGGTGTTTTTGGGTTTTGGGTTTTGATTTTTGGGTTTTTGAGACAGGCTTTCTCTGTGCAGTCCTGGCTGTCCTTGAATTCACTCTGTAGACCAGGCTGGCCTCGAACTCAGAAATCCACCTGCCTCTGCCTCCCAAGTGAGATAATAAAATTCTAAATGCTTCTCTGTTTTTCTAAATTGATTATGCCTAGCAAGGTTTGACATTACTTTCCTTTCTTCCTCCTTCTTTCCTTCCTTCCTTCCTTTCTTCCTTTCTTCCTTCTTTTCTCTCTGTCTCTCTTTCTTTGTTTCTTCCTTTCTCTTCTCTCCCTTTCCACTCCCTGTCTGTTAGTACATTTCTAAGAAGAAGGCAGGCAGCAAGAGCATTGCCAGTCTTATTGAAGTCAGTCTGTTTTAGTAGGAGGGGTAGTGACCTCCTGGTTTTTCTGCTTCAGTCTTTTCAGCCCCCTTTCCCTTCTATTTTTCTTTTATTGAAAATAGATTTTTCATACAATATATTCTGGTTATGGCTTCTTTCACCTCAACCTCTCCAAGACCCTTATTTCCCTCACTTCTCATCCAAATCTACATTCTCCTTGTCTCTCGTTAGAAAACTAACAGGCATCCAAAAAACAATATTAATTTCTATACTTTTGAAGCTAGACTATCCTGAATATAAACTTTGAATTGACATATTAACATTTATCTTCAACAGACTGTGGAGAAACCAGAATGCTAAGTCAATGGAATAGAACAGGTCTTTGACAAGATCATAGAGGAAAACTTCCCCAAACTCTGGAAAGACATACCTATACCCCTCAACAAGAAGGAAACTATGACTGGTATTTAAAACATAGCTAGCTACCCAGGACTAGTGATATCATGGATCTTGGGGGAGTAGTGTTTCTAAGGAAGAGCACACCAGTTGATTAACTGATATGAAAATATCAGCCCTGAAAATGTACACATATAAGACAGACTTTGCAGGTTATATTTATGTATTTAGATACACAAACAAATGCAAACATACAGATACATATATGTGTATAACAACAATTAATGGAAAATTGAATTTAAAAGAGAGCAAGAATGAGATTTATAGTCACAAACAAAAATGGTTTTAGACATTAGCTTATTCTATAAGCAGTGTTATAAAGGATGATTTAAACTGGGTATTCTAAAATATTTTAGATGAATATTTATGGGACCTAGTGTACTCATGACAAACAATCGGTTACAGTTGAGTCCACTCATTTATATACCCAGTCTTATACTTTTACCACTAATTTTAGTTGGACAAAATTGGCTTGAAAGGCCAACTTTCCTCCATCATCTAGCTGTGTTCTATAAAAGTGGCCATTGAAAATAAAGATGGTGGTTTGAGAACTGGAAACTTACCAGCACAGCTTTGCCAAAGCTGGCATACCATGGGTGACTTGTCTGTTAATAGCAGTGGTGATACGTCTGTAAGTTCTTAATCATCTTCTAGGGTAGAATATCTGGATTCAGTCCTAAACTGGCATAGAACTTTACTTTGAAGAAATGCTAGCCAAAACTTTGGAAAATACTTTTGGCTCATATTCTTGTTTGACCTGATTAATGATATTAATTGTTAATGTCCTTCTGGTTTTTGAGATAGGCCCTCACCATGTAGACTATGTTGACACCGAATTTTGAGCTCTCTTGTCAAGGTATCTTGAACATGTAGATTATAGGAGTGTGTCATGTGTTCTTAACTTTTATAAGTAATTCAAATACATGACTCTTCAAAACTTGCAGGGAGAATTCAGTTTGACATTTTGTCAGTATATATAAACTTGACCATTATCTGCTACTTCCTATATGTCCTTTTTAAACAGAGAGAGGGATTTATCTGTGTGAGTTGTTTTTCTCATTGATGTTACCAAAAACCTGACTTAGGCAGGATGTGATGGTGGCAGGAGCAGCAGGCAGCTGACAGATGCTCAGTTTATGACTGCACTGAAAGTATAGGGAAAGCCAAGAATAAGTGATGAACAGCATGCCCCTCCCAAGCAGTCCCTAGTGACATAATTTCTCTGTCAAGGTCCCACCTCCTAAAGGTTCTACAATCTCCCAGAAGAGTGCTGCTGGTTTGAACCAAGCACTGAAACAGGGGCACCATAAAGGCAGTATTCATTTTCCTCTCTAGCTTTTCACAAAAGATGGTTCCTGGTTATCAGTGAGAATCACTGCTAATGCATGGGCTCCACCCCATAATAACAGAATCTATGTCTCTGAAATCAGGCAAAGAGGTCAGTGCTTAGGTTGGCAACACTCCTCCAGAGCTAAGAGTTGGCCCTCTCCCTATTCTAACTGACTAGGCCTTACCCAGAACCATCCTCACTGAATTGTACTGTGGAACAGAGGCCTCAAAGACATTGAGGGAAACTTGTGAGGAGAAAATATACTATTTTTGAAAGAGTACAGGAAGAGTACATCATCCTACTGCACCTGTCCTTGAATGCATGTATGTGGGTCGTTGTATGGGAGATGATTACTGTAGCCCCTTACTCCCTTAACTAAGATGGAGTCTCCTTCATCTTTCCTTGAGCCTAAGAAGATGCCAGTTTCCTTCTTATTCTACCCACTAAATAGAAATACAGCAGTGCTGTAGACTTCATCGTGATAATGCTTTTTTGTCACTTTAGGTAATGTCAGGCATCCAGTGTCACCTGAGCTATTTTCTTAAGGCCTCAGAACTATGGACAGTTGTTGCTTCTCCAGTAAATAAAATTTACTACATCTTAAGGATAAAGTAAACTTTGAAGCTAATTGAAATTTTTTGGCTTTGCATTGGCAATTAGCAATTCTGCATTGTATCTATTGTGTAATTTTTAAAATAACTAACAACACATGCCATTGTGACACCCGAGATATTCTTTCCTGGTTTTTACTCCTTCCTCAATGTCAGTCTTCTTTTCTATTGATTTTTTTAACATATATGCTAGAATTTTTTACTTCTATATACCTTTTAGAAGTAAATCCTCTAAAAATAAAGGTATGAACTCAACACCAAATAGAAACAATAGTATATAGTTTAATTTTTTTATTGTGTCTGTACTATATACTTAAAAGTCCTCATTGAATGAATTATAGAAATATGTCATACCAAAAGGATGGACCATCTAGAGACTGCTGTATCCAGGGATCCACCCCATAATCAGCTTCCAAACGCTGACACCATTGCATACACTAGCAAGATTTTGCTGAAAGGACGCAGATATAGCTGTCTCTTGTGAGACTATGCTGGGGCCTGGCAAACACAGAAGTGGATGCTCACAGTCAGCTATTGGATGGATCACAGGGCCCCCAATGGAGGAGCTGGAGAAACTACCCAAGGAGCTGAAGGGATCCGCAACCCTATGGGTGGAACAATATTATGAACTAACCAGTACCCCGGAGCTCTTGACTCTAGCTGCATATGTATCAAAAGATGGCCTAGTCGGCCATCACTGGAAAGAGAGTCCCATTGGACATGAAAACTTTATATGCCCCAGTACAGAGGAACGCCAGGGATAAAAAAAATACTGGGAATGGGTGGGTAGGGAAGTGGGGGGGGAGGGTATGGGGGACTTTTGGGATAGCATTGGAAATGTAATTGAGGAAAAGATGTAATAATATATATATATAAAGAAATATGTCATACATACATACATACATACATAGTCTTAGCAAAGGACAAAAGATAAAATCAATAATTAATAATCTAGTTGGGTATGATAGCACATGCTTTCTATGCCAATATTTAAGAAACTGAAACAGGTGGATGGAAAGTTTGAAGTCAAATTGGGTTACATTTTAGATCATATTTCAAACAAATAAATAAACCTGAGCAATTCAACAATAATTTTAGTATTTGACCCCAATTGTGAGATACTTGCTGTATGTGTGACTTTATTTAGTCACTACAAAGAATGCATATGCTCCATAAAACTACAATTTTTAGTTTACAGATAAAAGCATTGAACTATATCAAGAACCCTGTTCCTCATATCACCAGGGGCTGAGCAAGTCATACGAAGCACCTGTCTTACATCCTATTCCCAGTTTATACATTCTGACAACCTGTTAGCTGCAGTCTTGGTTGGCTTCTGTGGCCTCTGTTCCAGAAATTAATTTGCTTTGTGCAATTCAGCTCTTAGCTGAGGTCATCTTGTGTAACCACCTGTAGCCGCCTGTGGCCACACTTACTGGGTTCCCGAGTGGGAAGCCGGAGTTGTATGGAAGGAAACGGCGAGAGAAATTATGGAGGCCAAGACACTTTTCTGTTCAAGGCCCCCAAGTTTACTAAGAGTCTGTGCTTATAAAGGGGGGAGGCCCATCCTCCACCAATCCATTCTTGATGCCTGTTGCCAGCCTGTACGTGATCTGCCTGATGCAGTCTCCGGAATATCTCAAGGGCCTCTCATCAGGTAGCAATGTCTTGGAGAAGAACAGCAACAGGTAACAGAAAAATAGAGCCATCTAAGTTTCCACCCCAGGTGGTCTCATTCTCAGTGGCACCAAGGACAAAGTCAGCCTACTCAAGGCTGGGGGAGGCTACAATCTTGTCCTGTGAGATCAAGAAAAAAAAAACTGAATCAAAATCTTTTTTCACATACTGAATAGATTTCACAGTGTCTGTGGATTCAGTCTCAAAGTTTTTGCAAGCATGGGCTCTTGAACTCATTTTCTTTTAGGTTCATTTCCCTTCTGCTCTGCATTGAAACTTAGACTGGTTTCCTTTCCTGATTTTGGGATGCGTTTTTGTGTAGCAGATTTTAGTAAGTTTTAGGACTGAACAATGATCTAGACTCTTAAGCATTGTCTACAACATGTGGCAGATTTGAGACTCAGCCCTTCATCCTTTTCCCTACTATGTGGCCACAGTAGCCAGTGCATTTTGGTGGGGCCCCATGAAAGGTACCCCATGCTTTTTAAGTATGGAGAAATTTTGTTTTCAAGAGAGGGCCTTTATTTTTCCAGTGTTTAGAGTGGACTACAACATTCAATCCTCCTGCCTCAGATTCCCAAGTTCTGCTATTACAAGCATCAGTCATCATGCCTGCTCGAGTCTGGAGAAATTTAAGATAAGCAATTTTAAGATCATTGAGTTTCTTTTTTTTTTCAGTGTATTTTCTTTTTTTTTAATAATTTTTATTACATATTTTCCTCAATTACATTTCCAATGATATCCCAAAAGTCCCCCATAGCGCCCCCCACTTCCCTACCCACCCATTCCCATTCTTTTGGCCCTGGCATTCCCCTATATTGGGGCATATAAAGTTTGCAAGTCCAATGGGCCTCTCTTTCCAGTGATGGCCGACTAGGCCATCTTTCCATACATATGCAGCTAGAGACAAGAGCTCCGGGGTACTGGTTAGTTCATCATGTTGTTCCAACTATAGGGTTGCAGATCCCTTTAGCTCCTTGGGTACTTTCTCTAGCTTCTCCATTGGGAGCCCTGTGATACATCCAATAGCTGATTGTGAGCATCCACTCCTGTGTTTGCTAGACCCCTGCATAGTCTCACAAGAGACGGCTATATTTGGTTCCTTTCAGCAAAATCTTGCTAGTGTATGCAATGGTGTCAGCCTTTAGAAGCTGATTATGGGATGGATCTCTGGATACGGCAGTCTCTAGATGGTCCATCCTTTCATCACAGCTCCAAACTTTGTCTCTGTAACTCCTTCCATGGGTGTTTTGTTCCCAATTCTAAGAAGGGGCACAGTGTCCACACTTTGGTCTTCATTCTTCTTGAGTTTCATGCGTTTAGAAATTGTATCTTATATCTTGGGTATCCTAAGTTTTGGGCTAATATCCACTTATCAGTGAATATATATTGTGTGAGTTCCTTTGTGATTGTGTTACCGCACTCAAGATGATGCCCTCCAGGTCCATCCATTTGGCTAGGAATTTCGTAAATTCATTCTTTTTAATAGCTGAGTAGTACTCCATTGTGTAAGTGTACCATAATTTCTGTATCCATTCCTCTGTTGAGGGACATCTGGGTTCTTTCCAGCTTCTGGCTATTATAAATAAGGCTGCTATGAACATAGTGGAGCATGTGTCCTTCTTACCGGTTGGGACATCTTCTGGATATATGCCCAGGAGAGGTATTGCTGGATCCTCCTGTAGTACTATATCCAATTTTCTGAGGAACCGCCAGACTGATTTCCAGAGTGGTTGTACAAGCTTGCAATCCCACCAACAATGGACGAGTGTTCCTCTTTCTCCACATCCTCGCCAGCATCTGCTGTCACCTGAATTTTTGATCTTAGCCATTCTGACTGGTGTGAGGTGGAATCTCAGGGTTGTTTTGATTTGCATTTCCCTGATGATTAAGGATGTTGAACATTTTTTCAGGTGCTTCTCTGCCATTCGGTATTCCTCAGGTGAGAATTCTTTGTTCAATTCTGAACCCCATTTTTTAATGGGGTTATTTGACTTTCTGGAGTCCACCTTCTTGAGTTCTTTATATGTATTGGATATTAGTCCCTTATCTGATTTAGGATTGGTAAAGATCCTTTCCCAATCTGTTGGTGGTTTTTTTGTCTTATTGATGGTGTCTTTTGCCTTACAGAAGCTTTGCAGTTTCATGAGGTCCCACTTGTCAATTCTCGATCTTACAGCACAAGCCATTGCTGTTCTATTCAAGAATTTTTCCCCTGTGCCCATATCTTCAAGGCTTTTTCCCACTTTTCCCCTCTATAAGTTTCACTGTCTCTGGTTTTATGTGAAGTTCCTTGATCCACTTAGACTTGACCTTAGTACAAGGAGATAGGAATGGATCGATTCACATTCTTCTACATGTTAACAACCAGTTGTGCCAGCACCATTTGTTGAAAATGCTGTCTTTCTTCCACTGGATGTTTTTAGCTCCCTTGTCGAAGATCAAGTGACCCTAGGTGTGTGGGTTCATTTCTGGGTCTTCAATTCTATTCCATTGGTCTATTTGTCTGTCACTATACCAGTACCACGCAGTTTTTATCACAATTGCTCTGTAGTAAAGCTTTAGGTCCGGCATGGTGATTCCACCAGAGGTTCTTTTATCCTTGAGAAGAGTTTTTGCTATCCTAGGTTTTTTGTTATTCCAGATGAATTTGCAGATTACACTTTCTAATTCGTTGAAGAATTGAGTTGGAATTTTGATGGGGATTGCATTGAATCTGTAGACTGCTTTTGGCAAGATATCCATTTTTACAATGTTGATCCTGCCAATCCATGAGCATGGAAGATCTTTCCATCTTCTGAGATCTTCTATAATTTCTTTCTTCAGAGACATGAAGTTTTTATTATACAGATCTTTCACTTCCTTAGTTAGAGTCACGCCAAGATATTTAATATTGTGACTATTGAGAAGGGTGTTGTTTCCCTAATTTCTTTCTCAGCCTGTTTATTCTTTGTGTAGAGAAAGGCCATTGATTTGTTTGAGTTAATTTTATATCCAGCTACTTCACCGAAGCTGTTTATCAGGTTTAGGAGTTATCTGGTGGGATTTTTAGGGTCACTTATATATACTATCATATCTGGAAAAAGTGATATTTTGACTTCATCTTTTCCAATTTGTATTCCTTTGATCTCCTTTTGTTGTCGAATTGCTCTGGCTAGGACTTCAAGTACAATGTTGAATAGGTATGGAGAAAGTGGACAGCCTTGTCTAGTCCCTGATTTTAGAGGGATTGCTTCAAGCTTCTGACCATTTACTTTGATGTTGGCTACTGGTTTGTTGTAGATTGCTTTTATCATGTTTAGTTATGGGCCTTGAATTCCTGATCTTTCCAAGACTTTTATCATGAATGGGTGTTGGATCTTGTCAAATGCTTTTTCCGCATCTAACGAGATGACCATGTGGTTTTTGTCTTTGAGTTTGTTTATATACTCCCATTACGTTGATGGATTTCTGTATATTGAACCATCCCTTTATCCCTGGGATGAAACCTACTTGGTCAGGATGGATGATTGTTTTGATGTGTTCTTGGATTCGGTTAGCAAGAACTTTATTGAGGATTTTTGCATCAATATTCATAAGGGATATTGGTCTGAAGTTTTCTATCTTTGTTGGGTCTTTTTGTGGTTTAGGTATCAGAGTAATTGTGGCTTCATAGAATGAGTTGGGTAGAGTACCTTCTGTTTCTATTTTGAGGAATAGTTTGTGAAGAACTGGGATTAGATCTTCTTTGAAGGTCTGATAGAACTCTGCACTAAACCCATCTGGTCCTGGGCTTTTTTTGGTTGGGAGACTATTAATGACTTCTTCTATTTCTTTGGGGGATATAGGGCTGTTTAGATCATTAACCTGATCTTGATTCAACTTTGGTACCTGGTATCTGTCTAGGAACTTCTCCATTTCATCCAGGTTCTCCAGTTTTGTTGAGTATAGCCTTTGGTAGAAGGAGCTGATGGTGTTTTGGATGTCTTCAGGATCTGTTGTTATGTCTCCTTTTTCATTTCTGATTTTGTTAATTAGGATGCTTTCCCTGTGCCCTCTAGTGAGTCTGGCTAAGGGTTTATCTATCTTGTTGATTTTCTCAAAGAACCAGCTCCTTGATTGGTTGATTCTTTGAATAGTTCTTCTTGTTTCCACTTGGTTGATTTCGCCCCTGAGTTTGATTATTTCCTGCTGTCTACTCATCTTGGGTGAATTTGCTTCCTTTTGTTCTAGTGCTTTTAGGTGTGTTGTCAAGCTGCTAATGTGTGCTCTCTCTAGTTTCTTTTTGGAGGCACTCAGAGCTATGAGTTTTCCTCTTAGAAATGCTTTCATTGCGTCCCATAAGTTTGGGTATGTTGTGGCTTCATTTTCATTGAACTCTAAAAAGTCCTTAATTTCGTTCTTTATTCCTTCCTTGACCAAGGTATCATTGAGAAGAGTGTTGTTCAGTTTCCACGTGAAGGTTGGCTTTCTATTATTTATTTTGTTATTGAAGATCAGCCTTAGTCCATGGTGATCTGATAGGATGCCTGGGACAATTTCAATATTTTTGTATCTGTTGAGGCCTGTTTTGTGACCAATTATGTGGTCAATTTTGGAGAAGGTACCATGAGGTGCTGAGAAGAAGGTATATCCTTTTGTTTTAGGATAGAATGTTCTGTAGATATCTACCAGATCCAATTGATTCATAACTTCTGTTAGTTTCACTGTGTCCCTGTTTAGTTTCTGTTTCCATGATCTGTCCATTGGTGAAAGTGGTGTGTTGAAGTCTCCCACTATTATTGTATGAGGTGCAATGTGTGCTTTGAGATTTACTAAAGTTTCTTTAATGAATGTGGCTGCCTTTGTATTTGGAGCATATTCAGGATTGATAGTTCCTCTTGGAGGATTTTAACTTTGATGAGTATGAAGTGCCCCTCCCTGTCTTTTTTGATGACTTTGGGTTGGAAGTCAATCTTATCAGATATTAGAAAGGCTACTCCAGCTTGTTTCTTCATACCATTTGCTTGGAAAATTGTTTTCCAGCCTTTCATTCTGAGGTAGTGTCTATCTTTTTCTCTGAAGTGAGTTTCCTGTAAGCAGCAAAATGTTGGGTCTTGTTTGTGTTGCCAGTTTGTTAGTCTATGTCTTTTTATCGGGGAGTTGAGTCCATTGATATTAAAAGATATTAAGGAAAAGTAATTGTTGTTTCCTGTTATTTTTGTTGTTAAAGTTGGCATTCTGTTCTTGTGGCTGTCTTCTTTTAGGTTTGTTGAGGGATTACCTTGTTGTTGATTCTAGGGCGTGGTTCCTGTCCTTGTATTGGTTTTTTCCTGTTATTATCCTTTGAAGGGCTGGATTCGTGGAGAGATGATGTGTGAATTTGGTTTTGTTGTGGAATACTTTGGTTTCTCCATCTATGTCAATTGAGAGTTTGGCTGGGTATAGTAGCCTGGGCTGGAATTTGTGTTCTTTTAGTGTCTGTATAACATCTGTCCAGGATCTTCTGGCTTTCATAGTCTCTGGTGAAAAATCTGGTGTAATTCTGATAGGCTTGCCTTTATATGTTATTTGGCCTTTTTCTCTTACTGCTTTTAGTATTCTATCTTTATTTAGTGCATTTGTTGTTCTGATTATTATGTGTCGGGAGGTATTTCTTTTCTGGTCCAGTCTATTTGGAGTTCTGTAGGCTTCTTGTATGTTCATGGGCATCTCTTTCTTTAGATTTGGGAAGTTTTCTTCTATAATTTTGTTGAAGATGTTTGCTGGTCCTTTGAGTTGAAAATCTTCATTCTCATCCACTCCTATTATCCGTAGGTTTGGTCTTCTCATTGTGTCCTGTATTTCTTGGATGTTTTGAGTTAGGATCTTTTTGCGTTTTACATTATCCTTGATTGTTGTGCAGATGTTCTCTATGGAATCTTCTGCACCTGAGATTCTCTCTTCCATCTCTTGTATTCTGTTGCTGATGCTCGTATCTATGGTTCCAGATTTCTTTCATAGGGTTTCTATCTCCAGTGTTGCCTCATTTTGAGTTTTCTTTATTGTGTCTACTTCCCTTTTTAGGTCTAGTTTGGTTTTGTTCATTTCCATCATCTGTTTGGATGTGTTATCCTGTTTTTCTTTAAGGACTTCTACCTGTTTGATTGTGTTATCCTGTTTTTCTTTAAGGACTTCTACCTGTTTGATTGTGTTATCCTGTTTTTCTTTAAGGACTTCTACCTGTTTGATTGTGTTATCCTGTTTTTCTTTAAGGACTTGTAACTCGCTAGCCATGTTCTCCTGTAGTTCTTTAAGTGAGTTATTAAAGTCCTTCTTGATGTCCTCTACCATCATCATGAGATATGCTTTTAGATCCGTGTCTAGCACTTCCGGTGTGTTGGGGTGCCCTGGACTGGGCGAAGTGGGAGTGCTGGGTTCTGATGATGGTGAGTGGTCTTGGTTTCTGTTAGTAAGATTATTACGTTTACCTTTCGCTATCTAGTAATCTCTGGGGTTAGTTGTTATCATTGTCACTGTTTAAAGATTGGAGCAGACTCTGTGTTCCACTCACCCAAAGTCTCAAAATCCTGTGGCGGGTGTCGTGGGTAGCTGGCGGGTGTCATCCGACCCTGCGCTCTTGCTACCCTGGAGCTGGTCAGACCGGATGAGGCTTGTGGCCCTACTCAGGCCGGATTTCTGCCTCCCCAACCAAAGCAGTCTCAGGTCCCGTGCGATTGGACTGGAGCAGAAGCTGTGTTCCACTCACCAGATTCTCAAAATCCTGTGGCGGGTCTCGTGGGTAGCTGGCGGGTGTCAGCTGACCCTTCGCTCTACCTACCCAGGTGCTGGTCAGGCCGGAAGAGGCCTGTGGCCCTACTCAGGCCGGTTTTCTGCTTCCCTAACTAATGCAGTCTCAGGTCCCGCGTGCAATTGGATTGGAGCAGAAGCTGTGTTCCACTCACCAGAAGTCTTAAGATCCTGCGGTGGGTGTTGTGGGTAGCTGGCAAGTGTCAGCTGACTCTGTGCCCTAGCTACCCCGGTGCTGTTCTGACCGGAAGAGCGATCATTGAGTTTCATATTGATTGTTTTGTCTAGAATGCTCATGAGTTTGTCGGGTCTCTTTTTTGTAATCAATTTTGTTCGCTGTTTTTTAGAAGAAAGACATATTTGCCCTTAATCCATATTTGGCTATGGTATATTGAACTGTAGTGTTGTAACCTCCTAACAGAGGAGTTATTAGAAGTATTCATGTGGGCTGAAGAAAGCAATAGGTTCTAGTGAGTGGTTTGCAATTCCTTCTTAAGTTGAGTAATTTATTTCTTTTCAATTTTTTCTTCCCTGTCTTTTAAAATAATATTTTTTCTATATACTGGAGAGTTTTATACTTGTATACAATGAAATGTAATCATATGTATACTCTCAAATTTTTTTTCAAATGGCACAAATCTTTCCCAACATATACCCTTTCTATCTTCTATCTATCTATCTATCTATCTATCTATCTATCTATCTATCGATCTATCTATCATCTATGTATCTACCTATGTATGTATGTATGTATGTATGTATGTATGTATGTATGTATTTACCAATCTCTGTCTATATTTATCTAACTATATGTCTATCTATGTATGTATGTACCTATGTATGTATGTATGTACGTATGTATGCACCTATTTACCTATCTCTAAATCCTGTAAGTGCTGCTCATATGTGAACAGGTTTAGGGGCATGTGCCGGAGCAAGGGAACCTACCAATGACCACATTCTCAATAAGCACTGCTTTTCCCTCTCAAGCAGCTATTAACTGCCAATATCTCTTCAGGAAAGATTGTAGCCTAGGGAACATTTCCCTCTTGTCTCCCAGAATTTTAGATGGTTTAATCTTCTGTGGGTTGTGTGGGTAACCACAGATGCTGTGAGTTCATGAGTGCAATAGCTTTGTCAGGTCCAGAAGACAGCATTTTACAGCATTCCTCTCCACCATTTCTTTTGTATTTTTATCTCCTCTTCTTTAAGATTTTTTGAGACCTGGAAGGGCAATGTAAAAGTTGATAAAGCTGTTCCACTTAAAATGAATACTCAGTCTCTTATTCTTAGCACTGTCCAATTATGCCTCTGCATTAGCTCCTGCTCACTGTAAAAAGAAGCTTATTTGACTAAAGCTGAAAACAGCCTAGATCAAAGTTTCTACACATAGATATTTAGAAGACATTGACCTCCCAAGCTGGGGGCTTTTGATTCAGATTACAACTTCATCCATGAAGTCCTCTTCTTTGGAGCAGACCTCAAATCCAACCTGAAAGCAGCTAGTTACTTTATAATGGTCATACCACTATTGCACTAATGGGCACATCTTGTCTGGCAGGGTCAACACTGGGCAAGACCATTGATAACTTTTCTCCATCAGCAGTCTGCACAGCACCTTCCAGAGCTAGGAGTTTAGCTGAAAGGGAAAACCATTTCATGTTTATTCTCTTTATTCCCTACTGCCAAAGTATTCAGTAGATAACCAAGTTAATTGGTAATAGTCTTGAGTTTTGGAGATACCTGGGGTTTCACTGACCAATAGCTTCCAATGAAGTATTCCATTTTTTGCATTGAATTTAATTGAGACATATGAAAGAATTGTCAGATTACTTAAACTGAAAATATGTAAATACTGTGATTTGGGAATTCTGCAACCAAGCAGCTTTGCTATACAAACTGCTTTCATCCTACATCCTGTGTATTTATTTCATGAATGTCTTAGCTTTATATTGCTGTAATAAAATACCCAAGATAAGCAGCTTAAAAAAGGAAATCTTTATTCTGATTTATGATTTCAGAAACTTCAGTTTGTGATCCACTAGTGCTGCTGCTTTGAGGCCTGGTAAGGAAATGGTATCGTGATGGAATGCCATGTTAGAAAGATGCTCATCTAATGGCAGCTGGAAAACAGAGCAAGAAAGGAAAATGTGAAGCCATGCCTCTACCTTGCTCCTAGTTTCTGTCACTTCCCCTTAATACCATCAACTGGCAACCAAGTCCATAAACCACTAACTTTTGTGGGGTATTTTAGATTCAAGCTGTAGCAGTGAGAAGGGTATTTACTATGAATGCTCTATTTGCCAACTTCCATCTGGAGTCTTGGAATTCCTTCCTGCACCCCCAGATTCCTGTCTGTTCAGGAAACTGTTTACTACTGGTGGAATCACTGCAAGGCTTACTTATGTGAGGTGTGTGTTGTCTTTACTTTATGAGTCTTACTGCAAATTTTGTCTTTGTCCTTGTCTAAAACCTAGTATGTATGTGGCTTCCAACTGGTGTTTAATTCCTATGCCTATTGGTTCTGACCAGATTTTGACCTCAGTGATTGCTGTGTTGTGCTGTTTGAAGGTTCTTTTTCTAGCCTAGGGGTATTCTGATGACCCTGTTTTGACACTAAGTCAGAACATGAGCTGTGAGTTTCCTGTGAGCTGTGTCTTGCACTCTGTTGACTCAGCAGAGGTCTTTATTAATGGTGTCCTGAAGCTGATTTGGTGACTATGGAGAGGACACTCACAGACCCTCTCCTTCCTTTTCCACTGTTGATCCTGCACCCACTTCTGTCTGGATCCCCATTCCTTTCTGCTTTTTAAAATTACCATTACTAGAGATACAGTTCAGATTTCCCATTCCCAGCATAAAGTTCTGCTAGTTTGCTGTTTGTGCCCCCCTCTTGGGTAGATTCTAGGCTCTGTCTTTTGCTATGTAGATTTTCTATACAATTCTGTTATAAAGCTAGAGCTATTTAGGCAACATCTACCTCTTATGATAGCTAATTTAAAGTTTTATTTATTTATTTGCACACATGTGTATATTTGTACACACAAACACACACACACACAGACACACACACACACACACACACACAAGAACACACATACTCATGCCTGTACATGTGTCCTAGTATGCCTGGGATGGTCAGAGAACACTTTTAGGTGTCAGTATTTGCTTTGTAGACCATGTGAATGCTAGAGATTGAACTCAGATTATCAGACTCTGAAGCACTCTTATCTGCTGAGCCTCTTTGCAGACCTTCTGATAAATTATCTATCCCACCCTACTCACAGTCTTTGGAGATTGTGTCTCTTATCTGCCTTCTCTTTGAGGGACTACAGTCCATCACAATGGGAGAGATGTAGTGGCAGGAACATCAAGTGACTTGCTACATTATGTTCACAGTCAGAAAGCAGAATGATACTTCTTTTCAACATTTTCTGTTGTTCTATATTTTTGTCTTTATTTGAGGCAAAATATTATTCTGTAGCCCACACTGGTGTAGAATTTGTTATATATGGTACAAGATGATCAGGAATTTGGTGTAATCTTTCTGTTTCAACCTCTCAGGTGCTACAATCGCATGCCTGGGTTATATAGTGATAATTCAAATCCAAATGAATATTTTTAATTTAAAACCATGGTTTCCACCAACCAAAGAGTACACATGGTGGGAATCATGACTCCAGATAAATCTGTAGCAGAGGATGGCCTTGTCAGTCATCAATGGGAGGAGAGGCCCTTGGTCATGTGAAGGCTCTATACCCCAGTGTAGGGGAATGCCAGGGCCAGGAAGTGGGAGTGGTTGGGTTGATGAGCAGGAAGAGCAGGGAGAGCAGGGAGGGAGTAGGGAGTTTTCAGAGAGGAAACAAGGAAAGGGGATAACATTTGAAATGTAAATAAAGAAAATACCTAATAAAAAAATAAAAACATGGTTTCATAGGAAATAAAAAATTGGATTCAAAAATTTAACTTTTGCTCATTTGGTATAATCAAGGAAAAGGCCTTTGCATATAAAATATATTTTGAATAAAATTCAGTGGAAGAATGGAATAGAAATATAAGTTTAATGGTAAGTATAAGTACCAGTAAAAGAATAAAAAAAGAAATATAAGTTGGGTATACAGTTATTTGCCAGCACTTAAATCATATGCACAAAGCCTTGGGTATGGTTCTTAGCACTAAGGAACCAGCCAAATCACCAACAAACAGAGGCATAAGGTTTTAGTGTTTTCTATCTGTACTTTTGTGGATCATCTTGGCAGCCTGTAGTGCAAACATCTCTAATCCACCACTGTGGAGGGAACTGTGATAATTCACTGGGCTTTTTCTGTGCAAGACGAGAAAAAGCCAGGTGAGGCTGGTTTATGAGTAAGGGATGTGCATTCCTAACTCAAAAATCTGAAATTTGAAATGCCCCCCAAAATATGAAGTTTTTAACTGGCTGAGACAGTGTAATAGTCAGAAATTTCCATCTGTGATTGCTTGTAAAGTCAAGTGTTAGAGACTATGTATGTAGCATGTACATGATATATACATGAAGTTGTATTCACATCTCTAAGATGTGTCATTATAGGTATTCAAAAATTCTAAAACTGGCAAAAATCTGAAATCTGAAGCACTTTTGCATAAAGGACTCAATCTGTGTGCTACTGCTGAATTGCTACTCTGGGCTGGGGGCCTCATGTTCACTGACTTTGAAATTATTTAATTTTCTCTTTTTCAATACAGTTTTTTTTTCACCAAAAAGGTAACAAATCATTATTGATGAAATGAATCTTGTCTCTTTTCTCCAGATGCTTCAATAAATACCTCCAAATATTAATGAATATTGCTGAAACATTCTAGGTAGGAGAAAGAAGAAGGAGCAAAGTCCCTATGTTCTTGTTCTAGGGTGATTGGGTGGTAATTTGTGAATACAGGTGTAAAGTTATGGAAATGACTTGACGATTCTTGTGAATATTCTGTTCAAATAAATGATGATTCAGCTGTTGGATAAGTGTAATCTCCACTCCTGCTCATATACAGAGCATTTTAGGACCACCAGGCAATGTATCCCTGGTCTGCAGGCCTGGGAAATGTTAGAAATAAAAAAGTTGAGACTATTATTTTTCTCATGGACTCTCTTTTATATTGTTACAATGCAAAATTTTTCAGTAAGTTAGTTATAAAAGGACTTATAAGTTACTTATAAAATGGACTTATAAATGTCCATTTTAACAATGGAATTCTCTTGAAAGAAAGAAATATATTGGATGAAGTGCTTGGTTTTGTGCTTACATGCATGCATGCATGCATGCGTGTGTGTGTGTGTGTGTGTATTGGGATTGACATTTTGCAGTTACTAGATCAGCATTCTATGACTAAGCTGTATATATCCAATCTGCTGTTTTGAGACAGTCTTTTATTAAAGTTGCCTCAGCTAGCCTTACCCTTGCAATGTTCCTGTCTCAGCCTACTGAGTAGCTGGAATTTCAGTCCTGTGCCAGCTCACCTTTATGTCTCGCTTTTCGATGTCAGGTCTGTGGGCTCCTCCCTTTCACTCCTCTCCCTCCTATGAAATGCTAGCTCATTCTTCATAGAACAATTCAGCCTCTTCTATGAAGTCTCCATCCCCTCCAAAGCAGCTGATAACTTCTTTATTTTTCTGACATTTTGACAACATTTTTTTCTCTCTTTTACTTTCCCACTGTTGTAATTGTGCATTTCTTGATGCACAGTGGGATGGCTCAGGATGTTGGTATGGTGAATTAGTAACTCAAGATACTTAGAGTATCCAGTTCTTTCACTTTGCCATTTTCCTGTGATAAGAACAAAAAGAGAACTGTTGAAGGCTCTAAGAGACATCAGATACTAAGTGGACTCACTTATAGTATATTTCACTTAAACATTGACTAACACACATTCTGGTCAGCAGTACATAGAACCTTTTCTAAACTAGACCAATTTCTGGGACACAAAACAAACCTTAATCAATTCTGAAGTAGAATACAAGGAGTTAATGAACCAAGATCTGGCTAAAGAGAAGATAAACATGATTGATAGACCCTTGGTCCAAATAACCAATGCTGCAGACCCTATGGGCCCCTTTGTCTGTGTGGAACGGGTCTCTAGTAGTGGGTGGGCAAAGTGTCGGATGGAATGACAGACAGATGCACACAGGAGAGGTTGTGTAGAATCTGAATGTAATTTGTCAAATCGAGCATCAAACTTTTATACAGAAGAAAATAAGGAAGATGGGTGACACACCAGCAAGGTATAAAGAGGTTACTGGATTCTTACATAAAACAGAGGAATGCAAACACAGAATGTCTAACAGGAACCACCTGGGATAGAATTCATTGTTAACAACTGGGATCAAAAGGAGCTCTACCTAAGATTCACTTAATCTTAGAAGCCAGGGTCAAGGGCTTCGTGCCCTTGCAATAGTTCCTATTTTAGTCTATTGTATAGTCCACATTTCCCTTAGGCCACTGTAAATACGTGTGTATGGGTGTAACTCAGCTATCTATAGTTCTAAGTATCTATTCTGGTTTCTCCTTAGGTCTCAAACTTCCTTCCTCCTAGATGATGGTAAATTCCTGTGTAGGGCAGTGACGTAGCTTTTATTCAAAGTGATAGTGTAATGCAAGAGGCAATTCTGAATGTCATGGAATAGCAACATTCTTACTGAATTCTAAGCCCATGGTCTGCTCAAGGACTTTCTAGGACATTGGAACACTGGCGAAGGCTTTAGCTATGTCAGAATTCAATCTTAAAAGGCACTTATAATAGAATAATACTAAAAGACAGCACGTGGATCCATACACCAGACTAATGCGGGAATGGAATATAAATGTATGGGTTAGAGAGGACACCAGACTCCAGGAGGTGAGTTTCCGTGAAACTCTTTGCCTCGTGAGTAGCTTCCAAGCCTCTCGGCCTGTCAAGATTACTCGACCAAAGTGTGTGGCAAACCAAAAAATAAAAAAAATAAAAAAATAAAAAAAATAAAGACAGAGAGGACTCAAATTAACAGAATGAGAAATGAAAAGGAAACCATTACAACAGACACCAAAGAAAATAAGAATATTGTAAGGACACATTTAAAAATATGTACTCCATTAAATTGCAATATTGGAAAGAAACTAACTTCTAGACTCATCCAAACTACTGAACAAGGCACTAAAGTTAAATGAAGAAAAATTTAACAACTTAAACCTAACAAACCAGGAGACTGAAACAGTAATAAGAAGCTTAAACACTAAAAAAGTTCTGGCCCAGATACATTCACAGGAGTATTCTAAGAGACTGTGAAAGACCTACAGCCAGTCCTTCTTAAATCAGTCAAAGAACTAGAAATAAAAGGAGCACTCTTAAAAACCTTCTATAAAGCCAGTATTAGTCTAATACCCAAACCAGGTAACACACACACACACACACACACACACACACACTAAAATAAACATAACATCTGAAAATCTTCAATAAAATAAGTGTAAAATAAATACAAATGTATATCAAAAATAATATACACTATCAACAAATTGGCTTTATCCTAGAGATGTGGGTCTGGTTCAATGTATGTGTCAATAAATGTAATAAGTTATGTAAATGAACAGAAAACAAAAGTCATATGATTATCTCAATAGATGAGGAAAAACGTTTTCATAAAATCTAACACATTTTTATGATAAAAGTACAAAGGAGAGTAGAACTGGAGACCATGTAGCTCAACATAATAAAGACTACATATTACAAACCCACTGCCAACATAGTCCTAAATGCTGAAAAACTTGAAGTATTCCCTTTGAAATCATGAATGAGACAGGGTTGTTTATTATCTATGCTCTTTAGAAATATTGTGACTGAAGCACTAGCTGTAGAAATAAGGGGAGAGAAGGAAATTAAAGGGATACAAATAAAAAAGTCAAGCTATCCTTATTTGCAGGTGATATGACACTGTACAACAGAGATTTCAAATATTCTACCAAAAGCTTATAGAAATAATAAAATAGCAAAATATCAGGCTTGAGAATCAAATTACAAAATAAATAGCTTTCATATAAATTACCAACAAACATGTAGAGAAGGAGATTACTGACATGTTTAGATTATCCTCAGAGAAAATGAATATCTAGAAACAACCTATCCAAGAAGTGAAGGACTTTTATAGTGAAAACTAAACCTCTAAAGAATAATAGTTTTGAAAAATATTCTAGATTCAAGAATCTAGAAAATAAAAGACTCATGTTCATGTACTGGCAGAATTAATGTTACAGATTCAACGAAAGTTCAGCACTAATTCACATTTTATTGTTTACAGAAATAAAAACACCCATTCTAACATTTTCCCCTCTTTGGAACTATAAAATCCCAAGATAGCCAAAGCAGTCTTGAATTAAAAGAACAGTGTTGTGGGGAATACCATTCAGGATATTGAGATATATTACAGAGCCATTGTAATAAAATCAATGTATAATTGGCACAAAATAGGTATGTAAACTAACAGAACAAAATAAAAAAAAAAAAAACAATATGAGTAGACATAAACACCCATATAATGCTTGACAAAGATTCAAAAAAAAATACCTACTGGAGGAAAAGACACCATCTTCAACAAATAGTCTTGGAAAAAATGGATGTTCATATGTGGAAGAATGAAATTAAACCAGTACTTACCACCTTGTACAAAAACTAACTCCAAATAGGTCAAAGACTACAATGTGAAATCTGAAACAATAAAACTGCTAAAAGAAAAATACTAAAACTGTAGAAGAAAAGCAGTACCCTCAAAGATATTGGTTTAACAAAGGACTTATTGAATAGAATTCGGTTTGCCTAGGAATTGAAGCCAATAAATGACATAAAACTCCAATGCTTTTGTATTCTAAAAATATGACTAACTGAGTCAAAAGAAACAATACAGAAGAGAAAGAATCTTTGCCAGCTATGCATCTAACAGAATTAGTATTCAGATATACAAAGAACCTCCCCAAATGAAGACTCAACAAAACCAAACAATCCATTGAAGTGTTTTATGGATTTAATCAGAGTTCTCAAAAAGAAGAAATAAAAATGGTGAATAAATATCTTTTAAAAGAATTCATCTTCCTTGGAAATTATAGAAATGCAAATCAAACAACTCTGAAATTTCTTCTCACCGCAGTCAAAATATCTAGATCAACAAAACCATAAATTCTTTAGAGGATGCTGTACTACTGCTTAGCATATGCCAAAGGACTCAATATACAACCCACAGATATTAGCTTAGCTTTGTTCATTGTTTCACTATTCACAATAACTAGGAAATAGAAGAACTCTATTATGTCCTTAACCAATGAATTATAATGAAAATGTAGTACATATCCACTATCAAATACTAGCCGGTTGTAAAGAAAATTGAAATTTGACAGGAACTAAAAATACCATATTGAGTGAAGGAACCTAGACTCAGGTAGTCAATTATCACGTTGTCTCTCATCTGTGGTTTCTAGTTCTAAATCTTCATGTGAATATATAACCTAGAGTAATTGGAGAAAATAGGAAGGTAAAAATGGGACTATGGGGGAGAGAGGATAACTATAGAGAGGAATAGAAAAATACAAGTGATTTTGGAAGGGTGAAATGTAAATGTGTGTGTGCGCGTGCATGAGCTCACTTATGTGTACACATGTTTTATTGGAGTAAGTGAGAGATGTCAATCTGGAAGAAGAGAGAATAAGATGGATAAAATAACTGTCAGATATTTGAAAAAGAATGAAATCACATATATCTCTGGGATTATATATGCATACACAGTTCAAATGAAGTTACTCTATTTGGGATGATAATAGAGTCACAGACTAACAAAACCTGATATCAGGATGAGAAACCCCCTTTTGAGTTGGTTAGGTCTGTAAAAGAGACTTCAAAAACAATAAAGATTACTACTGTTGCACTTGATTGCTTCTCAGAGGTTGAATGCTAGTTTCTATTACCAAAGGAACCATTCACTTTAGGTGCAAGACCTGAAGAGCCTTAGATATGTCCTTGAGTATCAGATTTTATAGTACTGGAATGTGTTTTATAAGTTTCCATGGGAAGAAAGCAACCAATAGTTCCACCCTGCTGCAACAGAAGACTAAACCACAGGATAATCTGAAGCTTGTAATAGTGGTATTCATAACTTTGTGGCAAATAATATTCTTAAGTCTCTTTTAACAGAAGGGAAATCATGCTTTATATGGAAAACCTAGCTAACCACTCAGTGCTAGTGAGGTCTTAGAAGACAACCTATTAATATTCCCCAGTATAGGGGACTGCCAGGGCTAGGAAGAGGGAGTGAGTGTGTGGGTGAGCAGGAGGAGGGGGGGGGTGAATAGGGGGGTTTTGGAGGGGAAACTAGGAACAGGGAATAACATTTGAAATGTAAATAAATAAAATATCTAATTAAAAATCATTGGCTAGCAATGACAAGAAGAAGAAGAAGAAGAAGAAGAAGAAGAAGAAGAAGAAGAAGAAGAAGAAGAAGAAGAAGAAGAAGAAGAAGAAGAAGAAGAAGAAAGAAGAAGGAGAAGCAGGAGGAGGAGGAGGAGGAGGAGGAGGAGGAGAAGAAGAAGAAGAAGAAGAAGAAGAAGAAGAAGAAGAAGAAGAAGAAGAAGAAGAAGAAGAAGAAGAAGAAGAAGAAGAAGAAGAAGAAGAAAGAAGAAGGAGAAGCAGAAGGAGGAGGAGGAGGAGGAGGAGGAGAAGAAGAAGAAGAAGAAGAAGAAGAAGAAGAAGAAGAAGAAGAAGAAGAAGAAGAAGAAGAAGAAGAAGAAGAAGACAACCTATTACAGCCACATTATTAGAGCAGCTTAATTCTTAACTGCATTCTAAATATTTATCCTCATACTAACAACTATTTGATCTATTACCTCTTGTCTGAGAAGCTTCTCTTTGCAATAGAAGTATACCATCACAAAACACCACAATTGGTCAAAATACAAAGAGGTTATTGTAGGGTACTTAGGCCAAGTTGATAAATCTATAAAGGCTCAGCGAACAATATAAAAGTGGAGTTGGAAAGACTGTAAGAACCAGAGAACAAGAAAGGCTTTTGTGAGATTGTATGCTCTAGAAAATGACCAGGAAGTTTCACTTATACTACCATAACACCATGACTGGCTAAACAAAATCTGAAGAAATAAAACACCAATAGATATTGTCTTAGTCAGGGTTTCTATTCCTGCACAAACATCATGACCAAGAAGCAAGTTGGGGAGGAAAGGGTTTATTCGGCTTACACTTCCATGCTGCTGTTCATCACCAAAGGAAGTCAGGACTGGAACTCAGACAGGTCAGGGAGCAGGAGCTGATGCAGAGGCCATGGAGGGATGTTCTTTACTGGCTTGCCTTCCCTGGCTTGCTCAGCCTACTCTCTTATAGAACTCAAGACTACCAGCCCAGGGATGGTCCCACCCACAAGGGGCCTTTCCCCCTTGATCACTAATTGAGAAAATGCCTTACAGTTGGATCTCATGGAGGCATTTCCTCAACTGAAGCTCCTTTCTCTGTGATAACTCCAGCTGTGTCAAGTTGACACAAAAATAGCCAATACAATTGACCCCTTGTCAACTTGACACACAAACACATCACTAGTAAGCCTCAACCCTTACATTCTTATTCATCCCCAAGATCTAAATAACTTTAAAAGTCCCACAGTCTTTACATATTCTTAAAATTTCAATCTCTTTAAAATATCCATCTCTTTTAAAATCCAAAGTCTTTTTACAATTAAAAGTCTCTTAACTGTGGGCTCCACTAAAACAGTTTCTTCCTTCAAGAGGGAAAATATCAGGGCACAGTCACAATCAAAGCAAAAATCAATCTCTAACCGTCCAACATCTGGGATCCAACTCACGATCTTCTGGGCTCCTCCAAGGGCTTGGGTCACTTCTCCAGCCATGCCCTTAGTAGCACACACGTCGTCCTCTGGGCTCCAGATGCCTGTACTCCACTGCTGCTGCTGCTCTTGGTGGTCATCTCATGGTACTGGCATCTCCAAAACACTGCGTGACCCCTTCAGTCCTGGGCCTTCAATTAGAACTGGGGCCGCACCTTCACCAATGGCCTTCCATGGCCTCTCACAGTGCCGAGCCTGAGCTGCTGTGTGATCCCTTCATGCCTTCAAAACCAGTACCACCTGGGTGACCCTTACACATTACCAAGTCCCACTGCAGAAGGAGTACAACCTTGCATATCTCTGGAACACAGCCTCTTTGTGCTTTCAGAAAACACTTCCCAGAAGATGTCACCTCAACGATGCTGGTCTCTTCTTAATCACCACTAATTTCTTAGCTCCAGCTAACCAGCATCAATAGTCCCAGTAATGCAAAGTTTTTGCTTTAGTAGTTCTGGTATCTTGTTAATCACAGCTGATTCTTCAGCCCCAGCTAACCAGAACTACAAAATCTTCACAATAAAAACAGCAATGGCCCTGAAGAGAGTCTTTAATTTTCCCTCTGAAATTTCACAAACCAGGCCTCCATCTTTTGCACTGTTCTCAGCATTATCTTCCAAGCTCCTACACAACATCTGACAGAGCTCTTAACAACGAATGGGTCTTCAAGCCCAAAGTTCCAAAGTCCTTCCACAGTCCTCCCCAAAACATGGTCAGGTTGTCACAGGAATACCCCACTCTGCTGGTTCCTATTTGTCTTAGTCAGGGTTTCTATTCCTGCACAAACATCATGACCAAGAAGCAAGTTGGGGAGGAAAGGGTTTATTCGGCTTTCACTTCCATGCTGCTGTTTATCACCAAAGGAAGTCAGGACTGGAACTCAGACAGGTCAGGGAGCAGGAGCTGATGCAGAGGCCATGGAGGGATGTTCTTTACTGGCTTGCCTTCCCTGGCTTGCTCAGCCTACTCTCTTATAGAACTCAAGACTACCAGCCCAGGGATGGTCCCACCCACAAGGGGCCTTTCCCCCTTGATCACTAAGTGAGAAAATGCCTTACAGTTGGATCTCATGGAGGCATTTCCTCAACTGAAGCTCCTTTCTCTGTGATAACTCCAGCTGTGTCAAGTTGACACAAAAATAGCCAGTACAGATATATTAACATGAAACAGAAAAATTTCACAGGACACTGTATGTAGACAAAGAGCTGCAGGTAATTAAGAAATGCTGAAAGCAGGAGAAATAGTCTTCCTAGGTGATGAGTTCCATGATTAGTTATTTAATAACAGGTTGTAAGCCTTGAACTCATATTCATGCAAGTAATAGTAAAAGGACCAAACAAATTGTGTGTGTGTATATGTATGTTGTGTATGTATACACATGTGTATACACATGTATACGTATCATTCTAACACCTAAAAATGGAAGTAGAAACAATAAAGAAATCACAAATGGAGGCAACCCTGGAAGTAGAAAACCTAGGAAAGAGGTCAGGAGTTTTAGATGCAAGCATCACCAACAGAGTACAAGAGATAGAAGAGAGAATCTCAGGAATAGAAGATACCACAGAAGATACTGACACAATGGCCAAAGAAAATACACAGCATAAAAAACTCCTAACTCAAAACATCTAGGAAATCCAGGACACAATGTAAAACCAAACCTAAGAATAATAGGAATAGAAGAGAGTGAATATTCCCAGCTCAATGGATCAGAAAATAACTTCAACAAAATCATAGAAGAAAACTTCCTTAACCTAAAGAAAGAGATGGCCATAAAAATACAAATAAGCCTATAGAACACCAGACAGATTGGTCCAGAAAAGAAAATCCTCCCATCACATAATAAGCAAAACACTAAATGAACAAAACAGAGGAAGAATATTAAAAGCTGTAAGGCAAAAAGACCAAGTAACATGTAAAGGCAGACCTGTCAGAATAACACCAGACTTCTCAATAGAGACTTTAAAAGCCAGAAGTTCCTGGGCAGATGTCATTTATATCTTAAGAGAACACAAATACCAGCCCAGGATACTATGCCCAACAAAATTCTGAATCATCATAGATGGGGAAATCGAGACATTTCATGACAAAACCAAATTTAAACAATATATATCTTAGTAGATACTAAGCCAACAGGAGATTCTAAGAGGAACACTCCAACACAAGGAGGGTATTTACACCAAACAAAAAGCAAGAAATTAATTATCTTACTATAAACTCAAAAGGAGAGAATCACAAACACATAACTGCCTCCAATAGCAAATATAACACGTACTGACAATCATCTGTCTTTAATATCTCTCAAGATCAACTGACTCACCTTCCCATTAAAAATACATAAGCTAACAGACTGGATATGTAAGCAGGACCCAGCATTTTGCTGCATAGAGGAAATGCACCTCAATGACAAAGACAGACACTACCTCAGAGTAAAAGGCTGGAAAAAATGTCTTCCAAGCATATTGTCCCAAGAAAGAAATAGGAGTTGTCATCGTAATAACCAATAAAAGAAGCTTTCTACCAAAAGTTATAAAACAAGATGGAGAAGGACACTTCATGTTCATCAAAGGAAAAATCTACCAAGAAGAACTCTCAATTCTGAACATCTAAGCCCTAAATGCAAGGGTACCCACAGCCATAAAAGAAACTTTACTAAAGCTCAAAACACATACTGGACCTCACACAATAATAATGGGAAGTGTTCAACATCCCACTTTCACCAATGGACAGGTCATTGAAACAGAAAGAAAGAGAGACACAGTGAAACTATTAAAAGTTATGAACCAAATGGATTGAACAGATAAATACAAAACATTTCACCATAAAACAAAAGAAGTAAACCCACACACCTATAGATACTTGATCTTTGACAAAGAAGCCAAAAAATCTACAATTGAAAAAAGAAAACATCTTCAATAAATGGTGTGATCTAAATGACAGTCTGTATGCAATAAAGTGAAAATAGATACATAATTATCACCTTGCACAAAGCTCAACTCCAAGCATAGCAAGAAACTCATAAGATACACTGAATCTAATAGAAGAGAGAGTGGGAAAGAGATTCAGAACTCATTGGGATAGGGGAAATTTTTCTGAACAGAACTCCAATGGCTCAGCCTCTAAGATCAAGAATTGATAAATGGGACCTCATGAAACTGAAAAGCTTCTGTAAGGCAAAAGCCAAAGTCAATAAGACAAATAGGCTACCTATAGATTGGTGAAATGTCTTCAGTAACCCCCACATCCAATAGAGGTCTAATATCCAAAATATATAAAGAACTCAAAAAGCAACCTCCAAAATTCCAAATAACCCCTTTAAAAATGGGGTACAGTGTTAAACACAGAATTCACAGCAGAAGAATTGCAAATGGCTGAGAAGCACTTGAAATGTACAAAGCTTTTAGTCATCAGGGAAATGCAAACCAAAATGACCCTGATATTCCACCTTACAACAATCAGAATGTCTAAGATCAAAAACTCAGGTGATAGCAGATGCTGGAGAGGATGTAGAGAAAGAACAGTCCTCCATTTGGTGGGATTGCTAACTGGTACAACCATTCTGGCAATCAATTTGGTGTTTTCTCAGAAACTTGGAAATAATTCTACTCGAAGACCTAGCTTTGCCACTCATGGCTAGAGTGGCATTTCTGAGCAGAGTACACAGGGTGGGACTCATAGCTCCAGTGTAGTGGAATGCCAGGACCAGGAAGCAGAAGTGGATGGGTTGGTGAGCAGGGAGATGGGGGAGGGAATGGGGATCTTCAGAGGGGAAACCAGGAAAGGGGATAACATTTGAACTGTAAATAAAGAAAATATCTAATAAAAATAAATAATTAAAAAATTTAAAAATTAACAATAAAAATATTAATGCATACCAAAACACACACAGAAATATCAGAATATGTTTTCATTTTAATACCAGATATGAGATATGGGGCTGCTTCATATTGTCCAGAGCAGCTGACTGTGGTTTGGCTCATGCTCTAGAAGGGATATGATTCTGCCTGCTGCAGCTAGTTTCTGTGATTGTGTGATGTTTGGAATTCTGGAAACTTTTCAGAGAGAATATAAGTACATAAGTATCCCAAGAGGCAGAGTGGCTTGTTGGATGTTGGTTGTGGGTTAGTTGCCATTGTTTGCTGTTGGTTGAGATTGTTGCATTTGTTAAGTAGTCATGTGCAAAAAAAAAAAAAAAAAGTACATAGAAGTGGAAATTAGATATCCTGATGGTGAAGATCAAACTTGTCCCAAGTCCTGTAATGATAATATCACCTTCTTTCCCTTCTAGCATTTCTTGTTTCCTATCTAGTGTTAGGTAATTGAAAGGGTGGAAGAAAAGGTATGGAGAAGGGTGGAAGAAAGGAGAACCAACAAAGTATCCAAAGTCGAGCTACACAGATCATTGCCGGATTCTCTCTCTCTCTCTCTCTCTCTCTCTCTCTCTCTCTCTCTCTCTCTCTCTCTCTCTCTCTCTCTCCCTCCCTCCCTCCCTCCCTCCCTCCCTTCTGTGGGAAGCTGGTATGGTGGTAGTCCCCAGATGGCGCCTGGGACTGCAGCCAAGTCTTATGACTTGACCTGACTTCCTCATTCACCTGAAAATAAGTCACGTCCATCGTGAGAGCTGTGCAAGCACACCATGATGCAAGATCAGGCCATTTGACAAAGGCCAATGAACTGAGATTGCACGGACTGGGCTGATGGGGCATGGTTGAGGGGTTATATAAGGGATTGCTATTGAGGGCTAAAGAGAGATTTCTGCTTGCATGTTGAAAGGTTCCTGAATAAACTCCTCAAAGCAGTTTATGCTTTGAGAAGAACGCTGTGTCACTCTTTTCTGCTAGTCGGAGACAGAAGCGACACCCTTCCTTCCTCCTTCCCTTCTTTTTGTTGATGTTAGCTATTCTGATTGAGGGAAAATACTATGAAAAAAATCAGTTCTTAAAAAAATATAAACACACCAGGTGGTGGTGGTGCATGCCTTTAATCCCAGCACTTGGGAGGTAGAGCCAGGCAGATTTCTGAGTTCCAGGAAATCCAGGACTATACAGAGAAACCCTGTCTTAAAAAACCAAAAAAAAAAAAAAAAAAAAAAAAAGAAAGAAAAAAAGAAAAAAAATCTAAACACAGTTTGCAAATTCATTTGGAATAACTAAAATCCAGGATAGCAAAATCTATTCTCAATAACAAAAGAACTTCTGGGGAAATCACCATCCCTGACCTTAAGCTGTACTATAGGGCAATGGTGATAAAAAAACTGCATGCTATTGGTATAGTGACAGGCAGGTAGATCAATGGAAAAGAATTGAAGGCCCAGAAATGAGCTCACACACCTATGGTCACTTAATCTTTGACAAAGGAGCTAAAACCAGCCAGTGGGAAAAAGAAAGCATTTTCAAAGAATGGTGCTGGTTCTACTGGTAGTCAGAATATCGAAGAATGCAGATCAATTCATTCTTGTCTCCTTGTACAAAGCTCAAGTCCAAGTGGATCAAGGACTGCCACATAAAACCAGATACACTGAAACTAACAGAAAAGAAAGTAGAGAAGAGCCTTGAACACATGGGCACAGGAAAATATTTCCTGAACAGAACACCAACAGCTTATGCTCTAAGATCAAGAATTGATAAATGCCTCATAAAATTGTAAAGCTTCTGTGAGGCAAAGGACACTGTCAACAGGACAAAATAGCAACCAAAAGATTGGGAGAAGATCTTTACGAATCCTACATCCAATAGAGGGCTAATAGCCAATATATACAAAGAACTCATGAAGTTAGATTCCAGAGAACCAAATAACCCTATTAAAAATGGGGTACAAAGGTAAACAAATAATTCTCAAGTAAGGAATACTGAATGGCTGAGAAGCACCTAAAGATATGTTCAACATCCTTAATCATCAGGGAAATGTAAGTCAAAAAACCCGAGATTCCACCTCATACCAGTCTGAATGACTAAGTTAAAGAGTCAGGTGACAGCAAATGCAGGTGAGGATATAAAGAAAGCAGTCCCATTGTTAGTGGAATTGCAAGCTGGTACAACTGCTCTGGACATCGGTCTGTTGGTTCCTCAGAAAGTTGGACATAGACCTGAGGACTCAGCTACACCACTCCTGGGCATATACCCCAAAGATGCTCCAACATATAATAAGGACACATCCTTCACTGTGTTCATAGCAGCCTTATTTATAATAGTCAGAAGCTTGAAAGAACCCAGATGTTCCTTAATAGAGAAATCGATACAGAAACTGTAGTAATTTACACAATGGAGTACTACTCAGCTATTAAAAACAATGAATTCATGAAATTCTTAGAAAAATGGATGGAATAGAAAATATCATCCTGAGTGAGGTAACTCAGTCACAAAAGAATACACATGGTATGCACTCATTGATAAGTGGATATTAGCCCAAAAGTTTGGAATACTTAAGATACAATTCACAAACCATAGGAAATTCAAAAAGGAAGATGATGGTAGAGGACATCAAGAAGGACTTTAATAACTCACTTAAAGAAATACAGGAGAACACTGCTAAAGTGTTTCAAGTCCTTAAAGAAAAACATGAAAACACAACCAAACAGGTAGAAGTCCTTAAAGAAAAACAGGAAAACACATCCAAACAGATGATGGAAATGAACAAAACCATACTAGACCTAAAAAGCGAAGTAGACACAATAAAGAAAACCCAAAATGAGGCAATGCTAGAGATAGAAACCCTAGGAAAGAAATCTGGAACCATAGATGCAAGCATCAGCAACAGAATACAAGAGATTTAAGAGAGAATCTCAGGTGCAGAAGATTCCATAGAAAACATGGGCACAACAAACAAAGAAAATGCAAAATGCATAAAGATCCTAACTCAAAACATCCAGGAAAATCAGGAAACAATGAGAAGACCAAACCTATGGATAACAGGAGTAGATGAGAATGAAGATTTTCAACTTAAAGGGCCAGCAAATATCTTCAACAAAATAATAGAAGAAAACTTCCCAAACCTAAAGAAAGAGATGCCCATGAACATACAAGAAGCCTATAGAACTCCAAATAGACTGGACCAGAAAAGAAATACCTTCCGACACATAATAATCAGAACAATAAATGCACTAAATAAAAATAGAATATTAAAAGCAGTAAGGGGAAAAGGTCAAGTAACATATAAAGGCAGGCCTATCAGAATTGCACCAGACTTTTCACCAGAGACTATGAAAGCCAGAAGATCCTGGACGGATGTCAACATCTATCAATATCGCACTTACTCTGGTCTTATATATGCAGCCTTTTCTAAGAGTGATAATGTCATAGCCTGCAGGCCTTCTGGTATTCTGGGTTGCACATTTTCTTTTTGGATGTTCCCTGAGACACAGAAAATTTCAAAATAGAATAGTTTCTAAACTTTTGGCATGGAAAAGATTTGGTATTAATTTTTCATAATATATCTGTGGTCAACTGAAATACCTATAATTTCCATTTATTTGATTACACTCAAAAACATTAAGTCCCAATGAAAAGAAAACATTTTTCTTTTCTTATAACATTACTGTAATTACTTATTTTGGAACTATGTGTTAGTTGGGCACTACACAACTTCTTGGATTTTTAATCAAATAGACATTGTACCAGCATTTCCAGTTCTACATGGGTTGTTCTATGCTCATCATCAGAGCTGTGGCCCAACCCCAGCTTCAAAATTGCATCCTTTTAATGGACTATATTCTCTAGTGTTGAAATGGGCATCCACTCTTTTTTTTTAACTTTTTTTTCTGATTAAATTTTTTATTAGATAATTTCTTTATATACATTTCAAATTGTATTCCCTTTCCTGGTTTCCCCTCCGAAAACCACCTATCAGTTCCCCTTTCCCCTACTCGCCAACCTACCCACTCCTGCTTCCTGGTTCTGGCATTCCTTACAATACTGGGGCTCCTATTAGGAGTAGATGCTTGAGCTTCCGATATTAGCCCAGAAGCTCTGGTATCCACTTTTTTTGTGGGTATCTTCTTTATTTACATTTCCAGGTTTCCCCCTTCTCCCGGAAACCCCCATCCCATCCTCCCCTTGCTTCTGTAACGATGCTCCTCCACTCACCCACCCACTCCCACCTTCTCGCTCTCGAGTCCCCTACACTGGAGCATCTATCCAGCTTTCAGAGGACCAAGGACCTCTCCCATTGATGCCTGATGAGGCCATCATCTGCTACATATGCAGCTGGAGCCATGTATATTCCTTGGTTGATGGCTTAAGTCCCTGGGAGCTTTGGTGGTGGTGGGGATTCTGGTTGGTTGATATTGTTGTTCTTATGGGGTTGCAAACCCTTTCAACTCTTTCAGTCCTTTCTCTAACTCCTCTATTGGGGACCCTGAGCTCAGTCCTATGGTTGGCTGTGAGCATCGCCTCTGTATTTGTAAGGCTCTGGCAGGGCCTTTCAGGAGACAACTATATCAGGCTCCTGTCAGCATGCACTTGGCATCCACAATAGTGTCTGGTTTTGGTAACTGTATATGGGAGGAATCCCCAGGTGGGGCAGTCTCTGGTTGGCCTTTCCTTCAGTCTCTGCTCTATACTTTATCTCCATATTTGCTTCTGTGAGTATTTTGTTCTCTTTCTAAGAAGGACTAAAGCACCCACACTTTGGTTTTTCTTCTTCTTGAGTTTCATGTGATCTGTGAATTGTATCTTGAGTTTGAACCTTTTGGGCTAATATTCACCTATCAGTGAGTGCATACTATGTATGTTCTTTTGTAATTGGGTAACCTCACTCAGGATGATATTTTCTAGTTCCATCCATTGGGCATCCACTCTTAATGGTAGTAGCTAAATTTTAGTAATTAAAAAAAATTAAAATACCTAGTTCCCACATGCCCTCTTCCTGTCAGTCTCCAGAAACCTATTTGGGCAGTGGTTCTCAACTTTCCTCACAATCATCCCTTTAAGAAAATTCCTCATATTCCCAAATATGAAATCATTCTCTATGCTACTCCTAACTCTAATTTTACTACTGCTATGAATCATACTGTAAATAGCCCTGTTTTCTAATGTCTTAGGCGATCCCTGTGGAAGGGTTGAGAACCGTTGTTCTAGATTCATCTAATATGATCAACATTACTCTAATTCAGAAAGCAGATAAGGATGTGAGAAATGAAAATAAACTGTAGTGGTGAGATGGTGCAGGACACAAAGTACCTATTGCTCAAGCCTGGCATCTTCTTCCAGTCCTGGGATCCCAGGGTGGAAGGAGAGACCAACTCTTACAAAGTTGTCCTCTGACATCCACATACACTCTCTCTCTCTCTCTCTCTCTCTCTCTCTCTCTCTCTCTCTCTCTCTCTCTCTCTCTCTCCCTCTCTCTCCCTCTGTCCCTCTCTGTCCCTCTCTGTCCCTCTCTCTCTCTCCCTCTCTCTCTCTCCCTCTCTCTCTCTCTCTCTCTCTCTCTCTCTCTCTCTCTCTCTCTCTCTCTCTCTCCACCCCATATCACTGGGTAGCTACTGAGTCACCTGTAAACTCATGACACACAGTTGATTGTTCCATCCTGTGCTCAGTTGCTCAGTACACTATAGTATTATTTGTCTCTCCTCTTTATAAATTCTACAGCCACAGAAGCCACATTTAGCACTGCTGTGTTTCCAGTAAGGGGCCTGGTGCAGTGTGATTGACAGGAAAACTGAATGAGTGAACTGAAGCCATCACCCTCTTACCTTAAGGAAAGAACTGACTGTGGAATTCTGGAAATCACTTTAAGCAATCATAACCATTGTGTGGATACAACATTGGAATCAACAACAGAGAATAGATGAGAACAGATTCTGGCTGCTTCAAAGGCAGTTACTCAACCATTTCAAAGCAAACAAGACAGGCACAGAAGTTGCTTCACTCTTAAGATCGCCATCTTTAATCTAAAGAGTTCATTGTAAGTTCAGCCTGAATGTGCTTAATGAAAGGAAATTTAGAGCAGATGAAAGTGCAACAGGTTGCAGGATAATTGTATACTTGCTCCAATGCTGTCACTAATTAGAGCACAGCTCAATGAACTTGGCTTTGGGAACTGCTCCTGTGGTACCTAGCAGACACATCTGTGTGTACCAATCTGCATATTTGCTCATTTGCCAAAAATGTAAAGTGGAGCCCTGAATGAGTTCAGTTCACTCAATCACTTTGAAGCTAAAGAATCAGCTGAGTTGGCAAAATGCTTCTCCCTCTCCCACATCAAGCTGCATTTCATCTGTTTAAGAACCTTCAGAAGCAGCAACATGACAGCAGATTGTACAGAATAGTGAAGCAAGGAAAGCCTGCAGCTTTGGGCGGGGGGTGTGGAATACTCTCGCTTCTCCAAATAGAACCTGGGGATGGCACCAAGTAGGAGACAGCTCCTTTGAAGCTTTAGATGTGTACAGAATACAAAACTGGTATCTTCTTAAAGGAAGATCCTTAGGCCTTTTAGGCCATGTGTGTACTAACAGATGAGTATCTGATTCATGTACTTAAGAGTTGTGCTTCTTACAGAATTCAAATTGAGCCTTCATTAGTCTCAGTGGTGTGCACTCTAAAAGAATTGGCATGTTTCTCTAATGCTGTGGTCATTTTCTTTTATCATAGTTCTTAGACCACATTAGTGCTGTTTCTATTTAGATTTACTATACAGCAATGAAATTTTCATATTTGTGTTATGACTCAGGACATCTTCAAATGTTCTACCTAGCAGCAGCCTATGCTGCATTCTGCAGACAAGGTTATGAAGAAAGGGCTTGGTTTCTCTCTCTCAATTCAGATAGAAAAATTCACTGTGCTTCTGGTGGTTGACATGGAGTATAAGGAACTTTAAGTTACTGAATTACCTTTTGGGTTAAAAGTTTTTTTCTGGTAAATGTCTTTACCAGCTACACCAGTTCCACTTGGGTTGGGTTGTCAGGGGACAGACAGACAAACAAACAGGAAAAACAAAAACAAAAAAATCAAAAAAACCAACCCAACCCAAACAAACAAACAAAAAACACTGGTCATTACATATGCAAAAGATGATGGAAAGAAAGTATAGGAAGGTGGTGGGATCCATTGTTGAGGTGAGAAGCAGAGAGGGAGCAGAACCATGGTTTATTCTGAAACCATGGTCTTTGCATTTACTGTTCCCTCTACCTGAATCACTCTGGGGCATCATCCTGAGTGAGGTAACCCAATCACAAAAGAACTCACATGATATGTACTCACTGATAAGTGGATATTAGCCCAGAAACTTAGAATACCCAAGATATAAGAAACAATTTGCGAAAAACATGAAGCTCAAGAAGAACGAAGACCAAAGTGTGGACACTTGCCCCTTCTTAGAATTGGGAACAAAACACCCATGGAAGGAGTTAGAGAGACAAAGTTTGGAGCTGAGACAAAAGGATGGACCATCTAGAGACTGCCATACCTGGGATCCATCTCATAATCAGCCTCCAAACGCTCACACCATAGCATACACAAGCAAGATTTTACTGAAAGGACCCTGATATAGCTGTCTCTTGTGAGACTATGCCAGGGCCTAACAAACACAGAAGTGGATGCTCACAGTCAGCTATTGGATGGATCACAGGGCCCCCAATGCAGGAGCTAGAGAAAGTACCCAAGGAGCTAAAGGGATCTGCAACCCTATAGGTGGAACAACAATATGAACAAACCATTACCCACCGGAGCTCTTGTCTCTAGCTGCATATGTATCAGAAGATGGCCTAGTCGGCCTCAGTGGAAAGAGAAGCCCATTGGTCGTGCAAACTTTATATGCCTCAGTACAGGGGAACACCAGGGCCAAGAAGTGGGAATGGGTGGGTAGGGGAGTGGGGGGTACGGTATGGGGGACTTTTGGGATAGCATTGGAAATGTAAATGGGGAAAATACCTAAAAAAAAAAGAAAGAAAATGGGACTGTTTTATCTTCAGCTTCAATTTAAATGGTGACCCCCCAGAGCACCAGCCTGGGTTTCAAACTGCCTCCTGGAACTAACATCCATTCATCAATCATTTTTTGGAGCATAGATTTAGGATCCAGCATTTTATCAGTGACTAAGCCAGGAAGTGTGCCTGCACTGAGGCAATTTATACAGACTGAAGCAGCATAAGCAGTAACCATCAACCCCCTCCACTGCAATGACCTGAGACTGTAGGTGTTGATGAGCAATGAATCCTGGATGCAGGAAAAGGAGACAGGTGCATGAGCTAGGAGTAGAGCTGTGAGAACTTTGTCTTGAAGTAGCTCTTGGGAGTAAGGTTTGTATTTTATCAAAAAACCCTGAAAAACTTAGAGCTCTAAAACATGTTTCATTCTACCATGCTGGTTATTGTTTTTTTTTGTTGTTGTTGTTGTTTTGGTTTTTTTCTGTTGTTGTTGTTGTTGTTGTTGTTTTTGTTTTGTCAAGTTGACACAAACTAGTCACCTGGGAAGAGATGATCTCAATTGATAAAATGCCCCCATCAGATCAGCTTGCAGGCAAGCCTTTTGATTATTGAAGTGGGATGGCCCAGACTATTGTAGGCAATACCACTTCCTGGTGAAGTGGTCATGAATGGCATAAGAAAGCAGTCTGAACAAGCCATGGGGAACAAAACAATCAGAAGAATTCCTCCCTGGCTCCAGTCTCTCTGCTCCTGACCTGGATTTCCTCAGTGATGGACTGTGATGTGGAAGAATAAGCCAGATAGACCTTTCTTTCCCAAGTTGCTTTGGATCAGTGCTTTAGCGTAGCAACAAGAAGGTAAACAAATGCATCTATCACTCTGTGTGGTCTAATTACAAACCCTTAAAATTCTGTATCAATGCAAGGAGTACCCATGTTGTATCTTACATTCACTGAAGGGAGGTTTCTGACATGCTGCCATTCTCTTGGGTCACTTTTAGGTTTTGGTGCTTCCCCAAAAAAGACAGACTCAGCACTGGTCACTGTATTCTTAGCAGTAGTGGTTTCATCATGTTATACACTTCTCCTATTCTAAAGAGGATGAAGCCACCAAACGAAGGTAAATAATAGGCAAGGGAGAGGATGCCTATGGAAGGCATTTCACCATCTGTTGGGCAAGAAACAGAACATAGGCACAGGATGGCTTTGTTTGGTAGGGATTTGGTGGCAGTGGGCACAGGTAATGCACCCTTCACTAGCCTGATGGATCCCTATTGTTCAAGACTCAGTCAAAATAATTTTCTATGATATTTTGTGTTACTGCAATTTATTGTTAGCCCCATGGGTATGCACAGCTTGTGTGCCATGTTACTTTGTACTTGTCTACTACAGGGACTGGAAGATTTCTTTTTTTTTTAATTTTTAATATTTTTTTATTACCTATTTTCCTCAATTACATTTCCAATGCTATTCCAAAAGTCCCCCATACCCCCCCCACTTCCCTACCCACCCATTCCCATTCTTTTGGCCCTGGCATTCCCCTGTATTGGGGCATATAAAGTTTGCAAGTCCAATGGGCCTCTCTTTCCAGTGATGGCTGACTAGGCCATCTTTCGATACAGAAGATTTCTAATTGTAAACCTGTGTCCTTAATTTTAGTGTGAGATTTTCTGATTTTTCCTATTTAGCTTTTTGTTTTGTTTTGTTATGTTTTGTTTTGTGTTGTTTTGTTTTGTTTTTGTTTTTTTGAGACATGGTTTCTTTGTATAGCCCTGGTTGTCCTGGAACTCACTTTGTAGACAAGGCTGGCCTCGAACTCAGAAATCTGCCTGCCTCTGCCTCCCAAGTGCTGGGATTAAAGGCGTGTACCACCACTGCCCGGCCTTCCTATTTAGCTTTTTGTAGAGCACCTGTGCTGGCTAGTCTTATGCCAACCTGGCACACATATTTGAAAGCAGGGACCATCAATTGAAACAGTGCTCCCATAAGATCTCACATTTTCTTAATTAGTGATTGATGAGAGAGGGGCTAACTACTGGTGGGCGGTTCCATCCATCCCTGGGCTGGTGGTTCTGGGTTCTATAAGACAGCTGGTTGAGTAAGCCACAGAGAGTAAGTAAGCAAGCCTCTATATCTTCTTCTGCCTCCAGGTTCCAGGCTCATTTGAGTTCCTGCCCTGACTTCCTTTGAAAATGAACAGCAACATGCAAGTGTAAGCCACATAAACCCTTTCCTCCCTAACATTCTTTTTTTTGTCCATGGTGTTTTATTGTAGCAATAGAAACCTTAGCTAAGATAGCACTTATTCTAAGTATGTGGGTTTTTTTTTTTTATAGATAAATAAGTGATTATTATGTCATAATATAGTTCGACAAAAGTAACATGAAAATGTTCACTACAAACCAGCCAAGTAGCAGAATGTTAATACCATAACTGAAGAATGCTGGGGAGGACAGAAGGGTAACAGCCCTAGCATAAAGAGTTAAGGAGCACCAGCCATTTTGATTGCAACTTCTGATTACATAGACATTTCATTTTCCTAAGTTTTTGGACATAATAGGTAGAGTGCAGAGGGTCCAAAACATTCTCATTAAATAATTCCATTTTATAGTAGTTGGCCTACATGGTTTCTTTGCTTCATTTTGTTGTCATAACTGAAATGTGTCTCAACAAATCTGCCTTTATAACTTAGCATGATATTCTAAACAAAATGGAACTTTTCTCTGCATGTCAAAACTCTGGTAATGCCTCAAGGCCAAGATGATGTCGAGACCCCAGGCTGGTTTTTCTGGAAGATGTGTAGTAGGCTACAGCAGAGTTGGCCCTGCCCTGACAGCAGGACAGAGCAGCTATTCTTTGAATAAAATATTAAAATGAGTCAGTTTCCTTATAGTCCAAGCTTTCTCTTCCAAAGTAATAAGCCATAAAAAATTCAGAGCACTTTCTACTATGCTTCTGGTTAATCAAAGTCTACTGTCTGTTTTAAATTTACTGCCAAGTGATACCCAGTGATCACTCTTTGTTTGAAGCATCACAGGCAACAGCACATTTAAATTTGTCACCTGGCAGCAGATATACTCTTTCTGAGGAGAGTGGCTCATAATCCTCACATTGTCATTTATTTCCTTGCTGCCACCAGGGAATCGTCTAACAGAATGCCATTAGGAGACAGGGCATGTCCTTTCATACTATGGCCATATCTTCCACTTTTCTGTGTGTGGTTAGTGTGTGTCATAGTTTCCTGGAAAAACGGATAGGGAGAGAACAAGACATACAGGCCATGGCTTTCTAGGATTCATCTCAGCAATAAACAGCTGGTGTGCTCATGAGAACTGGCTGTTTTAATAATCATACCTACATTCCTGGGGTGTGGTATCTTGAGACACCTGTTGTCTAGCTTATGTCCTCTATCGCTAAAGCATCAGGGTAATCAAAGCCAAAGGTGAAACAGCATCAGAGCACTAAGTTTACCCAACTACAAGTCTAATGATAATAGAACAATCCTAGAATGCACTACTGTGTCAGTAGCAATAGCTGAAAATAGGTTTTGGAATTTCACCCATCACAGATGATGTGGACATGTTCTTATCAAGGGAATTATAACAGAATATTATTTTGACCATCAAAGTTTATGCACTTAGGAATGGACTTTATTTGATACTCATTATTTTTTTATGGCATTTATGTCTGAATACAAAAAGGTACCCAAATCTCTATTTAATTCAAACTTTGAAATCAGTCTCATAATGTGGTTAGAGTAAAAATGTTGAAAAGAAGGTGTGAATGCAAGGAGAGCTCTAGTTCCTGCTCTTAATAACCAGACCTTAATCTTTATTTGGCTATCATTGGATATGATGCATAAATTCCTGGAGTCCAATCTTCTCATTTATTAATAGTGGACATCACAAGTCCTTATAGAACTATGAAGAACAAAATGGGGACATCACATATAGCAGAGATGTGTCTAGGCTCACAGGAATGCTGACATTTTCTTTTCAAAATTACAAAGAGCTTCTATTTTTCTGACAAGCTAAAAACTCAAATGACTCAAGACAAGTTTCTTGCATCAAAATATAAATGTTGAGTGCTTGCTTCGGCAACACATATACTAAAATTGGAACGATACAGAGAAGATTAGCATGGGCCCTGCACAAGGATGACACGCAAAATATAAATGTTGAGTAACAAAAATATGAAATATTCTGTCCACATTAATTAGGGCATGCCTCATGTTAAAAGTCAGCAACTCCAAAGGCTTAGTTTTCACTGTGAACATTAAACTGGGAATAAAGCATGAGACAAGCCTTTGCAAACATGAAAGAAAGCTATGGTTTTTATATACTTTGAACAAGTTTTAATTCAGGACAGGAAGATAAATTGATTCCTTTCCACTTGTGTGGCCAGCAGTTGAGGCCTGCTGACAGTCTTTGGTGAATTAAAAGTGGACCAAATAAGCAATACCAATACCAATAACAATTACAGACTTTCCTAAAAAGCTAATACAAAGAAATAGAAAATTTAAAATATATTGACTAGTCCACATGAAAGCTTAGATTGAAAGTGAAAAGGTAGCAACAGATATGCCAGGCCCACAGTAAACATGGAAATTGGGTAATTACAAGACCAGATATAGGGGAGGTCATGAGTAAGTTCTAAGGGAAAGAACTATTTGAAATGATAAGATGGTAAATCGTGAGAAATCACAAACACATTGTATGTAAATCTAATATCAGTTTTTCAAAATATGTGAATAAGCCGGGCAGTGGTGGCACATGCCTTTAATCCCAGCACTCGGGAGGCAGAGGCAGGCAGATTTCTGAGTTTGAGGCCAGCCTGGTCTACAAAGTAAGTTCCAGAACAGACAGAGCTATACAAAGAAACCCTGTCTTGAAAAACAAAAACAAAAATATGTGAATAAACCTAACAGAATTAAGGAGGATGCCACAATCTCAGCAGGGGACTTTAATATGTATGCTGTAAGCAGAATAAAGCAATTTAAAACACCCAGAAGCAACACCAATTTAATAGTACGTGATAACCAACAACAGCAAAAACTCATTCTTTTCAAGTGTCTGTGATTGCTCACTAAGATATGTGCTGTAGTATAGGATTGAAACTATGTAATATGCTCTTTGACAAAAATGAACTAAATTAGAAGCTAATTTAAATGATATTACTTAAAAAATCTTCATTTGGAAATTTAACACTTCATGTGTAAATAATTCATGGGTAGAGAATAAACCATAATCAAATTAGATAATATTTTCAGTTAAATGATAGTAAAATGATGGTCTTTTTGTAAACCCAGTTATTTCCAGAAATATTTTTAAAAATTACTTTCAGGAAAATTTTCCAGGAAAAAAAGCAGTATGACAACAATAACAATTACAGTGAAAGAAAACAAAACAAAACAAAACCAGGCAAAAATACCCAGCAAACCAGTAAATTCCCTGGAAAGATTAATAAGATTGATAAATATCAGTTAAGATGTAACAGGAAGGCAGATGAAGAGGCACATTCATGAAATTCCAGAACTTGAGAGAATGAGACAAGTTCGTGAGATTACAGTCAAGCACAAGGCGATATATGGCAAGTATGAGGCCAGCTAGGTGTACAGAGTGAGACTATGTAAAAACACCAAAATGACATCCAAGGGAGAGACAGCATAAACACAAACCAACAATGTCAAAAACGGAAGAGGAGACATCACTGCAGATACCAAAGATATTATTTGGATGCTGTGGTCTGAATGTTTGTGTCCCATTAAAAATTTATGTTAATCATCAAGTTCATAGTATTCAAAAGGAGATTTTATGTGGCCACCAGACCATGAAGAAGGCTATCATGGATGGGTTTGTGTCATACATAAGGCTTTGGGTGATTAGATTTGCCTCTTCTGTGTGTTATATATGAAGACTGAGTGCATTTCTTTTGTGGATGACACAGAACCAAGCTGCCGGGAAGCAGGGAAGCAGAGAAAAAGGCCTTCAGCAGCAGATGAAGCTGTCAGTGCCTTGCCTACACATTTCTTAGCCTCCATCATTTTGAGAAATTAATTTTATCATTTATAAATTATGCAATCTCAGGCATTTTGTTATAGGCACAAAGACACGAGATAGGGAGAAATATTAAAATTTAACAGATGCAATGTAAAAATTACTTGACAGACACAAGCTGTCAGAGGTCATCAGTAAGAAACTAAAGGGGTAGGGTAAATTTCTTAGTTGGTAAAGTGTTTGCTATATAAGCATGGAGATCCAAGTTCAGATCCTTATCAGT